>NW_017728886.1:45609081-45613030 GCF_001723895.1 Crocodylus porosus
GGGCAGGAGGGCTGGAGTGGAGAGTGCAGGAGAAGGGGGTCGGCCAGAGCCTCCCACAGCTGGTGCCCTGGGCCTGCCTGGCAGGTGCGTGGCTGTCCTGGGTCCTGGGCAGGGGGGGTCTGGTGGGGCCAGCAGGGCCAGCACCATGGGCAGCAGCAGTGCAGGGCACTAGTCATTGTTGGCAGGGGCCAGGCTGGAACAGCGGGACACTGGGTGCTTCTGGCAGGGGCAGGGGCAGGGGCAGGGGCAAGGGTGGTGCAGGGAAGCAAAGTCGGCAGAGAGAGAGCTTCTAATTCTGCCACTGTGCTGGGCATGCAGCTCTTGGGCAGGGATCAGGGGATGGGGGCATGCTTTTAAGATGGACACCAAGTGATGGCAGCTGCCTCTGGCCCCAGCATGGTTGCCAAGTTTTGGCAGCCATGTGACCAGAGGCTGGCGCTCCCCCCGGTGGTCACAGGGGCACAGGGCAGGCTGCTCTGACCTGGGACTAAATCTAGTCCCAGATCAACTGCACATGTAGATGCTGTCCATATTCCTGCTTACCATGCAGTAACTTACTGCACAGCAGCTTTAATGTGTAGTAAATGCTTGTGTAGACATGCCCAATATCTTGCAGCATAGAGATAACATATGACAATTCTATGCACTGAAAGTAGTGTTTGTACTTTTGATTTAAATATAATCATGAGTCTCTAACCTGTGGAAAGCTGTCTCTACTCCCTGACTGACTGCACATGCAAAAAGTACAGGAAGAATTTGTAGTGTTGGAGCAATGTTGTTGCCATGATGCACAAATGCATAATTTGTGCTATTGTTCAGGAAAATAGTCAGCCAGACTTTCAAGATGGTTATTTACACATGGACTTGGCACAACTGCATACACAATTATAAAAACCTTTATCTGAATAACTTGTTCTGATAGTGGTGGGAAATAATTTGTCTAAGCTTACCTTAAGGGCACTGTGAGAGACTCAGCAGAATCAACCAAAGAACATTTGAATATGCATGTTGTGCTTGGGTTGGCACAGAGGTGGGGTAGAAACAGCACTTTTTTGGACATTCCTTAATGACTAGTCCAAACACAATTAACTCAACGACAAGCTCAATTAGCAAACTGACTGTGCCTCCTACATACACAGTGACTGGAGAGTGATGCAAAGTTAAATGAGATTTAACACTTGAAACTCATCCAAACGGAAGTGCAGGAAGAATATATCATTCACCCTTCCTCCTCCACATGCATCTGATATATGAGGCCTCTGCTCTGAGCTGGGAAGATAAACAGTTTTAGACTTTGGGATCAAAGAACCATTTGTATATGAGTTTGTAAAGTGCCTAAAACTCGACTTCCTAAGCAAACCTAAGTGTTGAGCTAAGCAATGCTTTCTCTAATGATTTACCAGGATTGTATCTCTTTTTCATTCTTCATTTTGCCTTGTAATTGTCAATTAAGCCATCTTTCCTTAAGATGACTTAATCACTGGCAGGGTTAAATGGGTGCAGTGAACTTATACCCTTGACTCTGCTTCAGCTACAGTTTAAGTGAAGATATTCCAAGATGAACCTGATAATATTCCACACCCCCTAACAAACTGGCTTGAAAAATGTGCAGGAAAATCTTAGAATAAAATCACTGTCATTGGTAGAATGGAAAGGAAGAGAAAGGAAAAAGAACTTCTTCAAGGCTGCAGTGGTCAGGGCAATGAATATTTCAACATCATGATGCAAGGAAATGTTATTTTAGCTAGCTGGAAAGTACTTAATTTCCCTCCAAGCCTCAGCCATTAAGCTCTCTGTGGTGCTTCATTCTCCCACTTTGTAAGCTAGTTTGTGGTTCCCCCTTTCCTTCTGAATGGGGTATTTCAGTGGTTTAGAACAGCTGAATAGAGGGAATAGGCCTCATCCCAAGAACCTAAAGCACTGAAGGGAGATTAACCTTAAGGGGAGATACATATGTAGGCCAAGATACATCCCTGAACTGCAACCAGTGGCAATTTGAGAGCCGAACTCATCCCCTTTCTTTCCCCATGGGCCTATGGTCTGTGGACGTAGACAATGACAGCAGTTCTCATAAACACAAATAACCATTGTGGGGAAAGATTTAGACAAGGTTTTATAACTACTGTGTGAGCAAAGGCCCAACTTTTACAGATTCACAGACATTAGGACTGGAAGGGACCTCTGAAATCATTGAGTCCAGCTGCCCACCTGAAGGGCAGGAAGTCAGCTGGGGTCATAGGATCCCAGCAAGATAAGCATCCAATTTACTCCTGAAGGTGTTCAATGTAGGTGCTTGAACCACCTCCGATGGCAGACTGTTCCAGACCTTGGGGGCTCGGACAGTAGAGAAATTCTTCCTTATGTCCAGCCTGAAACGGTCTTGCAGAAGTTTGTGACCATTCAACCTAGTCATCCCTTGGGGCTCTCTGATAAACAAACGTTCCCCCAGATCCTGGTGGTCACCCCTGATAAACTTATAGGTGGCCATCAGATCACCCCTGAGCCTACGCTTTTCCAAGCTAAAGAGCCTCATAAATCTCAGCCTGTCATCGTATGGTCTGTTTTTCTGATCTCTGATCATATACATGGCTCTTCTCTGGACTCTCTCACCCTTCTCCACATCCTTTTTGAATTGTGGAGCCCAAAACTTGATGCAGTACTCCATCTGTGGCCTCACCAAGGCCAAATACAAAGGGAGAATGACGTCCCGGGATTTGCTTTTTTATGATTTCATGTCAGCAGCAAGGATGATCACTCCCACAGGTCAAGTAAAGGGTTGTAGATGAGTCCACTGATGGCTAAAAAGACAGATCCCAGAGCCTAAGACTCTCTGGCATTGTTGACCTGTGGGGTCAGGCCAACTCTCAGGATCTCAATATTGCGCTGTTAGACAGGAGGGTGTGGCACAATTGCACATATACAAATACACAAATCAATTAGGTGCATACACACACACACACACACACACACACACACTCAGGCACATACACATCCAAACCAGCCTAGGCACATGCATACCTATCACCAATTCAAGCACATATGCTATACACCCCAAAAGGTAGACAAAAATCAGTTGTCCATACCCACACACACAGTACACATACACAGATCACTAATTTGTATATCAAACACACAATAACATATATACACACTCACCAGTTCGTACACATACTACCCACCTATACATACACACAGGTTAGTTCCTAACTTGGATGTTACAGTATGTATGTGTGTGCTTGGGGTACCTGGGATACTTGGGGGAAGGTTAAGGTGTGAGAGAGAGAGAAGTAAAGTGTAGGGAGTGAAAGTTGCCAGAACCAGGATTAGAACCGGTGGACTAGAGAAAAGCTGGCTGAGGACCTGAGGCTTGGGTTTATTTAAGATCAAGTGGCCCCAGGCTTACCCAAGGTCGCTGGTACAAGGAAAAAAAAGCCTGGTGGCAAGGAGGAGGCATCCAGGAAAGAGAGAGAGACAGAAACCTGGGAGCTTGGGGCTGGAAACTGAGGCAGGCAACTGAGATATTGGGGGTGGGGAGGGGGTGGGGTAGTTAAGTGGTGGCAAGGAGGAGACAGCCAGGAAAGAAACTGAGTCAAAAACCTGGGAGCTCAGGGGAAAACACAGTGGGGATAAGACAGTGACAAAGAAACGGGGTTTGCAGGCAGAGAGGAGCTCAGCACAGGTATTGGAGGTGGCAGTGAGCCAGAAACAGGAAAGGGAGAAATGAGACAGAAGTTAGAGGGGTGAGGAGCAGAGATTAGAGCAGGGCTGGAATGTAGTAAAGCAAACCCAACTCAGGGAACCAAATAACAGGTTTATTAAACAGACAACACACTACACAGTCCCATGAAGTTATTGATTTCATAAATTTCATAGACATCAGGGCTGGAAGGGACCTCGGGAGATCATCGAGTCCAGCCCCCTGCCCAAAGGGCAGGAAGTCAGCTGGGGT
>NW_017728886.1:45613500-45625765 GCF_001723895.1 Crocodylus porosus
CTTGCTGGGGTCGTTTGACCCCAGTACTCTTTCCTGCCATGGCAGGGGGTCAGACTAGATGATCTGCTCAGGTCCCTTCTGACCCTACAAACTATGAAACTATGAGTCAGTCTTCACTACCCCTTTTTATGGGGCAGACTACCTACAATCTCCTATGGGGAGGGCCTGTCCAGGCGAGGTCAGTTCTGTTTCAGAGGGCTCCAGGTGCTCTTACTGAGCATGTGCAGCTTGGCACAATGGTGGGTTGCCTCATATTTTGTTTCTCAAATGTTGAGGGTGGTTCCAAGGGCTGGGTCCCTGATCCAGGTATTGGTGTTGATAGTTCGTTCATTCAGAGGGAGCTATTTTTCTCCCTCATTGTCTCTCATTGTCTCTCAAGCACCCTCATTTGTCCCCATTCATTCAGGAACCAGGTTACATAGCGGGGGCAGTATGAGTCACAGGTTACACAACCGGGCATGGGGATAGGATGGAGGCTTGCCATTACAAGATGGAAACTTGACATCACTTATTCTAACTTACATATATAGGCCTAAAACAGTAATCACACAATATAAAAGCAGTAAAAAAAATCAGTACAAACATTAATTATCACTTATAAAACAGTGGATATCTAAATCAAAATAGCAGGGCACTTATTTGCAGAGGGGAGAGAAATAAAGCTTACTACCTAAAATAAAATGTTAAAGCTTATCCTACATCTTAGCTTACTTATACTTATCTATGGGGAATAGAGAGGGAGAGACAAAGTCAGAAATGATTGGGGAAGGGGAGGGAATGCATTTTAAAAGAAAATCCCCAAAAAACTGGGGGTTTTGCTACAGCATGCCACAGGTGGTGGTTAGAGGGAGGGTCAAACCAAGTATTTGTCAATCTTGTTTCCTTTCCTTCTATCCTTTTTCTGCCTCAAGGACGAGGTAGTTTCCCTCAAAGTAAGATGTACCTTCTTTCACAAGGTGTTGCCACGTAGCCCTGTCCCAGGCTAGTTTTTCCTAATTTGTGCTGTCAATTCCACGGAGTGTGGACACTATGTGTGTTGCCAAGCCCTGCTCACACTCCACAGCCATGCTAAGTCCTTCCTTCTTAGCCTATGTAACAACACTTTATGATTTTTCTCCACAAATCCTTCACAAACACTGGTGATCCTTTCATCATATACATCAAAAAGAATTCTAAAAGAAACACATGCAAAATTCTAAACATAAATCTCACCATGTTTAGGACTCTCTATCAAACAGTGGGAGTCCAGGAAGAGAGATGGATTCTCAGATTTCCTCAGGCATCAAGGTGGCCCCTTAAGAATTACTGAAAGTCAGTTCCTCCTCCTCCTCCTCCTCCCACTGATGAAGTCTGGATTCCTAGCCCTTTGAAGATTTTACATCAGAGATGTGACAAGCTTTTAAAATTGCTTGGAAGTCAGCACAGAGAGAGTGGGAAGGAATCACAGCAACACAATGAAACAAAATAGACAAAACATCCTTGTAAACAGCCTGTTGAAAATCCTTGGGTTACCATGACACCGATCAGCAACTATGTCTCTAAGTCCCCACTTTCTCTAGGACAGTTTTGAATTCCATTACATGTTTCTCTGCATAGTCACTTATGTGGCTTATCAGAGACCTGTTTACACATTCAGTTTTATATTCTTCCAGCTCAGTGGTTAAAACAGATTTTTTTTTAATCTGACCCATTTAGAAGTAAATTTGCCAGTGTTGTGATTTTAGAAATCAATATATTTTAAATATTTTAAAGATATTTTATTATTCATAAATAGTGCATAAGACAGCTGGTTAGTACAGACTGTTTTTAATATGACTGGTTTAGAAGTGAACTTGCCATTGATGTGATTTTAGAAATCAATGTTTTCTAAATATTTAAAACATATTTTATGATTCATAAATAGTGCATAGGACAGCTATGCATATGCAGATATATTACCAAATTGACTTGCATATGAGATGATATTTTTCCCCAAATTGGCATGGGGGGAAAAAAGCCCCTTGTCTTACATTTGCATACAAGGAAACTACATTAAATACTTTGTCCATCTTTCAACTTCTGCTAAAAGCAGTGTGTGTTCAATAATGGAAACCAACCATGAAGCTGATTAAATGCAGCCAGCACTGAGCATGACTATAAAGTACATGGCCCAAATTGAACAAACATGCTGATGGGAACCTACCATAAAGATAAACTACTGAAACCCATCTGGATAAGCTATACGGTAGTGTCCACTGAGTGCAGTTCCTCTCAATATCGGTTCTTTTCAAGTCATGGAGAGCCACTACACTGCATACATTTCAACTTTTTCTTCACTCCATCAGCTGAGCTTTGCCTTTCTTATCCATTTCCAATTATTCCTGGTTCTTCATCAGCCTTATGGGTGCCTGTACACATGCTGGGAGGCTGCTTCAGTGCACTGTAATTAGAGCATGTTGGAGCAGACTTGATTTAATAGATTTTATGGACATTAGAAGCTGGAAGGGACCTCGTCAGATCATCAAGTCCAGCCCCCCCCACCACCACCACCACCACAGGCAGGAAGTCAGATGGGATCAAGTGACCCCAGCAAGAAAAACATCCACATGTTTTTTGAAAGAGTCCAGAGTAGGCACTTGCACCCCGTCTGGGGGGAGTCTGTTCTAGAACCTGGACACTCGCACCGTAAAGAACTTATTTTTTCTTATGTCTAGTCTAAATTGACCTTCCTAGAGTTTATGGCTGTTAGACCCTGTTATCCCTTCCAGAGCTCTGGTGAACAGCTGTTCTCCCAGGTCCTGATGTACCCCTCTTATATAACTGTAAGCAGCTACCACATCCACCCTGAGCCTTCTATTTCCAGACTGAAGAGTCCCAAATCCCTCAGCCTCTCCTTGTATGACCTGCCCTCCAGGCCTTGGATCATACAAGTGGCCCTCCTCTGGACTCTCTCAAGCTTTTCCACATCCCTCCTGAAGTGGGGGGCCCAAAACTGGACGCAGTACTCCAGCTGCAGTCTCACCAAGGCCAAGTAAAGCAGGAGGATAACATCCCTGGTTGTGCTTGAGATACATTGGTGGATACATGCCAGAGTTTGGTTTGCTTTGCCAGCCACAGCATCACATTGGTGGTTCATATTCATCTTGCGGTCAATCAAGACCCCCAAGTCTCTTTTGGTCATGGTGCTAGCGAGCGTAGCACTGCTGAGCCTGTAAGTATGCTGAAGGTTTTTCCTACCAAGGCGCAGCATCTTACACTTCTCTACATTGAAGTCCATCCAGTTTTGGTCAGCCCACCTTGAGAGTGTGTCGAAGTCAGCCTATATTCCCAGCCTGTCCTGCGGTGTGACCGCCCTCCCCCATAATTTGGTGTAAGCTGCAAACTTGGCTAGTTCACATCTGCCTCCTGACTCCAGATCATTAATGAAGATGTTAAAAAGTACTAGCCCCAGTACCGAGCCCTGAGGGACTCCACTGGTCACCCTATGATTGTTGATTTGCTCCTGTCAACTAGTACTCTTTGAGTCTGACCCCATAGCCAGTTACTGAGCCACTGGACCATAAGATGATCAAGGCCACAGTTCCCCATCTTAACTATGAGGACATCATGGGGAACTAAGTCAAAGACTTTCTTGAAATCCAGATATATGACATCCACATCATCTCCCTTATCCAGGGCACGTGTTACCTGGTCATAGAAGAGGTTGGTCAGGCAAGACCTGCCAGTCACAAAGCCATGTTGGCTGGCATTCAGACGCTTGCCTTCCATTAGTCTGGGGTTGATGGATCCCTTGACAATTTTCTCCAGGATTTTTCCAGGGATGGACATCAAACTGATTGATCTATAATTCCCCAGGTCATCCCTCCTCTCTTTCTTGAAAATAGGGACCATGTTTGTTCTTTCCCAGTCTTCCAGGACCTCACGCAAGCTCCATTAATTGAGTCTGCTTGAGCATGCTAATTAGCATGCTTCAGCCAGGCTCCACATCTCATTGTATCAGCATCCCCGTGCTTCAAAATGGTGGTAGGGGTGCTTTAACTAAAGCTAGTTAGATATGCTTTACATAAAGTGCCCTTGCCACCATTTTGAAACACAGGGTCTTTAATTATAGCTTTCTTGGAGCCGCTGTAATTAAAGTGCCTCCCCCCCACCCCCAAAACACATATAAAAATGCCATAAATGGCTGGCAAACATCAGCCTGCCACATATGATTAGTGTGGCCCTGCCCTCAATGAGGTAAAATCAGACCAGGTTGCCCTGTGGCTCATCTGCATATACATTTTTGGAGAACCCCAGGACTCATGACAAAAAAACCCCCAGTTTCATGAGTTTTTATGAGTTTTATGAGTGGGAGACTAATAACCACATGGCTCCTTTTGGGGGAGTATCTGGAGTACACACACATACTGAGCAATGCTAAGCTGTGGAGTCACTATGGCTTTAAAACACTTTGACTCTGCTGGGGCCAGCCCAATGAACTCTATGGAAAATCATGAGCCTTTTGTCTTTGGACTAATATCATGCCTAGTTTGTACTTTATATAAGTAGGTGCTGAAGTACTATTTAAAAGTGTGTTTATGAAGTACCTGTGCTAAAGCCTGCAGCAGTTTCCAAAAAAGGTTAAATGCATCAATTCTGGATGAACAAAGTCTACGTATACTACCATATATGCAAATTGCTACAGTTATGCTTATTTCAAGGTCAGTTTTTTTCAGATTTGCTCCTCACTTTCATTTGGTCAGAGAGAGCAGGGTAAGGGAAATGTAAGGAGTGGGGAAAGAGCCTGCAGGGGAAAGAACTAAGGGGAGCAGAGGGCAAAGGGGCTACCTGACCCCCCAGGTTTCATTGGGAGGGGGACAAATTCAAGACAAATCTCCAATACTTAGGTTCTATACCTGGAAAATTATATTAAATCTATACATTTGCCATATATAGAATTTAATTATTGGAGGCACCATCTTATAATCAGGGTCATCTTCTATTTAAGTAAATACCCTACTTTATGTAATTATCAGAGATGTCTGGAAAATTATTCTAGAAACTTTCTCCCTCCCCTTTTCTTTTTTTGCTTACTCCAAGTCTCTATCTTTCTCACTTATTTTCTCTTCTATCAGTTTTATCTTTAATAGCTGTTTTTTTTCTCTCACATACAAAATGCTAAGTTCATGGCTAAGCTCAATGTTAACAGCATGAATTCTAACTCACTTTTGCCTTAAAGAAGGCTTCAGCTTTGGGTCAAGGACTTGGAAGCCTTGAAAATAATTGTGAAGTTGAGCAAATAAGAGTTGTAAACAAGATCATAAAAAACTTCAAGCATGTTTGAACACAACCTCATAACAATGATCTATTGAAAATGTATGAAGATGGAAGGAGAAAGAGAGAAAGATCAGGAAAACAAAGAAGGAAATGTACTTGGATTTTTAAATCATAGTTATCGCCTGTTTAGATAAAACATCAGAAAAAACAGTTGAATTAATTTGCTGTATTAAGGTCAAGATTCAGTTAAATAGGGTTGAAACTTCATTTCTGCATCCTGCAGAATTCTGAATCCATGACCCAATCAGTTTGTGGTGATAAGCAATATTTAAATAACAGACAGTAATTATAGACCCATCAATTGACAAGTGTCAGATAAAGGATTATCTACAAAAAGGCTGCCATTTGTGTATTTCATAATTATGAAATGTCAAGGAAATTTTTAATTTAAGACTTTCAGCATACAAAAAGACAAGCGTGTAGAGCACAGAGGTGAAGAACTGACCATCTAGACCTAACATATTAGATATAAAGTATTTTAAACCGAGTAAGTTAAGGTGTTTGTATTCATTGTAGATTGTACTATATATTAATTCTGTGATGCTAAGCCTCTGACTCATGGGCCAGATCCAGGCTGTGAGGCCATGGCATCTGGCTTGTGGGTCTCCCCTGCCCTCCTGGTTCTAGAAATTTGATGGCAGGAGAATGGTGGTAGCATTAATTGCCACTCTCCTACTGTCAAATATCCAGACCCAATGGGAGCCCTGAAGGCTGGATCACACGGCCCTGTGTACTGGGTCCAGCACATACAGTCATGTCAGCATACAGGGTCTGGTCAGGACACAGCTGGATCTGGCATGTGGGGTCAGGCCAACATGTGGCTAGATTTGGCATGCAGATCTGGCATGTGTGTGGGAGCAGATCAGGACACAGCTGATTCTGCTGAGCTGGGTTGAGCTAGTGTACTAGATTACATCCATAGGCTGGCCCTGTGCACCAACCTCACACTGGATCAGACCCATGGATTGACCCTTCACATTGGATAGGGCCTGCTGGCTCGCCTCATACCACTCATCCAGCTGCAGGGCCAGAAAGGTTGAACACCACTGCATTAATGGAAAGCAAGGAAGAATTAAGAAGGGATGTGGTGAGAACCCTCATGGCTCTACTTTACAAGACGAATTGGTGAGAATGGGATGATGTGGCAGAGACAAAGAAGGCCTAACATAGCTGTGAAATGGAGCTCTGCTATAATCTATTCCGTAGGAGCGTGGAGGGAAGAGGTGTAGTGGATCGACCAAAGGATCTATTAGTATTTGGCTCTAAAAAGAAGAAAGAAACTAGTTATTTACCTAAAAATTATCATCCATAAACTATCAGCAGATTCATTCCAAGTGTGAACAGTTTGAATAGTTTGAGTGTCTGTTGCTGATACTAGTCCCTTCCCCTGTGAGGAGAATGCATGCTACCCTGTCTTCCTCTGGTTACACCCAGGCTCACTGAAGTACTAAAACTGTCAGGCATGTGTTGTACCACACAGAGCTGGTCTTAGGGGAAATGTCACCCTGACCTAACTTGTATTTAGGACCTCCCCCACCCCCCCAAGCACCATTACAACACTGCATCCCCCAGGTGCTCTTTCTGCTCCCACCAAGTCACTGGTACTGCTGCTCTGCCCACAGAGGGGCTCCATTCAACAGGTTGGGGAGCTGGCCAGGGTGTCTGCCTATAGCAAAGACTGCCAGCTGCAGCCCTATGGAGCCCAAGCAAAGGGCTCAGGAGCCTGTGATAAGTGGCCAGCGAGCATAAGCAACGGGTAGGGGGTTCACAGGGGTGCACATGCCCCCCCTGAAGGAGCCAGTGCCCTGCATGACAGCCGACACTGATGCTGTCGGTAGGACCGGTGTCCACCCTGACAGGGCCACCACCGCCAGAGGCTTCTGCGGGTGTTCCCCCAGATTCAAGAGGCATCAGTCACTCGTGCCAGCGAGTGCTGGCACTGGGGCTCTGGTGCCCTGTGGCCACCATGGGTCTCCTCCAGGGCCCAACATGCAACAGGCTACATGCAGATGAGACTTGGTTGGAGCTCTCCTCTGCTCCCCTTGAGCCACTGGTCCCAGCTTGTGGTTTCCTGAATGCACCACCTTGCCCCACCCTGCCCCGCCTGAGCAAGAGCAGGTGCCACTACCACTGCCGTCCTCACATGTCTAATCCTGGACAGCCCCCTCCCACGCCCCAGGGTTACACAGGGCCACAAGCAGTACCCCAGGCTGGCACTGCTACCTACTGTGTTTGGCACCCCCCTGACCATGGCACCCTGGGCAGTCACTCACATTGCCCACCCCTAAGGCCAGCTCCAGTACTACTTACTGTAGTTTAGCTCTTTGTTCTCCTCCCACCTGCCTCTATGCTGATTAAGGCTTGTGGGAAAGACTTAGATTTACCATTTACAGAGATGGCCAGCCACATCAAGGGAGCACATCCTTTAATAATTTCTGTTAAAATATATACTGTCAGTTCATCCCTGAAGAAATCATCACTTGATATTATTTTTTTGGCCAATGAGGATCTGGTGTCTCATCTTGCATTTTTTATCAACATTGTTAAACAGGTTATGACAAGACAATCCTGAGTACCTAGATGACTCAGATCTTCTGAACTCTTATCATATATGACAAACCATAGTGGCTTTGGTAGAGGATCAACTCCTAAGCGTAGACAAAGATTTTTACGTGTTGGTGTTGTCAGGCTTATCAGTCATTTTCCATACTGCTGATCACAAGGTTTTATTAACTTGCCTGCAGGCCCTACCAGAAAGAGTGAGCCTGCTTTGGGTAGCTTTACTATTTTCTCTCAAAGATTTCAGGGGTAATTATGGAAAATTACTTTTCTGCCCTGAGGACTCACTCATATAGTTCTCATTATTTGTCTCTTATTCTTTGTGTACATGGTGCCATTAGGTTACTCAAGTTCAGAATCAGGAGATACTCTTGACTCTCCAGCTGCTGTTTGATGATCATAAAAATGGCAGGATCAGATTTTTCCCTTCCAAGAAAGAGCATTTATTTGGGATATAGACATTGCTATTGTGATTTTTGCCTCCCTGGGTAGCCCAGTACTGTTGCATGTATGATTGTAATTTTTTGCTTGTAAAATCAGGTATTAGTCTCTCTGTGTACAGTTACACTATGTCACACTATGGTGAAATTTAGAAATGTATCTACTTTGGTAATATGGCTTTTAATTATAAAAGCAATTTGCTCTTTGAGTTCTGCTAATTTTCCATGTCTTGTAAGTGTAGTGCAAATGGGATACTTCACCCACTAATGATCTTGAAATGTCAAAATCAATCACCATGTTACCAAGACTCTTCATCTGTAATGAATATCATTCTATTTTCCCTCTATTAGAAATCTTAAGTGGCCATTGTGTGACAACTTATTTGATAAATAGATATACATTCTGCCTAGAACATTTCTAGAGTTCCTGCAAAGATGAACATCAGAAATGAAGTCTCATTTATTTCCATATTTGTTCATTGTATTGGATGTATAAGCCATCCTTTTCCAACAAGACTCAGGGTAGCTTATAAAAGAAAACAGAATGGCTTACAAAACAGAAGAATAAACAAAAGGAGAAAACAACTTAAAAGAGAAACTAGAGTATCCATCTAAAACAGAAGCTACCTAAGCAATATCCCAACCTAGCTTTGTTTGCTAAACACTTGCACGTCTAATTTTTGAAGCCACCTGGAGTGATTAGTACAGTTCTGAGTCTCATATACACTTAAGCTCCTTTGTCAGAGAAGGAAAGTGATATCTACGTAAATGAGAAGCATTTAACTGTATGCTACCAATTAATGTCATAGAAGAATGCTAAAATACCAATTTCATGTTGCCATATTCAGATTCCTGAAATATTACATATCTGAACAATGTAGTTTTGCATTCAACTGAAAATCTACCTTGACCATACTTAATTTGTTCTCTTCCCTTTTAATGTATTAGCCATTTATTGATATTACAAAAGCTGTTTGATAATGGTGTAGCAGCCAGTCTGTCATGTCACTAAACTATTGGACTTTTTACTGGAAACCAATACACCATCATAAAATGCAAAGGAATGTTTCAAAGGCATAATCATGCAGGCTGCATCATTTTAAACTCATTGGGAAAACATTCTCAGAGGTTTTCTTGAAATGCAATGCTTTCCAGATCATTTTCTATTAGAGCTGGGATTCGTGCCATGACAGCCCCCTTAATCCAGTTCTTGCATCTGAGTTGGGAAATGCCTGAAATAGCCTTGAAGACTTGTCTCCTTATTATAATTTCCCCAGGAAATGTTGAGTTCATTTTCAGGACCTTTGTTCTTATTTCTTGATAGATGAACCCAAATATTTCTATTGTTTAAAATGGGTGCTTAAACATGTGCTCCAGCCTGGGGAAGGCAGTGTATTAATTTAACATGTGTATAGGTACCTCTAGGGACTAGTTGTGTGTCTAACAGATAGTGTTGATAGGAAATTTACTAAGACCTGGTAACTGTATTTACTTTTACCTTTGATACCACAGTTGCATAAACAAACACTGCTCTTATTTAACTGCTATTTTTTTATTGGTATTGGCCAGTGGTGTTGATATCTAAAGTATCATAAAAAAATCTGGTAACCAGGCTGTTCTCCAAAAAATTCAACAAGAGTACATTTTAATAGACAGATCACATGATCTGATAACAAGGCTAATACTTTGCATTGTTATCTTGTCCTCAAGAAACGAATTCCCCTGTTTTACAGATGAGAGAACTGGAGCAATGCACCAGCAGTTCAATTCTATCCAGAGCACAAGAACAGGACTGCAATGCTGATATGCACCACTCTTTCTTGTGTTAACATTGAGTATTGAAAGTCTCCTGGAGTCCAGGTTTTGTTAATTAGCCCAGAAAGCAACTTCTCACTTTCTGAAAAGTGCACAAAGCATTTTTGTGTGTTCCATTTGAAAGGACATAGAAAAATTAATCAATTAACTCACTGAAGAGACCAAGATAGAAAAAAGAGAGCTTGCCCCTTATAGTCATTTTGACTCTCACCCAGAATATTTCATAGCATCTGATGAAGTAGACTATTGCCTACAGAAGCTTATACCTCTCCAAACAAGTTAGTTTCTAAGGTGCCATCCTACCCTGTGTTCTGCTAAAATATTGGATGCAATTGTAACAAAGTGCTTGAAGTTATTTATACTAATGGAAGAGAGGAATGACTGAGCCATACACCTTTTAATTTTGCATCTAGCTCTTTTCCCTTCCCTCTACTCACACTTTCTTTTTGAAAAATCTTTTCTCAAAGATCCTAGAGTGAACTTTGATTGTGGCCATTTGATAGAAATAGTAGATTATAAAATTAGGACTCGTCAATTTCAGTGTTCCTCATAACTAAAGTGTTGAAACCTGGGTGTCTAGAAACTGATCTCAGTGCAAGCTGTGGGCACATGGCATCCCTGCAAATCAGGCTCTTGATTTGGGTACCTAAAGATTAGTCTAAGTGTCTAATTTAGTAGACTCATACTTGAACATTTTGTCCCACAGGCATGTATTATCATTACTGTTTGCTGACATGGGATAATCAAAGCAACACAGCAAAACAAGGAAAGACTTCTCAAAGATCACATACAGGGAGGGAAACTGTATAAAAGCTACATAAGGAAATACTTTGGCTGGGTGCCCCAAGCAAGGGCATAATGAATCTGAAGGTGGTTCTTGCTATGACAGTTCTTTTTGGAAGCAATAAGGTGATTTATCGCTTTTTGTTCAACCTTCCCTTTCCTAATGTAGCCTGAAATCAGTAACGTCTTTGCCTAGCAAGTGGCTGTCCCTCCTGCTGGTTTACAATGTCAAAGGATTGTCCTTGGCTTGTATTGGAAGGACCTTATCATTAGTAGCATTCTGAAATAATAGGAATAATGAAGTCAGGCAACTGGTCCCCATTTCCTGGGGAACATCTTCCTATTATAAAAAATTATAAGAACTGTTGTCAACCCTTGAATTAAGTGATTTACCTAGAGGGTAACTACTGTATATCCTGGCAATGCAATGGAAAGCTTAGGTTAAATGAGCATCATCAAGCTTAAGTAACCCCCAGACAGAACAAGTATGTAAATTGCAAGGGAAAATGTTAGCCATGTGGAGTGCCATAGGTAACACAAAACTGTCCCATGGAAAAGGATAAAGGTCCAAGCTCCCTGCTGAAATAAACTGGCTCCACTCCACTCAAGTCATTTATACCATCAGGAAGTTTGACCCCAAATCGTTCTCATTCTTCCATTAAAATAGAAAGTGGTGGGCTTCGTGCCAGTTTCCAAATGTATAATGAGTAAACCCTTACTGCAATGATAGTTATAAATGAAGAGATGGATGGCTATGAAAAACTGCTTCTGAGTTTAATGTAATTAAATTTCAGACCTCATTTCTGTTCGTCTAATAAAGTGCAGAGAATTAGGACAGGACCCTCTAAAGAAATAAGTATGGGGGTGGATCTGATTTAGATATAGAAGTAAAATGGCACGTACAAAAATAAAGAGAAAGAAAGAGAGGGGGAGAGAGAGATGGCAAGATCTGTAGTGCAAGTTCCCTGAAGTAACTGTATTTTTTTCCCCATGGGGATTTCCGGTTCTCTTTCTGCAGTTTTATGGCTGCTGAAATCATCTCTTATTGCTAATCACTCCCTACACCACAAAGTGCAAGCTGCTGTGCAGTCTTCCTGTTGTAGGTCCAGCAGCAGAGCAGCAATCTGCGGTGTAGGAACCAGCCAGCCCCCCACCCCCACCCTTCCACCTGCCAGCACGATCGGACGGGGGAGGGGGGTAAATACAATCGCCACCCCAGGCTCTAAAGGCAGGCGAAAATTATTTTTCCAGGAGTGTATTAAAGAAACCTACAGCTATACCTCGGCCCCGTGGAAAATGTACTTGGAGCTCATCCAAGTCTCGCTGTAGTCAACAGGTTTCGGAGCACTTCGGCCATTCAGCCAAGTCCCCCC
>NW_017728886.1:45625865-45644483 GCF_001723895.1 Crocodylus porosus
GCTCCAGGGTGCAGATGAAGACGGGGGGGCGCCCCCTGCTCGGGCACTGCCGGCTGGACGCACTTTTGGATCTTCCCTCTTACAGCCCGAACCTGAGGGCGCGAGCGGCTCGGGACTCAGGCCGGGAGCGGCGCTCCGAGCGGGTTGTCGCCGGGGGGGGAGCGCGTATCGATCGTGGAGCTGAGGGGGGGGTCACGTGGCCCACATCATAAATACGCGGCGGTAATTAGAGGGGCAAAGCGAGCGCGCCCGGCGCCACGTATATAAGGGGGCGCTGTGCCGCGCCCGCTACCCGCACCGACTGCGGTAAGTGTGCGTGTGCGGACGGTCCGTGGAGGCGGCCCCGCGCTCACCCCGTGTCCCCCGGGCAGCCCCGGCTCCCGGCCCCACGGCTGCACGGGCAGAGAGAGGCGACGATGAGGACCGCGGTGGCCCTGGTGGTGCTGCTCCTGGTGTCGGCGCAGGCGCTGGCGGACGACGCGGGCGCCAACGAGGATGTGAATTACTGGTCGGACTGGTCCGACAGCGACCAGGTCAAGGTGAGGGGCCCCGGGCCGGGCCCAGGGCCGGGGGGAGGCGGGTCCCGCCACGTCCGCCCGGCGGCAGCTCTCCCAGGGCAGCGGCGTCCGTTCCTCAGCCGGGCAGGGAGCGGGCTGGTCCCGCCGCGCCGACCCGGGCGGGCGCCGCTGGTGCTAGACGGCCGCCAGGGCTGCCCCGACGGCGCCTCCGCGGGCGGCCGCATCGCCCCCTCCCCGGGCGAAGATGTCCTTCCCCGAGAGCCGCCGCCCCCTGCTCTCGGGCCGGCTTGGCTGGGGGCCCCGGCGCTGACAGAGCCGCTGTGTCCCCAGGAGGAGCTGCCGCTGCCTTTCGAGCACTTTCTGCAGAGGATCGCCCGGAGACCCCGGCCGCAGCAGTTCTTCGGCTTGATGGGCAAGCGGGACGCGGGTGAGGCTGCGAGTGTCCGCGCTCTAGGGCTGCCCCCCGGGCTCGGCTTAGCCCTCTTCCCCCCTGGCCTTTGGCTTTAGCCCACGTTTCTCTCTTCCCTGGCCCTGCCCAGGCCTCTTGCCACCCCCTGGGGAGGAGGCAATGGGGTTGGTGGCAGTCTTCTTTGCCATGTTTGCCCCCTGGCACATCCACGGAAATGGGCCCGACCTGCTTCAGTGGGTGAAGCAAATACAAAGTGGTAGAAACACTGTTGGGGGTGTCCCTCCCGCTCACCTCCACGGGACATCCGCAAATGTTTAATGTCCAGTTCTGTGTCTGGATTACTTCTAGGAGCACCTCACAGGTAGACTAGTGCAGCTCTCCTTTCCTCCTAGACATCCCTGGTTTTGTGGTATTTAGTCCCAGGTATACATGCTTGTGCAGTATGTATAATTTGATGCTAAAATACAAAGTCTATTCCAGCCATTGAAGTGCCTCCTCCTTAATATAAGATCACTACATGGTTTGGACAACCAGTGGGTTTTTGTGTTAAATTCTTAGAAGCTTACAATAGTTTGCAAACTCCCAAAAGAAAATATGATACCATGCTGTATGGGCTGGTCCCTGTGCTTTTAACTAAATGAATGAAATATAGAAATGAGGTAGACATATAATTATTGGCATGTTTTCTAATTGAGAGCCTTTACTAGGTTAAAGGGTGAAAATAATTTGGTTAGGGCTCTAAATAGTTAACTAATTGTATCTTTCATTAAGAAGAAACACTTTATTGATTAAGATGATATACTGTATATCCCAAGAAAAAATTATGGCCATAAATAATTGCATTAATTTTTCATAAGTGTAAGCTAAGTGATAAGGGAGTTTCCTTCCTGAAAAAGAATCACAATGGGAGAGATCGCATTCTGTATTCCATCACTATTAAAATTTAATCTTTTTTCCCCCACTAGGCTATGGCCAAATCTCTCATAAAAGTAAGTTGAAAACCTTTTTCTAAACAATTATCAAGAACCAGTACTAGGAGATGAGCTAATTGAAATTGTTGTAATGTAGCATTTGATCTCACCATAACTTACAGTGTTTATGTTTCTTGAAAACAGGAGTAGAGGAGAAATCTTTCTAGCCCTGGGTGTATTCGTACTTACAGATAGGTCTCAGTCCATTTACGTACTCTGAATCTCCATAAAATCTGAGATCAATTCAGATCCAAATGCAATCTTTTCAGCTCTATCCTATTTTTCCAGGACTGGAGTCTAACAGGTTTACTCACAGCCAGCATGGGCTGACTGTGAGAGTTAAAATGAAGGGATTAAGGTGGGAAAAACTAGCAAATCAGAATATTAAAACCCCAAATCCCTGAAGTTCCAAACAGCTCCAAACATGATGTGAGATATTATTAAATCAATATTCAACGTAAAGGGTGATTGACTCACAGATATTTTCACATAAGCGAATGCACCTTGCGGCATGAAAAAAGGTGGCTTGCTTTATTTTTCAAAATACCAGTAAGGACAATTTATATCAACAATAAAATGTTACATTTTCATTGGATACTTTTTTTCCCCCTCTAAAACTCCTTGAAATCCAAAAGCTTTGATTTTCGAAAGTAAAGATTAACCTTTTTATATTTTGTGAGACTTCTGCTGTCCAAAAACAGTCCATAAGTATCCAAGCATTCTGCACTAATGGCTATATTTATCACTACGATTACCTTTCTGAATAACAGTTTAGAAAGAGTCTCATCCAAAACTCATGCCAGATTAACGAGATGTAGCTGCTGGCTGAAGCCAGAATTATAGCCTTCTTTACACATCTCATCTCTGAAGATCAGTAACTCAGCACAGACAGCTGACTTGTGAGAGATTTTAGGATCATTTATCTTTCTTGTTGTAAAGTCATTTGCCTTTTTTTGAAGAAGATTTTGCACATTTTTGTTCAAGTCACAAATTAAATTAATTTTAATTTTAATTAATTTTAATTTTAAAATATCCTGACGTAATACAAGATAGTAGAGTCCTGTTGTAATTGATCATAGGAGCAGTCCAAGTGGTTCCAGTAGGACTATGTACAGGAGTTAACATTAAGTAGCATTAGTAAGAACTTCAGGATCTGGTCCAATGAAGAAGGATCTATTCTATATAAGAGAAGAAAACAGCTATATGAAAGAATTATTTAATAAAATATATGAATTTAACAAACCTACAATACTGAAAAGAGAAACATATCAAGATATGGAGCCTGGTCATGCCTTTACTAAAATGAAAAGGAATCGTACCATTGACTGCCGTGGTAGCACAGCTGGGATCAGTTAACAAGCAGTTCTGTTTAACCACAGCAGAAATAGGAGACTGGCAGAAAGGCTTTCTCTGGCCAGACTGGGCTTTGGATCAGACTCTATAAGTATAGAAAAGGATAATGGTTTTCCATAATACTAAAATTTAGAGTGCCATATCACTTAGTAATTGGGAAGAAACCTGTGTCTTCCATGTCTTCCTCATGAAATCACATTATCTCCGAAAAACTGCATATTTTAAATGTATTAAAACACCCCCAAATATATTTTTCCAGGGCATAAAACAGACTCCTTTGTTGGACTTATGGGCAAAAGATCTTTAAATTCTGGTATGTATGAACTATGGCTAAAACTAAAACTGTAACCTCTTAATTCTATTGCCTCTCTTCTCTCCCAGTGAATGGGAAAGAGTCTTTACATGGGACAAGTCATAAAAAGATAGGCAAGTTTGTCTGAAATCAGGGGTTTTTTAAATCAAATTTTTCTGAGCTGTGGACCATGTTAATGCATGTGAAAATAAGAAATGGCCAGGAAAGGCTGGTTCCAAGCACAGTGTAAGCAATTGCCAAATAAGCTTTCCTAAACAATTGTGTTTATACTCCTAATCCTGACCTGTATCAGGTCAGGATCAGGAGTAGTTTTTTATTGTGTCTGCTGCTGACTCCAAGAACTTAGTCTTTCCATTGTAAGTGTTTCCCTTGCAGGTCAAGAAGTCAATGATGTATTTCTTCAACATTTATAATGTTTTTCAATCATTAATTTTACATCTCTAAAAATATTCTAAAATGTAAAATATGCAGCAGACCAAAAAACCCAGTAAAATGTTGGGCATCATTAAGTAAGGAATTGAAAACAGAGAACATCATCATGCCATTATACAAATCCATGGTGAACCCAGATCTTGAGGTCCCCACATCAAAAAAGGATGTAGGAGAATTAGAAAAGGTACAGAGAAGGGCAACCCAAGTGATCAGGGGCCTGGAGCAGTTGCCATACAAAGATAAACTAAAAAGGCTAGGACTCTTCAGTTTGGAAAGGAGAAGGCTGAGGAGGGGGATATGGCAGAGGTCTATAAAATCATGAAGGTTATGGACCATGTGAATAGGGAACTATTGTTCAACAAGTCCCAGAATACTAGCACTGGGGGGACGCTCACAAGAGGGAGCATTTTTGTACACAACACTGTAGTTAACTTGTGGAATTTATTGCCACAGGCAGTAGAGGAGGCAGACAACACAGCTAAAGACTGGATAAATTCATGGATGATAGATCTATTAATGGCTATTGGACAGAATGGTTGGAGATGTTTCCTCTGGCATCTCTAAACCAATAATATTCGATGCTAGGGAGAGTACTGAATAGGGGATAGATTACTCTAGAGGTATGCAGTTCAATGCTCTCCCTGTATAGCATCCACTTCTGCCACTTTCCGAGGCAAGACACTCGGCTAGATGAACCATTAGTCTGACCCAGTATGGCACTTCTTAAATTTTTTTTCTTTATCTATTCCAGTTTAAGAACATAAAACCTTAAACATTAAACTGATATCATGACCTTCCCTTCCATTTACCCCAAACACCTACACATAACAGAAGCCCACTCCTTCTTGTGAATCTCTCCCAAAAAACTGCAGCCTACCATTATCCATAATCTACTAGCTTTATGCACTACTTGAGAAACTTATGGCTACTTGGTTAAACAACCAAATGATATTTAACTATCCAGAAGAGGCACCTTTTATTTAATGTGATCTAGTGCTTGTTTAAAGCTGCTGAAATAATTCTTCTTCTGTTATCAAATAGATCATAAATTCCAATGTTGCATTTTTTTGTATTGGACAGTATAAATTGTTTTTCCCCCTAAGGTTATGAATGGCTTTATTTTCAATTAAGTTGTATTCACAGTAGTAATATAGTTCTATCTTACCTTATTTTGAAAACTGCTCTGAATCATGAGCAATTTAGAATAATTTTATCTGTGAAGGTAATAACCATTAAATGCACATAAACTTGTAAATATACAACTGATATTATAGTAGTAAATAGTATCTTAGTGATTGGTCGCATTCATGGGGAGTAAGCTACTTGGGTACCAAAATAGATGCAGCAACTGTCAAAACTGATTGCCATAATTTCTTTTTAAAATTGTTGGAACAGTTAGAATACACTTACGTATAAAAATAACAAAGATGAATAACAAACCCCTACTGTCTGATAGTAACATAATGGCCTAATAAGTAAACCACAGGTTTTTAGATCACTGCTTTTCTGTCTGATGGAGGAGGTGGGGGGTGGGAGTTTTGATGGAAGGTATGGTCCAAACCATCTGGTCTGGCTGAAGATAATGAAAGTTCTAAGGGTTCAGGAGTGAATGGTAGGATGAATATTATCTGCAATTAATACTCTCCACCAAAAAAGAAAAGAAAAGCATGCAGCAACAAAAAATCCAACATTGTTTGATGGGAAAGGTGGGGAAAGGTTACTTGAAAAGATTCTCTTTGTTTAGGAGTCAAGTAATCTAAAAATGTACTTGTTTTCTTTCTTGATGGCTAATATCACTTGTCTGGAAAACGTCTAAGTCTAGTAATTGGGTGAGAGTTTTCATCAGAATAATGCATCTTCTAGTGGATGTTGAAACTAGAGATCCTATGATAATCTAAGGAACTATAATTCTGGTGTGACAGCCAAAGTTCTGTGATTTACCAAAGAATTTCTGCCATCTAATGCTCTGGTCTTGCAGTGAGTTCATGCAGGCAGACCTCCACACCCACTGAAATCGGGTATCTAGAAAAAAACATAAATATGGTAAAAATATCATAGTACTCAATAGTGACAATCTGCATATAGCCCTGACTACCTGTTCAGCTAATTTAACAGTAGGGTGTTTATTTTCTGATAAAAGTAAAAGAACTTTTCTACTACGTATTCTTCTAGGGTTTGAAAATATATTTTCCAAAATTCTGTTTATTTCTAATTTGGCCTCTTGATTGGTGAAACTTGATATTCTTTTTACCTTAAACCTATGGAGCAGAATCATAATCCAAGACCTCCAAGATCTGCAGCAGTGGGTCCCACAAAATTAGTTGTGTGTTTGCATGTGATAGCCATTTACCTGCATGCTCTACTAAGCACGGCCAGGCATGTGCCTGATTTCAGTTTATATAGGAAGGCGTCTCCCATGTCCATGAGGCAAGCTTTCTAACTTGGAGGTAGAACAACACAGAGACCATTTTCCTGTAAAAGAAAAAAATATATGATTCTTCCTGAAGTAAACTGATGTTAAATGTATCCGTGTAGAAGGGGACTATTTAAGCACCATCTGGTTTGTAGACAGTTCCATGTCAATTGACTCCTTCATTGCAGATTTTAATGAAAAATACACAAATAGTCTGAAGACAGTGGGAAGTTTGAAACCAGTGGAGAGTTGATTGTACAGGGGCATGGTGAAAATGATTTTGTATTTTAATTACAAGCCAATGTATGCGTTCAGAAGAATCTGCAATACTTTCAGAGGATACAGAGGTTTAGGGTTAATGGTTGTTTGAAAGATTCTGCTAGACTGCATATCGGAGACCTGCCAACTTCTGTGGGGCACTGAGCGCAGGCAATAAAACCAACGGCAACTGTGCTCATTAGAAAAAGCAAGGGGAACCACCAGGCAAGATCAGGATCTTTCCATAGGCAGATCTGTCACCTTAATGTGGAAGAGAGGTCAGCCATTTCAGTGTTTTGTGTTTCCTTGAGTTTATTACAGTTACACAAGCCTTTACTTCTTCTTTTTCAGGATCCTCTGAAAGGAACACAGCACAGAATTACGAACGAAGGCGTAAATAAGACATTCCTGTGTATTATTTATTAAACTTCATTTGTTTAAATGGCCACTGCAGTGTAATATAAATTATCCACTGTAAGGAATAATTATTTATTTAATAATAATTGTTGTTTTTTGAGTTGTAAATTCAATAAAATGATTATTTTTCATATTGTGGCAGCGATACATGTTGTATAAGTGTGTTGTGGTTCCAAAATAACAGCTCCTTATGGAACAGAAATTGATGATGTTGCACAGCAAAGCACATTATTTGACCTGTAAAATTGTGTTCACCAAACAAACAAACAAAATTATTTTGTTAATTTAAAGCAATCATATCGGCTTCACTACCAATGCAGAGCAGAACTGGTATACAGTCTAGTGCCTCAATTTGTTTCCATGGTTTAAAATGTACTGTAATTTCCATATAAAAATATATTTGTAACATTGCAGCATGTTTTATGTTTTGTGGCTACATATATGTATATTTTAAAAGAAGATTTGAATGTGAATTCAAGGTCTTCATTTCATAGTCTGGAATTTTACGCTCGTAACATTTTAAATAAAAACTACTTTTAAGATTTTGCAACATACTTTCCTTGGGTAGAGTGATGGAATTTATTTCAAACAAATCAGTGTTCTGAAATAAGACCTGGATTAAAACCATAGCTTTGGGTCCTACGAGCAAAAAGCAAGATATTTATAATTACCTCATTTTGCAAGACAACATATTCACCTTTTGCTGTTTGGGCAGGATAAGGGGAAATTAAAACTCTGGAGCTTCTTTGTGTATTCTGTCATTACTGATAAGGACTTCTGGCAGCTGGAGGTAAACCTTTGTGGAACCAGTCATAGACAGTATTGAGAATCTACACATGAAATTAACATGTACATTGATTTACAACACACATGTAAATCAGAGAGATCAGTACATATGGCCAGACTCCCAAGTGTTCTGCAACTCTGGGAGAAGCAAAGGATTTGCTATAGAATCCACCTCCTGCTGCAGGTTTGTGCTAGAAGTTTTCTATTTTTTTTAAATGTGTCTGGACCATATGGTCACAATTAAAACAAGCACAAAGTGTATCTAATGCAATGCTGTTTTCCTTAGTTTGAAGACAACCTGAAATTCATCTTTAAAAGGTGTGAACTGCCACTTTCATTTATTCCCATAACATAACAACTTTGAAACTAACAATGAGAACTTAATTAAAACATTCACTCTTGTGATTGTGTACTATTCCCTGTCCAGCTACCAAAAATATTGAAGTTTTTCCCTAGCCACTTCTTGATACCTTCAACCCTTACAAAATTCTGTTGCCTGTCAAAAATTAAAATTTGTGTGCAACATTATGGACAAAGCGCCAAGTAGGGGGTATGGGGTGCTCAGCTCAGCTGAGCCAAAGGCAGTTGAGAGCAGGCTGCTCAGTGAGCAGATGGGCCACACCTGGGGCTGGTCAGGTGCATGTGACTAGAAGGGGTGGAGCACAAGGAGATAGCCCAGTTCTGGAGCCAGAGCAGGCAGTCTAGCCAAACAGTGCTAGGGGAAAGAGCTCCAGGCAAAGACCTGAAAGATGGTAGGAACCATGAGTAGACTCAGGAGGGCCAGAGCTGCAGAATAGGAGCCTGGAGAGAGGCATCCTGCTGCAACTGAGAATGGTTGAGGTTCTGACTATTGTAGGCTGTTAAAGACTGAAGAACCAGGTTGTGGCTAGAGGCTATGGGTGGGATGCCTGTGAGGCACTTCCCACTATCGGGCTGAGGTCAGGGTAAAACCCTGCAAGGGTCAGAGAACCTGTGGGCTCCAGAGCCAGAGCCAGAAAGGACAGGGCCAGGGACCCCAGTGTAAAACAGACAGGGCTGAGGAGACCAAGCAGGCTGAAGCTCACAGAGGGCCTGAGTGACTAGAAATCGGTTCACTGGACCTGCTGGTCCTATAGGAGGACTGAGTGAGATCTGCGAGGCACAGATAGGGCCAGTAGGGCCACAAGTAGGGTAGGACAAGTGCTAGCAGGGCACAAATTGGTTGTGATATTAAACTTTGGGTCCAGAGAGAGATAAACAGGACCATGCATCCAGCTCAGTCAGGTGCCAGCAGGATCATTCCAGGACTCAGAAGCAGACTCTCAGTTTAGATACATTGAAGCGAGGAAGGAAAAACAGAGTACACTGAGGAGCTAGACATATTCTTTCCTTTCATATAAATATGCAATTCACATTAATATTAAATTAATGGAGTCTGTACATTCACACCTGAGAGCAGAATGTTGTCCTATGGGACTGATTTAAACTGACAAACAACAGGAAATTCAGATATAAACTAGGAACTTGGTCAGAAATGGCAACAATTTTAATTTTGCCTTAAAATCCCTAATTCACTTATGCCCATCATCTTTTATGAGGTAGGTTAGAGCTATGAGCTATATTTTACAGATGGGGAAACTGGCCCAGAGCAGCTACAGAAAATTCCAGGTATAACACTGACACATTTGTTCCAGGACCAGTTGTACCTGTATTTGTTCTGGAACAAAAAAGGCATGGGATTGACAAGTATATAACCCTTGCAGTCAGAGTTTAGCAAATACCTGAATGCATGGCTTCTTTAGTGCAATTGATCCAATAATGCAATCCAGTAATAACTATTCAGACACAATTTGCTACATCCACAGACAAACTGCTAGCACTTCTCATCCCATGAACCTTATGGGGGTGGTTTTTGGTTTTTACCTAAGAATTGTTCAATTAATCATAATTAAAATATTCTGCAAGAACATGTACATTTTGACAAATTTGAAGTTTTTATTTGAAAAAATTTAAAGAAGACTCCTGATTTTTTTTTGTTTTGTTTCATAATACTGGTGCCTCCACATTGAAATGTTTTAAATTTAGTTTAATTTCTATATTTTTCATTCTCAGATTTTCAGCTTATTTCACATAATTCTCTACAAAAATAACTACAAAGAAAAACAATAAAATAAAAATATAATTCATAGAATATTGAAAGTTAATGTCAACACTGAAACTAAATTTTGAATTTTATCAATACAACATTAATAGTGCAAAAAAAATTAAAATTCCATATAATGGGAAATTTAAAGCAAGGGATATCCTGCAAAATGCAAATCCCAGTTCCCAACTAGCTTTATCACATTCTGAAAGAGCTGGTTAAGCATTGTTGTTCCTCCTTTACATACAGCCCAAGCACACAGCACATTCTTGGCAGGTCGGGGGCCTCTTGATTCTCCAACTGGTATACATTTCTTCAGACCAACATGTTTTCATTGCATTACCCAGAATCTGGTGTCTTGATGTTCCATTCAAATATACAAGTGCTAATATGAACCAGAAGTTTTCAATACTTTCATTTTTGCACAACCTACCCCCAGTAATATCAGCATTGCCTTTTTTTCTCCCTGACTATAAATTAAATAATCTGGGTTTTTACATAATCAATTTAACTCACAGAGTAAGAGAACAAGTTTTAAACTGCACACTAGATTAAGATGGATTATTGTCTATGTTGTCCCTTGCTGTGTAGCTTTTCTTTTTTGCTTTTAAACATGATTGGGCATTGGACAGCACCACCTATGGCATGTCAGTCAGAGCCACTGTCATACATCAGTCAGTCAGAGCCATTGTATAGCTGCACCTGTATCACAGTGTGTCTCACTTCAATTTCCTGCCTTCTTCAGACAGATTGTAATATCTGTAAAACCAAACAGTTGTTTTGGTGGTAACAGGCTGAGATCAAACTGGCAGAAAAAGACAGTCAAAAGAGCTGCAGCACAGGTGGCACTCAATAAAACACAAGCACCCTAAAGAAAACTGAAAAAAGATATGAGCAGGAGGCTGGCACTAAAGACCCTGAGTGGCAACTGAAGTCATCTCCAATTTTTATTCTCTTTACTTTTAACTCTAGACAGCACTATACTAATGTATGGATAAACTAATACTGGAACAAGAAACAGAAATGGAGACCTCTTTGTAGCAGCTGAAGTTAATACAGATGTACACATAGAGATGTATGCACACACCACATGCATGCTCACATACAATCCAACATTTTGGATGCTGAAGAGAAACCCAGAGTGTGAGAGAGATCTCTGGCC
Organism: Crocodylus porosus; assembly: GCF_001723895.1. Classification (NCBI taxonomy): domain Eukaryota; kingdom Metazoa; phylum Chordata; order Crocodylia; family Crocodylidae; genus Crocodylus; species Crocodylus porosus. The sequence goes on from NW_017728886.1 coordinate 45,637,020, forward strand.
CTTGAATGGATAGTTAGGAGAACAGTAAGGAACACAAGCATTCTTCTTCTCACCTGGAACAACCATAATTACTGAAATTGGAGCACTGCAGGGACTGATCTGCCTTTGAACTCTTAAGACAAGCATCATCTATATGTGTGACAGCCAAAAAGTAATGCAAAAAGTAGTGCATCTTCTTCCAGGGAACTCAGAAAGGGATTATACTTTCTGGTAGAATTTCTCTCTGCGGGAAATTTATTTCTACAGTACCCTCTACCTCAGGCTGTGGCTAATTGCCCAAACTGAAATTACAATTATTACATTGAGAAGTTTGTATTTTTCATGTTATGGCAAACAAAGGAGAAAAATGTCATGGGCATGTGTTTATAGGTTGAGGTAATTTTTCGTGCTTCATATGCCCTCCAGAACCATTGGGGTTTGGAGTATATGATTTCAACCATTTTGAAGTAATGATTAGAGTGATTAACTGAATTCTGTTTTATTTAGTAGAAACTTATCATGGCTCCATCTGAGTTATATAAATGCAGACCCTGCTTAGGTCCTTTCAAAGATATTTATTTATACACTTGATACAGCACACAGACATTTTGCAGATCCCTGTACAAACCCTCTTTATGACACAATTTCATCTTGGTAGGCTTCAGTGATTTCCTCAGCAGCAATATTGAACATAGTGTTAATTTAATGAACCCTGGGATCAATAAGAAAATTATTGACAATAGCAGTTCTTTCATAAAGTTGTTTTGTTCTGTCACATCTGCAAATATTTTGAATGCACTGCCAGAATAAAGCAAGCCAGCTGACCATAAATGGGATTAAGTGCCCCTTTCAGCATCTAAAAATTAATCACTCTTACGCTCATTTATATAAAACAAGTACTGCTGGAATGTAGTATCTCAGGGTAGTATCTTTTCAGTGACACCAGCAGTGCTGATGTCCTTGAACCAGCCTACACTAGCAGTGTTATGATCTCTTCAAACAGGTCCCTGAATGGTATTTTAAAAGACAATGAATGGGGGGTGGGGGGGTGCCAAAAGCTTGCAATTGGCCCTATAGAATTCACCATAACATGGAATAAAATATTTATGAAAAATGTGTATTTGAAGCTGTGCTGTTGTATTTCTGGGATCCAAGCTACATATAATGCACATAAGATGCTAATGTTGATATAGAAATACAGCCAATAAAACCATGTTAAGGGTCCCCTCTTGTCATTTATGTGCAGCTCCAGTTAATGGTGATATCAGTTATTGCAGGTCAAAATATTAAAGTGTAAATCTATCAATAAAAGATCAGGAGCCTGGTCCTATTCTATCCATATCAAGGCTAAAATGGCCATTAACTTTTGTTGAAATAGAGAAGAAATTGAATTGTGACATTTTATGGGTTGCTAATCAGTCATGGTCTTTGATAAACTTCTAATGATCAGTTGATTTGGTTACATAGACAAAATTGAGTGGGTTTTGAGACTTCCCTGAAGCTCTTAGATCTCCAAGCCCAGGGTGAAAATCTAAAACAGTCTTCCACAGTGTATTGGGGGAAGTTACCTTCCTGCCCTACGTGGCGACCAGCAGAGCCCAGAAGCATGGAAAATACCCACAGTACAACATAGGCATAGCTGCGCCTTGATCATCCCTGACCAGTGTCTGCCACCTCTAGTGACGGAGAATCCAGAACTTCCCTAGGAAGTTTATTTTACTGCCTCACTGTTCTAACAGTGAATAAGTTTTCCCTGAAATCCAATCTAAATCTAGTTTACTGCAACTTCAAGCCATTGGTCCACATCCTATTCTCCACAGTGAGAGAAAAGGTGTTTTCCCTCTTCTTTATGGCAACCCTTCAACCTTCAAGGCTACTTAAGTAGCCTCAGGGAAGCCACATAATTTTCTATGGCTCACTTTCTTTATCTTTAAATGGCATAGTCAATTAGTCATACATGCATAACTTGCTTCATTAATTCAGATCTGTAAAATTCTGGAGATCATAGAATTTGTATTAAGATACACATGGAGGCCACATTACACTAGGCACTGTACACCCACTAGGCACATCTACATGAGACATTAATTGCACATTAGACTAATTAGCTGAGCAGTAAACATTGTATGTCTATATATGCACCTCTGTTAGGCTGGAGTAAACTAATTTACTCCACATCAGGATAGGACTTGTAAATACAAGCACTATCCTGCTGTGTAGTTTTTTACTCTGCAGCAGCACACATGTAGATACTACCCCGGCTGGCTGAGACAAAATGATGCTTCGTGCAGAGGTTGTCTGTCAGCTAGCCCTGTACTACAGCACCCTCATGTCCCAGCCAGCCACTCCACAGCATGTTGAGACAGGAGAAGCAGCCGCAGGCTGGCAGGCTGACCCCTGAGGCCTCCTGCCAGCTGGTGCTGTTCCACCCCAACTCAAAATGCTGTAGTTCTGGGCATACACACAAACAGCATACCTGAAGCAATAAGTTCTGTATCAGTAAGCACCAGAGTATATTGCTTTGCACTAATATGCATGTGTAGACACACCCACTGGGCGTGCCTACATGTGTGCATTAGCGTGATTTAAGGCACATTAAGGGCACGTGTTTACACGTGAATGCTCTTAATGTGCCTTAAAAATGGTGATTTAAGCCTATTCAAGCCCAAAGTTGATAAAGCACGTATCAAATTTATGTGAGAATAGGTATCAGCAGGAGGTAACAGCTTTATTCGTGCAGGGGTCGAATAGTTAAATCACATTAGGGTGCGAATAGTTAAATCACATTAGTGAATGTGTAGTCATGCTAATGCACATTAGCGTAGTGTGCGTCCATTGACATGAGACTAACTTTAATCCCAAGTCCGTCTGCACACCCGCCTTAACATGCATTATTGCACGTTACGTCCATACATGCACTTAAATCACCTTAATGTGCATTAGGATAATGCACATTAAGTTTAGGCACGCATAAAAGTATGTGCAGACATGCCCACTGAGTATGACACTGATCCTACCAAAACCAGCTTTCATTCTTAATAGATATCTTAATACATCAGAGAGGTACCAGAAGCCCAGAGAGATTAACATTATACAGTAGATCAGTAACAGAGTTGGGAATGGAACATACGTTTCCAAATTCAAAGCCTTACCTGACTTTCCTGGAGGGTGCTAGGTAAGTGCAGGTAATCCTATTAAGTATATTAAAGGTTAAGCCTGAGGTTTTAGAAAGTTTAGTGGGTGAAGGGGAGCAAGATTTTGCTGTTTATCCAAACCATTAAACCTTCTGTGACAAACTGCTGTCACATCAGGGTGACCCTAGAGCCCCAAACTTCTCTACACTGTTCTGTTGTGTGTCTTCAGGGATGAGACTAGATTTCACTGTTGGGGCAACTACTCATCCTAGTACACCTCATTTTTCTCAACCCCTGACCAAACCTTTCACCTTAAGTAGAGGAAGCCTGCAAGCTTATGAGATCTTCACCCACAGCGTGCAAAATATTAGGGACTTGCTGTTTCCACACAAGCAGTGTGCCTATAACTGACAACAGCTCTAAAAACCCTTCTCACCCTGAGACAATCAGTAAGTTATGAAATGAAACAGGTTGCTTATATAAGACAGATGAACGTGTAAGAAAAAGAATCTGTAGTATTTGAAAGATACCAGGAAATAAAATAATAAATTACCTGTAGCTACCTCCTGATCTGGAACACTGTCCTGGTATTCTCGGCAGTCCACTTTACAGCTCATACTTGTTGCTATTCACAGGTGATTCCCCCAATGTGCCTAGCTGGTGTCCCTTCTCTTCTCCAACGTGGAGACTCCTGTCTGACTTTATGTTCTATCAATTACTCTGAAAATCACTCTCCCTGCAGGCATTTAGTAGGGTATATAAAATAGGGGAAAAAATTATTACACAAGGAAGATATATCATATGAATGAACTAACTATTAGGTTTGGAAGGCGGACCACAAATGAAATGAAACCAAAGGAAAATCTCACCCTGTTTTTCTAATCTAGAATCAGTGTCTCAGAAGTTTCTTCAAATGGTTTCCCCAGCCAGCTTTCATCAAATCATCCCAGCCCTCCTTAGCTGATGGATGGGACTAGGAAATTGTCCTGTAGGTGTCAGGATTCCCTAAACACCACGGTTTTTACACCTCAGTCCTCTCACTGAGAGTTTTATCCATAGAAGTTTTATCCAGTAAAATAGGGGTCAGCAACATTTTGGGACAGAGTGACAAAAACACCCACAACCTCAACTTGTAAAATGTTGGCATGCTAGGAGTAAACCAGCTCCCCCCAGTGGGGGAGCCATGAAAGGCCTGCTCCTAGTGCAGCCCCAGCCACTTTCCCATCAACTGCCCCGAGGTGTGTATGCACCTGCCATTAGCAACGAGCTGGGCCAGGGCTCTGCAGACCCCAATGCAGCTGCTTGCAGCATCCCAGCTGCCTGCCACAGCCTGCCTGGCCTCTGTGAAGGCCCCTTCCACCCACCACAGAGCCTGGGCTGCTCACAGTGAGTGGCAGGGAGGTTGCAAGCAACTGCTCTGGAGTCCATAGAGTCCTGGCTTGGCTCGTTGCTGGCAGTGGATGCATGTGCACCTTGGCTCGTTTCTAGCTGAGACTGTACTGCCACAAGATAGATTGCAAACATCATAACTCTCCCACCATCCACCTTGAGGTACACATGCCAAGCAAACTGCCTTTGCATGCCACACTCAGGCACTTGTGCCAGAAGTTGCCAACCCCTGCAGTCCTTTTTTTTATTTTATAATTCAGTAGAGAGTTCTATCAACCACAAGCTGGACTGGACAGAAAACTACTAACATAGCAATAGAGGAGCATTTTTATTAGAAAACTGTACTATATAATCACCTTTGGAATAACAAATCACAAAGTGTATTCTTTTCCTTTTCCTTCCTGTGCTTGGAAGAAGGGCATTAAGAGAGAAGAGGCATATTAAGAGACCATGGAAATGGCTGGAGGACGTCTCAATATCAGAGCCACTGCCACTGTCTCTGCTTGCACCACAGGTTTCTGTTCAGGCAGGACTGCTCACCATCAAGGCTTCCACCCAGGTATGGGCTTGGCACTTTGGGAACTGTGGCTTACAGGTACCTTCCAGTGACAGCCAGGTGAGGAAGTGCCTGTGTTGTGAGTGGTGCATCCTGGTGGTGTCTCTCAGGGAACACGCAAGAGAACTACAGGAGGAGGTGGTCAGACTCTGAAGCACCCTCTGCCATGAATTCATTGATTCAATGCTGGAGGAGAGCTCCAGGACCATGGAGAAACAAGTGCCAGAGGCTGCGCTAGAGCAAAGAAAGGATATGAACTGCCAGGAGGGTGGAAGCTGGAGGCTTGTGACTTTTTGGCAGCAAGCAGAAATCTTCACTTCCACTTGCAGCAGTTCATTTGGAGAACAGATATGCAGCCCTAGCAACACAGAAGGAGGAGCACATTTCATTGGTGGAGGAGGAGGACAGGTGAGGCCTCTGCAAAGTGGCAAGGATGAGACAACCACCACCACCAAGAAGTGACAGGAGGTGGTAGTTGGAGACTTCCTTCTGCAGGAGACAGAGGGAGCCACCAGCTGACTTGACCTGCTGTCTTGGGAAGTTTACTACTTGTCTGGAGTCCAGATTCAAGATACCATGGAGGGATTCCTGAGACTCATCCAGCCCTCTGACTGCTACCCCATGCTACTCATCCATGTGGGCACCAATGATGCTGCCAGGAGAGGCCCTGAGTGTATCAAAAGTGACAACAGGGCTCTGGGTGCAAGGGTAAAGGGGTCTGGGACTCAGGTTGTGTTCTCTTAGATCCTTCCGGTCAAAGGAAAGGGCCAGGGCAGGAATAGGTGCATCCTGCAGATCAACACCTAGCTACACAAGTGGTGTTACCAGCAGGGCTTTCACTTCTTTGACCATGGGATGATGTTCCAAGAGAAAGGATTTGTGGGAAGAGATGGGATCCACCTGATGAAGAGAGGAAAGAGCATCTTCACAAACAGGCTCATTAACTTAGTGAGGAGTGCTTTAAACTAGGTTTGCCAGGGGCTGGAGACCTAAGCTCTGAGGTCAGTGGGTAAGTCAGTGAACTGAAGGAACAGCAAGCAGGAGGGGGGCCACAGGGGAGGTGTTCTCATACTTCCTGAGAAATCAGAGCAATTGAGTAATTACCCTAGCTGCCTGTACATGAATGCATGGAACCTGGGCAACAAGCAGGAAGAACTGGAAGTCCTTGTACAGTCGTGGATCTATGACATGACTGGAATAACAGAGACTTGGTAGGAAAGCTCGCATGACTAGAGCACTGTCATAAATTGTTCAGGAAGGACAGGCAGGGCAGAAGAGAAAGAGGAGTTGCACTCCATGTAAAAGAGCCATATGATTGCTCAGAGCTCCATTATGAAGCTGGAGATAGGACTGTTGAAAATCTCTAGGTTAAGGTTAGAGGGGAGACCAACAAGGGCGATGTACTGGGATTTTGCTATAGACCACCAGACCAGGAGAAAGCAGTAGACGGGGCTTTCTTCAGATAGCTAGCAGAACTTTCCTCACAAGCCCTGGTTCTCATGGGGGACTTCAATCACTCTGACATCTGCTTGGAAGGCAATACAGCAGTGCACCAGGCAATCCAGGAAGGTTTTTAGAGAGTGTTGGAGACAACTTTCTCTATGGATTCATCAAGGGCCAGTCATGCCTGACCAACCTGATTGCCTTCTATGATGAGATGACTGGCTCCGTGGATGCAGGGAGACTGATGGATGTGGTTGATTTTAGCAAGGCTTTTGATATGGTCTCCCACTACATTCTTGCAGGCAACCTAAGGAAGTACAGGCTGGATGAATGGACTGTAAGGTAGATAGAAAACTGGATGGAGCATTGGGCTCAGAGGGTAATATTCAATTGTTTCATGTCTAGTTGACAACTGGTATCAAGTGGAGTGCCCCAGGGGTTGGTCCTGGGGATGATTTTGTTCAATCTCTTCATCAATGTCCTGGAAGATGGCATAGAGTGCACCCTTGGCAAGTTTGCAGATGACACCAAGCTGCAGGGAGCAGTAGATATGTTAGAGGATAGGGCTAGGATTCACCGTGACCTAGACAAATTGGAAGATTAGGCCAAAAGAAATCTCATGAGGTTCAACAAGGACAAGTGCAAAGTCCTGCACTTAAGATAGAGGGCAACAAAAATGTTGAGGGGGGTGGAGCACATGCCTTCTGAGGAAAGGCTGAGAGAACTAGGCTTATTTAGTTTAGAAAAGAGAAGACTGGGAAGGGAATGTAATACCAGCCTTCAACTATCTGAAGGGAGGTTCAAAAGAGAATGAAACTAGACTGTTCTCAGTGGTGGCAGATTTTCATAGACATAGATTTCATAGACATGAGGGCTGGAAGGGACCTTGGGAGATCATCGAGTCCAGCCCCCTGCCCAAAGGGCAGGAAGTCAGCTGGGGTCATAGGATCCCAGCAAGATAAG
>NW_017728886.1:45644494-45645610 GCF_001723895.1 Crocodylus porosus
AGATGGTGAAGGTGATCAGCTCGTGGTCGCTGTCACCCAGCTTCCCATCGATCACTAGGTCGCCGATTAGGTCGTCCCCCTTAGCCAGTACTTTGCTTCTCGTTGGCCCATAGACTTCTTGAGTCAGGTAGAGGTCATCCATGCACGAGAGAAAGCTTTGATGATGGACAAGGAGCAACAGTCTCAAGTTCCAGCAACAGAAGTTTAGGTTAGATTTTAGGAAGAATTTTCTCATTAGGAGGGTAGCAAAGCACTGTAACAGGTTACCCAGAGAGGTGGTGGAATCTTCATTCTTGGAGGTTTTTAAGACCCAGCTAGATGAAGCCTTGGCTGGGATGATCTGGTTGAGGATGGTCCTGCTTTGAGGAGGAGGTTGAACTAGATGATCTCAGGACCTCCCAACCCTAATTTTCTATTATTCTATACGGAAGCTGGACATTCACAAGTCCATGGGCCCAGATGGATGCACCCAAGGCAGAAAACAATTAGTTCATTAGTGTGCACTATAGCAAAGAAGTAAAAACAAGTTAAAATATTCTAGAAGCAAATCTTGCCTTGAAAAGATGCCCATCAAGCACTGAAGTGTGGCTGAAGTAATTACCTGAAGTCCATGTATGTGTTTTTTAAATGAAAATTTCCATGGGAGGAAATTAAATAATTTTGAATAATTTCCTCTCAATCTCAAAAAATATTTTTTAAATATCTCCACTCAGACTTGAGAAACTGAGATTGGTGTGAGAAATTTTCCTATGTGCTTATCTTTTCAAACAGTTTCACTTGAGAAGTTCATTTTTATATCAGTTTGCATTCATATTCCCAAGGCAGAAAATTGTTTCAGCTAGAGAAGAAGCAATTAGCTTGGCTGAAAATGGACAGGGACCATGTCCAAATGAACACACATGTGCAGGGGCACACATTTCCCATGGCTCATATTTGTGCCACAGCTTTTTGTCACAGCGCATACCCCTGCACATAGATTCATAGATTCATAGATGCTAGGGTCGGAAGGGACCTCAATAGATCATCGAGTCCGACCCCCTGCATAAACAGGAAAGAGTGCTGGGCCTACATTACCCCAGCTAGATACACATCTAGCCTTCGCTTGAAGACCCCCAG
>NW_017728886.1:45646517-45654137 GCF_001723895.1 Crocodylus porosus
ACTAGATTGGTCAGGCACGATCTGCCTGCCACGAACCCATGCTGGTTTCCCCTCAGCATAACTTGCCCTGCCGGGCTCTCACAAATGTGTCCTCCAGCACATGGTGGTGTAGGAAAGACTGGTGCTAGCACCTGTCCTGGCCTCAGCAGCCTTATCTGGAATCCTGGGGGCCTGCTGTAGCAGCAGCGGTATAGATCCAGCCACTTGGAGCCTGGTCAGCAGCCAGAGCATGGCTCTGGCCAGCCAGGAACCATTTCTGGCAGCTCATCCTGCTGCTAAGTGCACCACACTGCTTTTTCAGTGGCTTTTTTTTTTACTAGGATCTCCTAGTGTCAAATTTTGCCACCACGATGCAAATAAGCAGCACAGTGAACAGGTGCACATGCCATGTGTGTGGCTTGTGGCTCCACAAACAGCTTTGAGGCACCACAGACTGCACATGCATGCTTGTCTGAATGTGCCCACAGGCTTCTACATTTCCAGTAGGAGAATAAGTTTGGACAGAAGAACCTTTCAGCTCAAACAACTAACATTTGGTAGTCCTATGACTACAGGGCTCTGGGAACTGGGCTTAAGGGTCTGGGGGCACAGATGGTTTTCTCGTCAGTCCTCCCTGTTGCAGGACATGGGCTCAGGAGGGATAGGATCATCAGCAAGGTGAATAGAAGAGTCCAGCAATGGTGGCATTGCAATGGGCTTGGCTTCCTCAACCACAGTCCACACTTCAGAGAGAGTGGACTGTTTCATAGTTTCATAGTTGGTAGAGTCGGAAGGGACCTGAGCAGATCATCAAGGCTGACCCCCTGCCCTGGCAGGAAAGAATGCTGGGGTCAAACAATTGCTTGATTCAACATTTCGGCTGGTTGTGGTCATTGTGAGAGGCGTTATAAGCTCTATCCCCTATTCCCAGATCATTGCTAAAAAGAGGAAGTATTTCGACTTGAATACCTATGATACTAACCTGTGCTTTGCAGGCAGTCTATTGGCTGTTACAAAACATTGAGGGGCCAGAGATACCCAACTGCTAGAATGATAGAATCATAGAATCAATGAGTTGGAAGGGACCTAGACAGATCATCTAATCTGACCCCCTGCCATGGGCAGAAGGAGCACTGGGGGTGGCAGGGGTCATAAGACCCCAGCCAGGTGCCTATTCAGTCTCCTCTTGAAGATTTCCAGGGAAGTTGAGAGCACCACCTCTCTAAGAAGCCTATTCAAGGCTCTGGCCACCCTTACAGTGAAGTAGTTCTTCCTAATATCTAATCTAAACCTATCCTCCCTCAGCTTGTGGCCATTGTTCCTGGTGACTCCAAGGGGGGCCCTGGTGAACAGACTTTCCCCAAGTCCCTGCTGGTGGCCCCTGATAAAGTTGTAGGCAGCCACAAGATCCCCCCTCAGTCTCCTCTTGCGGAGACTGAAGAGATTCAGGTCCCTCAGCCTCTCCCCATAGGCCTGGCCGCGGAGGCCCTCAACCATACGAGTGGCCCTCCTCTGGACCCTCTCCAGGTTCTCCATGTCCTTCTTGAAGTGCAGCGCCCAGAACTGGACACAGTACTCCAGCTGTGGCCTAACCAGCACCGCATAGAGGGGCGCTAGATGGTGCCAGAGAACTGCACAGGAAATTAGGCATGTCTATATATCAAAAGGTTATGCTTCATCAAGTACCTTTGTTTCAAGACCTTGAACAGGTTAACATTCACACAGTGATGCATAAGGAAGACAATGGGTGGAGTCTATGTAAAACACGGAATACACCCAGATACCCTGACACCTGTTTTCTTCTGCTGTATGATGAACATTATTTGGAAGGGATGGCCTCCACATCACCTGGAAAGGGAAGAAGCTCTTCTCAGCCAGAATAGCTGACTTTCTTGACAGGGCTTTAAACTGAGACTGCTGTGGGATGGGTGGTCTACTAACAGTTCTAGCCCAGGTCAAGTCAGCCACACTACCAATAACTTGGGTAGCCTAAGGGAACCAACCTGCTCTGGTGACAGCCCAAGGGAAGGTCCCACTTAACCCCTCAAGGAAGCACTGGGCTTCTCTTGGCAGACTTAACTGCCTGTACACAAATGCCAGGAGCTTGGGAAAAAGCTTGAGGAACTGGGCCTTCTCCTATGTGATAATGACTATGACCTTGTAGGAATTACAGAGACCAGGTGGGACTCCACCTATGATTGGTTAATGGCAGTAGAGGGTTATACCTTGTATAGGAGAGACTGGGTGGGGAAGAAGAGTAGGGGTGTTGCTCTCTATGTCATGGATCAGCTCACCTCCCTGCAGATTGAATTTCCAAACCAGGAAGGGTGTCTTGAGACCCTCTGGGTCAAGATATGAGGAGAACATGGGGAGGGTGACTTACTTGTAGGAATCTACTGTAAACCCCCCTGCCCAAGAGGAAAACCTAGATTGGGAATTAAATAGGGAAATGGTCAAAACCATGCGCTCCTGATGCATGATTGTCATGGGGGACTTCAACTTCCCTGACATCTCTTGGGATGAGCTCACGGCCAAATCTGACAGGTTGCCTAGCTTTCTCACATGCTCTACCTAACCCAGGAGGTCTATGGGCCAACCAGGAAAGAGGCACTGCTTGATCTGGTCCTGGCCAAAGGGGAGGACTTGGTGAGTGATATGTGAATCGAGGCGAAGCTTAGTGACAGCGATCATGAATTGATCAACTTCTTAGTTCACCGAAGAGCAAGCAAACCCCTTGGTAAAACAGAAGTCCTTAACTTTGGGAAGGCTGACTTCTGCAAACTGAGAGAATTGGTCAGTCAGACAATCAGAGTCAGCCATACCCCTCTGGAAAAGGGAGCACATGAGGAATTGTCATTGCTCAAAAACATAATTCTTGAAGCACAGAGCAAAACCATCCCATCTCGCAAGAAATGCAGTCAACAGGCAAGGAAGCCCCCATGGCTGAATAAGGAACTCTTGGACCTCATTAAGCTCAAAAGAGTAGCCTACACCAGCTGGAAAACAGGAAGCATTACCAAAAAGAATTACTCTGCACTCACCCACACCTGCAGAGGGTGGTCAAGAAAAGCCAAGGCACAAACTGAACTTAAGCTAACTACAGGGATCAAGGACAACAAAAAGTCCTTCTTCAGAAACGTGGGAAGTAGAAAAAAGAACAAGGATAGCATTGGACCCCTGAGAGATGCAACAGGGCAACTGACATCAAATGCCCAAGAAAGGGCCAATCTCCTAAATGACTCTTTTGCTTCAGTTTTTCACCCTCCCAGGAGGAGCACACTGCCAGGAATGGCACAAACCAATTCAAGAGTGGGCAACAGGCCCAAAATCGATGTGGATCAGGTGAGGGAACACCTTGAGAAGCTGGACATTCACAAGTCCATGGGCCCAGATGGATGCACCCAAGGTTGAAAGAGCTGTCAGACAATATTGTAAACCCCTTGCCAGGGATATTTGAAAAATCATGGTGCTTGGGCAAGGTCCCGGATGACTGGAAAAGAGCCAATGTGATCCCTATCTACAAGAAAGGGAGGAGGGATGACTCAGAGGACTATAAACCAATCAATCTGACATCCATCCCTGGAAAAATCCTGGAGAAAATTGTCAAGGGATCCATCAAGGCTAGACTAATGGAAGGCAAGCTTCTGAATGCCAGCCAGCATGGCTTTGTGACTGGCAGGTCTTTCCTGACCAGACACATCTCCTTCTATGACCAAGTAACATGTGCCCTGGACAAGGAAGATAATGTGGAAGTCATATATCTGGACTTTGACCTAGTTCCCCATAATGTCCTCATGGTTTAGCTGGGGAACTGTGGTCTTGATCATCATATGTCTGATGGCTAGGCAACTGGCTATAGGGTCAGACCCAAAAAGTACTAGTTGAAGGGAGCAAATCAATGTGGTGCAGGGTAACCAGTGGAGTCCCTCAGGGCTTGGTACTGGGGCTGGTACTCTTTAACATCTTCAATAACAATCTGGAGTTGGGAGGCAGATGTGAACTGGGCAAATTTGCAGATGACACGAAATTACGGAGGAGGGTGGTCACACCACAGGACAGGCTGGAGATCTAGGCTGACTTGGACACGCTTTCAAGGTGAGCTGACCAAAACTGGATGGACTTCAATGTAGAGAAGTGTAAGATGCTGCACCTTGGTAGGAAGAACCTTCAGCATACTTACAGGCTCAGCAGTGCTACGCTCGCTAGCACCATGACCAAAAGAGACTTGGGGGTCTTGGTTGACCTTAAGATGAATATGAACCACCAATGTGATGCTGTGGCTGGCAAAGCAAACCAAACTCTGGCATGTATCCACCAATGTATCTCAAGCAAAACCAGGGATGTTATCCTCCTGCTTTACTTGGCCTTGGTGAGACTGCAGCTGGAGTACTGCGTCCAGTTTTGGGCCCCCCACTTCAGGAGGGATGTGGAAAAGCTTGAGAGAGTCCAGAGGAGGGCCACTTGTATGATCCAAGGCCTGGAGGGCAGGTCATACGAGGAGAGGCTGAGGGATTTGGGACTCTTCCGTCTGGAGAAGAGAAGGCTCAGGAGGACTTGGTGGCAGCCTACAATTATATAAGAAGGGTACATCAAGACCTGGGAGAACAACTATTCACCAGAGCTCCCCAAGGGATATCAAGGTCTAACGGCTATAACTCCAGGAAGGCCAATTTAGACTAGACATAAGAAAAAAGTTCTTTACAGTGTGTGTGTCCAGGCTCTAGAACAAACTCCCCTCAGAGGTGGTGCAAGCACCTACTCTGGCCTCCTTCAAAAAACAGGTAGATTTATTTCTTGCTGGGGTCACTTGATCCCAGCTGACTTTCTGCCTATGGCAGCGGGGCAGGACTCAATGATCTTACAAGGTTCCTTCCAGCCACTAATATCTATGAAATCTATCAAATTAGTGGGCAGAAAAGTCAGAAACAGAGAGCTTTATTTAGAAAAGGAGACTCTTAAAAACCTAACCTAACCTTGCTGGAATTCTCCCCAAAATACTAATCTGTCTTTTATCTAACATTTTGGAAACTGCTGTATTGGATCTCTGGAAAGCAAATTTGCTAGCTACAAATTACAAAATAGGCAGAGATCTTTGTGCTTCCTTTCTTTATATCTGCAATACAGAGCAAAGGAATGGCTCTCATTCTTTCCATCTTTTATTGTCAAGTGAAACAAATCTGTTATATCCTTAGGGGTTCCAAAAACATAATTACAAGATCTTTCTGAGAGAGACAACCATCAGCAAAGCATTGCTGGTAATTATCAAATGCTGCTTCTTAGAGCTATAGCTCCCTGAGATATAGGATCATGTGAGAACTTTAACTTTTATTTTTTAAGCAAAGTAAGTTTCTGGACTAATAATTGTGCAGAAAAGTTTGAAAATATGAACAATAAAACTTCCAAAAAGAAAAGACAAAAAAACCACAGAGGTATTATTTTATAAAATCTCATCATATTTAAGCCAGTCTCATGATTTTTTACATCAGCTAGTCACCAGCACTTAAGAGAAAACTGAATTCCTGAATGACTACTTTGCTTCAGTCTTTCACCAGGCCAAAGGGAAAAATCACACCAGCTAGTGTACAGAATAAGCAAGGTTCAAATGACCACCTTCCTACTATTGCCATAGAACTGGTGTGTGATCAGTTAAAGAAACTGGATGTATGTAAGTCATCCAAGAGTGCTGAAGGAGCTGGCCAAAGTAATCACAGAACCCCTGGTGAATTTCTTCCAAAACTCATGGTGCTCTGGGGAGATCCCTAAGGACTGGAAGAAGACAAAGGTTGTGCCCATCTTCAAGAAGTGGACAAGGGAGGACCTGGGTAACTATAGGCCAATTAGCCTAACTTCTATCCCAGAGAAAATCCTTGAAAAATTCATTAAGGAGTCTATGTGAAATAGGCTTGCAGATGGTAGGATTCTGAATGGCAGCCAGTATGGTTTCGTTGCAGGCAGATCCAGTCTTACCAACCTCATCTCCTTTTTTGATCAGGTGACTCATCACCTGTGTAAGAGAGAGGAGGTTGACATTATATACCTTGATTTCCAAAAAGCTTTCGATCTGGAATCCCACAATGTTCTTGCAAAAAAATTAGAAGACTGTGGACTTAACTGCAAAACAGTCAGGTTGGTAGGAAACTGGCTGTGGGGTAGGACCCAGGGAGTTCTAATGAACAGATCTGCATCATCTTGGCAGGAAGTGGCCAGTGGTGTCCAGCAGGGGACAGTGCTTGGTCCAATGCTATTCATCATCTTTATCAATGATTTGGATGTGGGGGTGAAGAAGAGCTCACTGGCCAAGTTTGCAGACAACACCAAGCTAGGGCGGTCATTCTTGAAGATAGGCTGAAGATACAGGCGGACCTAGACAGGCTTACAAGTTAGGCAGACCAGAATCTGATAAAGTTCAACATCAAGAAATGTAAAGTGCTCCACTTGCGGACAAACAATCCCCTGTATACCTCCAGGCTTGGCAATGATAACCTGACCAGCACTACAAATGACTGGGACCTGGGTGTAATAATAGCCCACAGTATGAACATAAGCCAGCAGTGTGACACTTCAGCCATCAGGGCTAACAATACCCTGGCATGCATCAATCAATGTACCTCCAGCCAAACCAAAGAAGTGATTCTCCCACTCTACTCGGCATTGGTGAGACTGAAGCTGGAGTACTGTGTCCAGTTCTGGGTGCTGCACTTTAACAAGGACGTGGTAAAGCTTGAGAGAGTGCAGAGACTTGAGCGGCAAGCTATACGAGGAAAGGCTGAGGGATCTGGGACTCTTCAGCCTGAAAAAAAGAAGGATGAGAGGGTACTTGGTAGCAACTTACCACTACAGCAGAGGCATACATCAAGGGCTTGGTGAACAACTGTTCACCCGTGCACCCTTGGGGAAAACTAGGAGTAATGGTCACAAACTCCTGGAAGACCGTTTCAGGCTCAACATTAGGAAAAACTACGTCACAACTAGAGTGTCCAAACTGTGGAATAAGCTCCCTCCAGAGATGGTGTAATCGCCTACCCTTGATGGTCACCTTGCTAGGGTCACCTGACCCCAGTTGTCTTTCCTGTTTGGTGCAAGGGGCTGGACCCGATGATCTTCCGAGGTCCCTTCCAGCCTTATAATCTATGAGTCTGTCAATGAATCTTTTTCATAATCTTGGGGTTAATAATAATTCATATACATTCAAATAAGAGCTGCCCCATATAAAGTTAGGGCATATACATATCATGTGGCACTGGTATAGATCACATTATTACATTGATTTATTATAAGAGTAGAATAGGTTTATTATAAAAGTATAAAATGAAAATTACCCCTAAAGTTTCCCTTTCTGCTTCACTGAAGCATTTCTAGCTGGAACGTTCTATAACTCCTACCTGCCTGCCTGGCCAACTGCTGCAAATGTAAAGTACACATATAGCCCAAAAATTACATAAAAGTATAATTTATATATGTATTTGCATTCAATTATCCTTAATATTTTGGGTTGTCTTCTGAAAAAAGCAAAACTCGTAGAAACACAAATTTTTTCAAAGGAAGCAATATAGTTTCATAGTTAGTAGGGTCAGAAGGGACCTGAGCAGATCATCAAGTCCAACCCCCTGCCATGGCAGGAAAGAGTACTGGGGTCAAACG
>NW_017728886.1:45654237-45673784 GCF_001723895.1 Crocodylus porosus
CCCTGCATCTAAGGATTTGGTGACCTGGTCATAGAAGGCCACCAGGTTGGTCTGACAGGACCTGCCTCTAATGAACCCGTGTTGGTTGCCCCTAAGCAGAATCTCCCCTGTTAGGCCCTCATGGATATGTGCCAGAATAATTCTCTCAAAAAGCTTGCCCAGGATCAAGGTAAGACCAACTGGCCTATAGTTTCCTGGGTCCTCCTTACTTCCTTTTTTGATGATGGGAACAACATTGGCCCTCTTCCAGTCCTCTGGCACCACACCAGAGCACCTCGAGTGCTCATAAAGCTGTGCCAGGGGTCCCACAATGACCTCAGCTAATTCCCTCAGCACTCTGAGGTGGAGATCATCTGAACCAGCTGATTTGAATACATCCAGTCCCTCCAGAAGTTCCCTGACTAGATCTTCACTGACCCTACAGGAGTCCCAGTCGGGGGGCTGATCCGGTCCCTGCTCAGGAAAATGGAGGCAAAAAAGTCATTAGATAGGTCAGCTTTGTCATCTGGTGTGACGACCAGATTTCCTAGCGTGTCTTGCAGGGGCCCCATGTTACCCGGTACCTTCTTTTTGCCCTCTATGTATTTAAAAAAGGACTTCTTGTTGTCCTTGATCTGGGAAGCTAGTCCCAGTTCCATCTCTGCCTTGGCCTCCCTGACTGCTCCCCTGCATCCCTGAGCAACTGCAGTGTAGTCCTCCCTGGTGATGGCCTCTCCCTTCCATTGGGTGTACACCTCCCTTTTAGCTAGGAGACATTCTCGGATGCTTTTGGTGAGCCATGGGAGCTTTTGTGCCCTTCTGCTCCCTTTGATCCATGTTGGGATTACCTCCCTTTGAGCTAATATTCCCTGTTATAGCAGAATTTAGCATAAAGCAATAAGAAATTCCTTTGTCTCCAAATGTTTCTTTATGTATTTTCAAGAAGAATAATATGTTACAATTTTATTTTGTGTTGTCATTCCTCATTTTCCTATTACGTACCATGTCGCTTTAGAAGTCCTTCAAGCTCAGGACAAGTCCAAACACTTGTTATTGGTTCCTTGAAAGAAACAACAATTTTTCATTGTGTGGGTCAAAGGAGTATTTTATTTCTTAATTTAGATTTACTTTGGTAGCGTAAACTACTCTTCTGCTGATTTATGTCATCTAACAGGGATTTGTTGTAGCTCAACCTCGATGTGATTTTCCATTTCGGAGACATAGGGTGAATCTACACGAGACCCTTTACTGTGCAGTAGCATAGTTTACTGCACAGTAAGTATGCACGTCTACATGTGCACATGCTTACTGCACAGTAAACTCAGTTAATCATGAGTAAATTTGCTACCTGCATATGCAAGTAGCAAATTTACCTGTGATTAGTTACTGAGCAGTAGTGCTCATGTAGACTCCAGACCAAGAGCAAATCTGCTCTTTGTCAGCCAGCTAGCAGGGGGCAGGAGATTACCCAGACACCTGCCCAGGACCATTTACTCATGAGCAGTACTGCTCTAATGCATGTGTAGACACACCCATGTTCTAGTAAATGTGGTACAAAGGAAATATACTTTCTTGTACCTTTTATTTTTATTCATTTCAATTATTTATTTGGATTTATACACTAAGTAGCAGGCTTGGCATAAAAATAGATGCAAGTTTTCCATTGAAATTTCAGAGACCTGATGTATCTAGATACTCAGAGGCCACTTCTACACAAGACACTGACTGTGCAGTTGTTACTGCATGCTCATTTAGTACAAACAAGTTCCAAATGACTGCACAGTAGCACTGCCAAACAAGTTTTTTCATGACTCTGACTGCACAGTAGCCCAAGACTAGTGTAGTAGTATCATGTCACACGACACTACTATATAGTAGTCATGCACTACTGCACAGTCAGCATGTCATGTAGACACGGATAGAGTTGTCTAGCCACCAGTTGCAGTAACCTGACCTAACAATGAAAAATTAGATAAAGAACTATGATTGGCCAGAATTAATATCCAGGGACTTTTCCCTAGGTATAGCCTGTACAAACATTTTCTTAAGAGAAGTGACAATATGCCATCTTCAGCGGTTGAATGGACCTGAAGAAAGATACTTTGTACCTGAAAATCTGTTTAACATTTCTCCCAACTTTATTGGTCCAATAAAAGATATCACCAAAAAAACCCTTGATCTTCTGCTGAGGCATCAATAATTTCTTTAGCCATAGATCTAGCTCTTGTCAACTGGACCTCACCAGCTGAGAAAAGCAAGGCTTCAAAATATAAGTTGGAGTATGAAGAGCATCAATAGACTTAATAGTTCAAAGAGCAAAACAGCAGTTCTAGAGTGGTATTTTTTTCATATCACTGTACTTTTTAAAGAGGATAATGTACATTATCAGTGTAAACACAAATGTTAAACCCTTGAACCAGTTGACCCAGCCTTCCAAACTATAGTCTTAGAGGACATTTCCTGTAAATTTCTAAGACTCGATATTTTATCAAATCCCAGCCATGCTGTTAGTCCCATAAATGTTCATTATTTTGCTCCTGCGGGACTCCATAGGGGAAAAAAAGGAAGGAGATAAAACAAAAAATGTAACAGGAACAAGGGAGGCCCCTAAGCAACATTCTTTTGTGTTAATTCATGTGGGTTAAAAGCATGAATGTTCATATAAAAAAATCATTGTTTCTGATCAATGTGATTTTATAGTCACTTGTTGGTGCCTTTTACACTTCATAGTTTTGACTTTAATTTTGTTCTATCTGGGCCCAGAGGAATTAAAAAAAAGGCATTTATGAGACTAGAAGTGACTTGCAATATAATGCTTTTATAACTTCAAGAACTTCAATTAAAAGGGCATCTCGCAAATCTCTTGACTTTCTTAAATGTTAAAACTTCCATTTTTGTCCATTTAGTAACTTGAGTACATCAGCTAGAATTAACTGGGCATAATAACTACAGTTTATCCTTTTCTTCTTCTGGAGTTTGAAACATGAAAGTCTCTTTTCCATCACTTTTTTCTTTAGCATGCTGTACACAGTTACCTGCCTTCCCTAGAAAGGCATGACTGGGAACTGCTATCATATTATTCTGCTGTATTTCTATCCTGTAGGTCTGGGAATTGCTAACTGCAGGATTTTACATCGCACTTTCCAATTCTTTTATTGCTCCTTGATAGCTGTCAAGGACCTTTTCTTTCTTGGAAAATGAGTTTGTGACACTAAGGGCATAGAAGAAATAAGTCAATATTTATACTGATCTTTTCAATAATGTTCTGTGCATTCCATTTTATTGACAAAAATATTTAACAGAAATGTGGAAATGTTCTATGCAGCTGTTTCCCTCCAATTTTTTTTGAAACCCTTGATTTCTCAATGGTGCATCAATTTTGTATTTATTGTAGCTTCCTCATCTCCGAGTTCAGTCCTCCTGTTAACTTCAATAACATGATTTCATTTTTTTTATAGTTAAGAAACAGGATTGCCAACTGGTGAATTCTGAAGGTTCTCTACTGTGCTGACACCAGACCTTCTGCTGTGCAAATTGTCATCTGCAGAAGCAGCACCTTCCATTAGCTACTGACAGAAAGCATTGCCTCCAACTGTGTCAATTCACATAGCTACGCACCTGCAAAATGATGATGGCTGTAGAAAACATAAATGATAAGATTTTCAAAGCATTATCACACTGTGCATCTGTGTATAGAAACAAAAGGTTGGTGTGCACAAATGCTTGCAGTTCCTGCAATATATGGCATTACATGTACATGACATTTTCAAATCCAGGGCAAATATAAACATATTGGTGTGACTTGTTTTTCACTCCCCCAAAATTAGTGGAGAATCAAGAGCATTACATACATCACTGTACAACGGTAATTTTTACTCAGAAAAATTACTTGGGTATTTTCCATTGCCACTAAGAAACTTTAGACAAATCCAGATCTTGACTAAACAAACTGACTTAAAAATGTTGCTAATCACTCATTTCGAATGCCAAGATATCACTGGGGGAGCATCTAAATAAGAGTTTGTGCTACAGTGGGCCAGTTAAGACGTCAGACGTTCAGCAGATAATCTATTTGTGGACTTCCATGCTTGTGTTATACAATCCTATTTAGGATTCCTGGAAAGGCTATGTGAAACACCAAACAGACAAAAGCTCCCTATCTGGCAGGGAATGGTAAAAACTGCACCATAGGTAATAGTTTTGGTAACAGACTATTTGTAGAAAATTAACATAGAGATAATTATCTTCCTAGAATTCATCATTGTATTTATCTTCCTTTCTATTTCAAGATGCAGTGGTAAGCCAGACTTAACTTAAATGACATGATAATTGCCTGACAGCTCCAGCTACGCTAGCTCATGTTCATCTGCAAAAACAGAAAAATCTGGGCTAAATTCAAGGTGTGACTATCAGGTACCAAATATCAAGATATTAATATTACTCCCAAAAGAATGAAGTCGTTTCACTCTCCCCAAGGGCATGTCTACATATGCAATTAACGTTCCTGAATTTTCTGTGTGGAAAATTCAGGCTCATTAAAGCACTCCCCTGTGCACATCTACACTTGTGCCCCTATCAGGAGCAAATTCAGCCTGACAGAAGCAGCCCATTCCAGGGCTGCTGCTGCCCTGCTCTACCTCCCTGCAGCCAGAGGGAGCTCCAGGCTCCCCCAGGTGCCAGCCCTGGTCTGGCAGGGGGCACAAGGGCTTAGGCCCAAGTTCTGGAGGGTTGTAGAGGAGCTGATTCACCTCAGCAGGCATCTCCATCCCAGCCAGGGGGAGACTGGGCAGGCCCTGAGTCCAGGGGAGGGGAGAGCTGTCCTAGTTAGGCAGGCAGCTGCCTGCTAGCCACATGAGGTGCTTAGGAGCCAGGATTAACATTAGACTAGCATTAGCATCAAGATTAGCATTAAAATAATATAATGCACAGTAATATAATGCTGCACACGTGTAGATGGTGATGTGTAGACAGTAGATTAGTCTCATGCACAGTAAAGCGTCTCATGTAGATTCACCCTATCAGTAAAAAAGCTGTGACCATAGGTTGGCATTCCTGCCTAGTTAATGCTACTTACCTTACTTAATGGCCTAACACAATGAATATAGAGTATAAAATTAGTTACTCTCTATGTATGACTTCCACTTAAGAAATACAAGGAGAATGACAAAATACACATCTTAACCAATATTAAACGACCACAACTAAACTCAGGAAGTCCAAGGCAGATGCTGTGGGCCTAATCCAAAGTACAGTAAAGTCACTCTGAATCTTTCAGCTCATTGCAGTAGGCTTTGGCTCAGTCCCTCCATACAAACGTGTGCACTGAGTCAAGTCAAAGTCTATTTTCTTAGTAAGTTCATTGAATAGTCTGCCTCCAGCAGCACGCTGGGAAGTCATCTTTGCCATCAAAATCTTCCCCACTCCCTTCCTACATAAGCACCTGCTGTAAACGTCTCATGATGTGATCTTTTAACCTTAGTCGCATTACAGAATAATCATAAACAATTGAAACTGAATAAAAAAGACATTCAACCTGCCAAAATGTGGATCAAATTTAAATGTTTAAATCACATTGCTTTTATGTGGTATTTCTTTCCTTGCTCCCTCATGTGTACACATTTTGTCTATTGAAAGTACTACATTCTGCTAAGCATCTTGTACAAGACCATCCTATTGGGCCCAGTGAGATTTACACTGACCTTGTATTTGATAGTAGGAAAGTAATTTCACCTCTTTCCCCTCCTGAGTCATATTTGTCTTGTCTAAATAGGATGTGTCTAAATAGCTTTTCAGAATGAGGACTGTCTTTCACTGTATGCATGTTCAGGGCTATGAAACAAACAATGTAAGTATGTGGCTTCAACTGATGATATTTGAAATTGATCCCCAATTTTTTAAATAGACATAAAAGTAGATATAACAAGAGAATGGAAAAGGAGAAAAGTGTGCCGGAGAGATTTTGATCTTCTTTCTTTTAGGAAATTATAGCAGCTATAAAGAAGGGCAAAGTGAAGAGTTAGGAATTGAGGACGAGAAAGAAAGGATGAAGAGAAACAGTAGGGCTCTGATTCTTTTTAAAATCTAATGGTAGAGAGATGGAAGGAAAAGAAAGGAATAAATAGGAATGGGAGCTGAACTTATGTAATAGCTAGGGATGGAGACTGGGAAGGTTGTTTTGGGTGGCCAGACAATAACCAAAAGTCTGATATCACAGCAAACAATTTAAAACAATTAAATTTTAACTTAAAACATTTGAAAGCTCAAATACAATTAATACTATCCACATGCACATCTGTTTAAATAGACAGATAGGTATGTTTCATATATATTTGCAGAAAGTAAGCTTAAATGGTCACTTTCCAGGATGGGTCATAAGTGGGGTCCCACAGCTCTGTACTCAGCCCTGTTTTGTTCAACATTTTCATCAATAACTTAGAAATGGAGGTGCATAGTAAAACCTCCAAGTTTCCAGATGATACCAAATTATTAAGGGTAGTAAAGTCCCAAGCTGATAGAGAGGAGACGAAGGAAGATCTCACCAAGCTAAGTAAATGGGCAAAAAAATGACAGATGAACTTCAGTGTCAACAAATTCAAGGTAATGCACCTGGGCAAAAATAACCTCAATTATATGTACACAATTGTGGGTTCTGAACTAGCTGTTACAACTGAAGGAAAGAAACATTGGAGTCATTGCAGATAGTACTTTAAAAACAGCAGGTCAGTGTGTAGCACTGACTAAAAAAGCCAGTAAAATTTTGGGTATCATTAAGAATGTAATTGAAAACAAAACAGAGAATAGCATCATGCCACTATGCAAAACCATAGTGTGCACACATCTTGAATACTTTGAACAGTTCTGGTCCCAAATGTTTCTGGTCCCAAACGAACCAGAATAGAATAATAAAGGCACAGGGAAGGACGACCGTAATGAACTGTTGTTCACCAGGTCCCAGAATAACCACAACTAGGGGCCACCCAATGAAATTAGTAGGAGACGGGTTTAAAACTAACAAGAGAAAACAGTTTTTTCCACAACATGTAATTACATTGTGGAATTCATTGCCACAGGAGGTCCTGGAGACAGATAGCAAAGCAAGGCTAGATGAATCGTTGATCTGACCCAGTATACCAATTCTTATACCTACCTCTTAATAGATTTCCTTCAACTTAGCATTTGCACAGGCTCAGATCTGAGTAGGCATGAGTGCTAAGTGGGTATAATGTAGCCCATCCAGGCCCACCCTTGCAATGTCAGTGAGGTTAACTGAAGAGAGGGCTTTTCCTCTTTATCGTCTTCCTCTCCATATGCTTTGTTTCTTCTGTAACTGCTCACTCACCCTTCTTCCATTATTAACCATTTTTGACTTTTTTTTCCCCATGGCCAACGTAAGTGGGACAATAACTTCCAGCCTTTTTATTTTAGTTTACAAGCAGTGGTTTCCCTTCCAAAAAGGAATAAGGGCAATTACAATTGATTTGCTTCAAGGAGGAAAACTCAGAAATCCCCGCCTCTCCTTTGCTGGAAGTTTCATATTTCTGCAGAGTCCACCTTGAAGATTGTGGCCCACATCATGCCTATGTCAGTTAAGAAACACAGTGGAAGACAGTAAATGCTGGAAGGTTCACTATGTGATACTTCCTAATCATCATGGTTCTGAGACTGAAAAGGAAGAATTTAAGAATTCACTGTTGAGATAGCTGGAGGATAGAGCATTGTAAGGATCTAATTAACTACTTGCTACCTTCATCTCACAAACCCAAGCACTTGATAAAGCTGGGGAGAAGTATAAGATGTTGGTGATGCCTTTGGGCTTCAGTTCTACAAGTAGTCCAGTGAATCTTAACTTTATTATTGTGTGTAGACTCATTGAAATTGATTAAATTATCAGACAGCAAGTTTACAACACAAGGAAATACTATTTTTGCACAGTACATAATTACCTCGTGAAACTCATTGCCATTACTTGTCTTCTATGGATTGGCTACTTGCCATTGGCTGCATCTAGATGAGACGCTGACTACTGCACAGTCATTACTGTGCAATCACTGATTACTTGCAATACCCAAGTACTAAATGACTGAGCAGTAACCAGCGTTACTGCGCAGTAGCATTCCCACATGGTTTTCTGGGGATGCTGACTGCACAGTAGCTCATTACTACTGCACAGCAGCATTGCATCACACTTCGTACCATGCAACATTACTGCTGAGTAGTTACGACCTACTGAGCAGTAAGTATTTTATGTAGACATGGCCACTGGAAGAGACAAGATACTGGACTAGATAGACTTTTTGTCTGACTAAGTGTGGCAACTTCTATGTTCTTATTTTTATGTTTTTGTTTATACTACACACACACACACTTTTTTCTGTCCTTCTTCCAAGGACCCATATTTATAAGGCTTCACTCTCTATTTGGACATATCCCTATGGAAATTATTGGGCCTTAGTTAAGAAAACAAGCAGTAATGTAAGTACATGTTCCACTCACAGGTCTTTTAAGTTCCCCAAACAATTACTGGGTTTGCCAAACTTCACAAATGCTGTGACATGCAGCTAAAGTATTCATAACAGAGAGGTTATGTGTGGCATTGTTTTTCTCCTAACTTTGTCTTCAGTGATGAACTGTTGAGACTACTGATCCCTGAAAAATACATTACAGCATTTCCCAAGACTATGTTTTACCATCTATTTTTAACAGATGCCTCACTTACACATAGATCTCCCAAGCCATATTAGCTTTACAAAACTCTTTTCATTATTCATCTGATTTGTTAAGCAACATGTTATGATTTTACAGACAAATAAAAAGCAACACTAAAGTTTTCCGACTTGAAACTGCACATAAGTTTTCAATTTTATAATTCTTCACCTTGTGTGTACAGAATCATTACTTAAACAAAAGCCCAATCAATTACTTAGCAAGCAATTTCCCAGTCACTAGGACTTTTAAAACAAATGCTGGATTAAGAAACACTCAGAAAATAAACTCATACTGTTAAATAATGATGTTGGAGCATAATACAGAAGTAAAACTTTGTACCTATCTAGGTAACCTATTTTCACATTACTCATTACCACAGCATGTAACTATTGGTACTTTTCAAGAGTTCTATTTAATACAATGATAACTGGGATAAAATTCACCCAGACTGCATAAATGTCAAGTACTCGAGTTTTGTATGAGGTTCGTAACTGTGGAAATAGTTCTTTTTTGACCATAAGGCTGGGGAATCATGAGATGATCAGAAACTAAACCTAGGTGCAGCAGTGACTTTGTTGAATCCTGATTCTAGAAGCTCTTTCTCCTCTGTCCAATAGTCAAAACCTGGAAGAAAGCATGGTAAGGTGTGGACTGGTGATATGACAGATGCAAGACTCATCAAGAATATGGAGGATGAAAAGAGGAATGTGAACAACACATAAAACTGAACTGACAAGGGAAAACAAACAACCTCAAAACAATCTCTTACCAATCTTCATTTCCATAACTTCCTAACAGTGCATAGTCATAAAAAGATTTATTCTCCCAATGCCCTTTGAGTAAGGGAAGCTTTGTTCCATTTTGTACTCAAACCTACTGAAACGCTGTGGTGTAATGTATCAATTGTAGGAAGCTAGGCATAAGGCAAAAACTTTTTTGTGCAGTGTGTGTGTGTGTATGTGCACGTGCCCATGCACATGCACATGCACATACCTACAGTACATGAGAGAACCTGGCTAAGCAGTACGCTAACAGATAAAGAAGAGTGCTGAGGATGTACTGACTTGCCCAATCAGTAGAAACCTAATTAATTTGCAATTTTATGGACACTGCAAAATCCACAATTATCCATGAAATCAGCTTTAAAAAATAATAAAAATGATCCCCAGTGGCCCTCACTGCCTCATAGCCTACCCGGGAGGGGAGGGCGCTAGCTGGTGGGGCAACTTAAAGGGTCATAAAGCCAGCCACCAAGATGGTGGCTGCCCCCTCATCCTTGTCTCCTGCCCCAGGGCCTCTCTGCCAATCAGCAGTGAGGGGCAGGGTGGCGTGGCACAAAGGCAGCCAGCAGCCAAGATGGCAGCTGTCCCCTTATCCCTCCTCCCTTCCAGGGCCTCTCCGCCAATCACCAGCAAGGGACGAGGCATCCAGGAAGTGCCCATGAAATCAGTGCTTCATGCTGCAACTAAGCCAGGAAAATTCCTTTGGCTATGAATTTAGTAAGTCCCTACCAATAGAGTGTTTCCACCACTTCGCAGAATGGTCAACTTAGTAACAGAATTTATGAGATTCAGCTTACTCTAACTCACTGGTGCTCAAGGTTTTGGACCCACAGGCCAGAGAAATGGCCAGACTGGACCAGGATTGGTCCCAAACACCTAGGCCTGGCCCTGTTAGACTCATCTGGACCTTGCATTCTGGGATTGGGCCCTGTGCCAACTAAACCCAACCTCATACATTGGAATCAGCCCCCAGAGTCCTGTATCACCACCATCTGGTGCAACGTACCAAGATCAGATGTGGGGTTCTGTGCTGCTCCCACCTGGTCCCACATGCTGGGATTGGGGCCCCAGGGCCCCACACTGCTTCTCTCCAGACCCTTATCCCAGGGTCAAGGCCCTGAACTGCCTCTATCCACCCCTAGGTACCACAATTGGGGCCCCATGTTGCCCTGCATGCCCAATCTAGCATGCCTAATCTAGCCATAGTCTGTAGGGCTTTTCACAGATCCATGGGGAGCCCCATAGGCCAGATGACACAGCCCTGAGGACAGCATTGGTTTCATGGGCCCAGAATTGAGCACCCCTACTCAAACTGAATAAACAAAGTTTTGTCTTGTACTTCAGTGGCGGCCCACTGAATTGACCCAATGTGAAGCGTTGGAGTAGTGTTGAGTATTGTGAAAGTGAAAGGTTAGTTCAGTGGGCATTGGCAATGTGTAGGGGATGCATGCAGGTGCACATGTACCCCCTGAAATTAGCTATTCCCCCTGAGAGAAGCACTGGCAGCACTTCTGGGTTTGCTGCTGGCACTTCTGGTTTTGCCACTGGCACTTTGCTGCCGCCGGTGACCGGCCACTGGCCGGTGACTGCCCCCCCCCAGTTGACGATTGGCCGCTGGAGGACTCCCCCCTCCACCACCACCTGTCAGCTGCTGCTGCCCCCGCAGTATTAGGAGGCACAGGTTGCCCATGAGTATTGGTTACATTAGCTTCCCCATCCCTTCTCTAACAATAGCCTCTGTTACACAGGAGGTCAGCCTAGATTATCCATACCTCCCTTCTGACTTCATGAAGTGTATGAACCTATAAGATAACTTTCAAAGTGTACTTATCATAATACTTAGGGTCGGAAGGGACCTAAAAAGATCATCAAGTCTGACCCCCTGCCCCAGGCAGGAACGGATGCCGGGATCATAACACCCCAGCCAAATACCTGTCCAGCCTCCTCTTGAAGGCCCTCAAGGTAGGAGAGAGTACCACCTCACTTGGGAGTCCATTCTAGAGCCTGGCAGCTCAGTCACAGGGTCTGTGAAAACAATGAAACAATATCTCATCTACAATATATATATATGCTCCTGATACACAGTGATCTTTGTTTCACAAGTGCTTATGAAGTGCATTTGCCCAATTTTATCAGTATTGAATTCTTTCCAAGTTAAAGCGATATTAGTTTCCAAATTCTTGGCTATTCTGTGAGTGATAGAATCAGACCATAACAGCAGCAATTCCTTTAGCTCCAGGAAATCAAATACCATCCTGTTATTAAAGCAGTCAGTTGGAAACAGTTATTTTGTAAATAAACTGATTTCAGAATATTTAAAGCCTGGGTTTCAATTCTTCAGTCTGAATTATCAGCACATTTCTGAGCCAGTATGAAGAGCCTACAACTTCACAAGGAGTCCATGCTGAGAGGACGTAGAATTAAATTAGTATATTTAAAATACTGCAGTGAACTTTAATGCTCAAGGCTCATGGAAGCATTTTAGGTGGTCAGCCCAGCAGATGAAAACTGTTTATCAGCAAAACAGGCAGAGCTGCAACATTAGCTTCCCCATCCCTTCTCTAACAATATGACTTGAGCCTAAAGTAATTGAAACTTCATCCCCTTGCTTGGTTAGCCCTCAGAGACTGCCAAAATTAGTTCCAATTAGTGTCAATTGTAATGACAGTTCTGGTTGCATTTTAAAGTTATCATCAGTAAATTGTCATTCATCTAGTAATTTGCATGTCTTTGGTATACTATAGGAATATTTACCTGAGTTTTAAAATATTTTGTTTTATTTTTTAAAATACTGATCACCATACCTTCTATTAATAAGTATTTTTTGTAAGAGTTAAGAACTCCAAAGAAAACTGTTGAGATGGATTAGATAAATAATGCAGTATATGATTTATTAACACTGGAAATTATATAGTTTCCTGATAGGATAGAATGGTATCATTCCAGATAACTTATAAACCTCTATGAAACTGGTTTGCCATTTCATGCATGACCATGCACATCTCTTTGGACACGAGGTGGACTGAAGTGATTTCTATAGAACTATAGTTATGCTTTCCTAGGTACTACTTCAGAGTCCACCGTGGAGTCTGCAAATAGATTCACCAAATTGTTCAACAAGTACAACTGGAAACAAATAGCACAAGTATGAATATTATATTACAAAATGCATATCTAAACTCAGTTTACAGCAACTGAAATACTGGACCTGGGACTCTACAGATATAACAATGACTACATAAACCATGTCATATTCCAACAATCAAATACACATCATTATTCTATAACCAATACAGCAGAATGACTTTGAAGTCTATATTAGTCTGATATAATGTCCACTAGTTACAAGTATACTTATGCTGCCATGGTTCCCCCATACAACTCCCAGTGGAATCAGTACAACTCCTGAATGCAAAATGGTATAATGACTGGCCTTAACAGACACAAGAAACCAGTTTTGTGAATAAATAATGTAATGCACACAAGAAAAAATATGTTTTCATTTTCATTTGAAATATACTAGCGTGTTTTAAAAAGCTCATCTAAATAGCTTTTGAAATGGGCCCTTAAAATCTACCACTATTAATTAGAAGTTGTAAGAAAAGAGCATCTTAAAACCTGTGCTGAAAAGATGTGAATTTGTAAAACAAGTAAAAATAAGCCAGTGACTTCAAGTTAAAATTAATATTGTTCTTTCCCCAGTTTGTATTATTTTCCATATCATTTTGAAGCAAAGCAAGAATATCTGTTATAACTACATTATTTTTGCCTTTGGCTATCATAACTCTATTATTTAAATTAATTTTCAGATTAAATACTGAATAATAGCATTTAATCATTTAACACAACTCTTAGAAACTATTCTATTACCCTGTAACCTTTTGCATGATATTGTGTAAGCAACATTAATTTAACAATCCTTTTGTGTGTGATTTTTAAAAATCTAATATTGCAAACAACACTAGCCTAATACTCAATTCCGTTCTCCAAAGCTTGTGCAATAATCTTGCTAACGAGTGTTCTTTAGAAAACATGATGAAAAAACGACAAAAACAAACAGAAAAAAACTCACTTAAACCCTACATAGCAAATATCTGTTTCAATTGACATGTTAATAGTTACTGCCATCTGCTGGACAAGCACACAAAATAATTTGATTACATACCAAATAATTTCTTTCTTTCTCCAAAACAAATCCACAAAACATGAAATATTGACATAGATGTTGCTGGATTGTTGTCGGAATATTTTATATATATCCCTTCAGACTCCCAAAGTAACATATTGTTAAAATAAATAGGGAGTAGCAAAATGCAAAAATACAGGGCTCACTACATGAAATGTTTAGTACAGTTCTAAGCTTGGCTGTTCTTACTCAGGTCCACGTAGCCTCTATAGTTATAATAAATAGCGCTAAATAAAACAAATTACAGTGGACAATTTAAGCCCCCTCCCTACCACCTCTTCCCTCCACAGCAACAACAACAACGAAAGATATAAATCTGAAGACACCAGTAAAATAAAACTAAGCTGCAGTGCTTTTTAGATTCCCTTACTGGAAAGTCTTCAGGCTATTAAAAGGAAGGAGAGAGTGGGAAGGTGAAAGAGAAAGAGAAAACATGAAATGTTGGATTTGTAAATGGAATTCACATCTGAGTGCATGGATGTGTCTGTAATCTCCTCTCAACGGTAAAAAAAACAAGATTCTATCAATTAAAGCCTTCTTCCTGATTCTCTCTGTTGCTTTCTCCTCTGTCAAGTTTTAAAATGGGAAGTATTATCTGTACCTTTCAAATTTAGCTCATTCATGGTCTTTATTTTTGTCATTTTTCCTAATGGCACCCCTATCTCATTAATTAGCTGTACCTGAATTTTGTTTGTATCACAAAAAAACTTCAGTAAAATAGGAACCTTTTGCTTTCACTCCCCACTTTATTGTATAAAACTACTGAGAGACAATCTTGTCCTGAAAATCTTACATGCTAACTAGAGAAGAAAGAGAAAATAAAACATCCCTAAACCGTGCCTTTGTATATCTGCTTTTAAACTAGAAATGTGGGTGACGCTTACACTACAGTCTTTACACTGTCACCCTTCTTTCTCTCTCTCTCTCCATTCTTTATGTATATTCTCTAAACAGCCTTAATATTTCCTAGGAGAACAGGTTAAATAAAAAAATCAACACTGTAACGCTCCAGTTATAACTGGACAATAACCTATCTACATACACTATGATTTTATAATTGTGAAACAGAGGAAGCAGGAAGTGAAAGTGTGTTAGTCTCTGTATCCTTCCTTTGCTCTCGAAGAGTTAACATTGCAGGGAGATGTTCACAGCTGTACACAGCTTGCATTGTGTGGTCCAAATGAATTTTAAATTAAATTGTAACATACATTGAGTTGGATTAGTAGGCAAACAGATTTGGTTCCTGTAATCTAGCTTTTCAGAGCGTGCACATTTCTATCAGGCCTACCTAATCAGAAGGCCTTTTACTGGTGTAATATTTCCTCTCCCACTCTCATATTTAAGGAATATATTAAACTACTTTTCCTCTTGGCTATGATTTAATTTTAATTTGTATCACATATGAACATTTGACATGTGGGGCACAGTCTGTCAGAGAGGCCCAGGAAGTTTGTCAATCTCTCACAAATATTTATTACATACTTTCTGCTACTGTGGGGCTGAGCTGTAAAGCCAGTCCTGGGAACATTTAGACCTGTACAGAAGGAAAGAGCCCTCTTCCCCTTTCGCTTTGCACACAATAAACACTCAGTGGCCAAAGTGATAACTGGATTTTCTTCAAACAGAAAGATGGGTGAGAATAACTCTCTTCTCATGAGAAGGGGTGAGTAGAAAACTGTATTCAGGAAACACTGTCTGCATCTACACAACGCACTGACTGCACAGTTGTTACTATGTAGTCATTTAGCACTTACACAGTTGGAGTTACTGCACAGTAACATCACCAAATGGCTTTTTGGTGCCACTGATTGTGCAATAGTTCGTTATTACTGCACATTAGTGTTGCTTCATGCTACGTGATGCTACTGCACAGTAATAATGAGCTACTGCGCAGTCAGCATCTCATGTAGACACAGCCAGGGTAAGCAAAATTCAGGTGGAGGGATAGAAGGATTTAAGTCTCCTTGTGGAGAAGAAGAAAATGAAGGAACTGCTGCTAGGAACAGACATGTTCCTGTCACAGAAATGTAACATTTGTCCCTGGACAAGTTGGGCCTGTGTTTGTTTTAGAACAGAAATATCCTGGGATTAGCTTTTACACACATCACCTACCTAATCAGTTTAGAGAGCAGCTGAATGCACTGCTTCCCTTCCGCCATTAATTCGTTGATGCAATCCCAAGATAACCATTCAGATGCACTTTGCAATGCCCCAAGATAAACAGTTAGCACTTCTTATCCCATGAACCCTTTTAGGATTTATCCTGGGATAATGGACATGTATGTCTGAATGGCTTCACTTTGTCCTGAGATAAAATGATTTACTCCTGAACAAACACAGTATCTGTTTGTTAGCTCTAGTGTTTGAAACAAAGTGGACATGTCTACATGAGATGCTACTATGCAGTAACATTGGTGGGCACTAACCATGACACACCATTTCTGCGCAGTAGTAACAAGCTACTGTAAAGTAGCATCTGAAAAAAACACGTGGGGATGGTACTGTGCAGTAACATTACTATGCAGGCATTTAGTACTTGCTTACATAGTACGAAAAGACTGTGCTGTAACAACTGCACAGTCTACCACTCGTGTAAACGTGGCTAGTGGGTAAGTGGCTGTGCCCCATGTTCCTTTTCCCCAAAGGGTCACAACATTCACTTCTGACCAGAAGCCCAAGCTGTATTATAGTGACAAGTGTTGTAGAGTGATAATTGACTTCTGCCTACTCCGGAGCTTGTTTTTAGACATTCAGCATTTAAGTACTAGAATTATTTCCATAAATAGCATAATTCCTTTGTTCATTAACAAACACAAAGCTAAGGTGCTCAACACTGTCACACAGTCTGCCGTGTTTCACTGCTTAAAGTGGCATAAAACTGGTTTAGAAACTTACATGAACCCGTTATAGAGACACTCACTTTTTGGTTTATGGTACCAGAAAGCTCAAAATGTCAATATGAATTAAAAACATTTTCTTATATAATGATTCTAAATCATGTTACGTATTTATGTTACTTAGGACCCCTGTTATATGAAAGTCTGTATTTCAAGTTGTCTGAATTAACAAGGTCCAACTTAGCACATTGTATTATTTATAAAAGCTATCAAATGTCAGAAACAAATAGTCTGATACAAGGATTGTTTAAGTTAAAAAAACCCCACAGCCCTGTGCTTGTGTCTTTAAGATTTCTCATAAAAAGTGATGGTTTGTAACAACAACGAACTGGACAATTCTAGAAACAGGAGAAAATGTTTATAGCTGAGATCACTGAAATGTTCTTTGCTAGGTTAGCACTAATGAAACAGGGTTTCTATCCCCTGTGAGTAATGCTTATTAGAGGGCAAGTAAGTAGAAGTAAGACTAGACCAGGAGAAAAATTTACCACCATGGCAGCTGTCGCCCCTCACTTCAAATCCACTATCTTAAAAACATCATCCTGACGAGATTTAGCCAGAGAAAGGGAAGTGGGTGATATTACCCTTTCTACCATCTCCAGCTAATATCTGAACCACTTCCATAATATGGAATTTGAACTCCTGTCATCATCCTCTTCCTAGCTTGTTAGTTCCTTTCCGGCTTTCCTTCTCTTTCTCTCCATCTCTTCTTTTGCCTTATGTCTAGTCACGGCAGCTCCACTTTTTGTAATGCCGCTCTAACCTGTGATCAGGAAGGTAGCTAAAAGCAACACACGAAACTGCTCAGCACTAGTAAGTCTGGCAGGACCTGCCTGCGGTGACTCTTGAGCTGGCTCTGCATTTCTTTAGCAGCGGAGCTGCAAGTAAAAATCAAGGATAGAAACAAAGCCCACATTTTCTATCTTTGCTATTCTATTCCTTACCCTTCTCTGTGAATTTTAACATGAAATAAACAGGATTGGAGACTAGCAAAAACAACCCCAAGCTATTTAAACTAACCTTTCATTTCCCTAATAAAGGACTGTTAATATAATTTTAATACATAAATTGTCCATATAGAAATAATACTTTATGCAGCAATAATATGAGAAAGGAAATACAGGATATTCATAACAATTAAACTTTACTTAATAGTACCTATTTCAGCTGCTTTAACTGCTTTTCTTTCCTTCCTCCCTCTCCCCAATTTCTAATAAAAGGTTTTAAAAAATTAATGGTGGTTGTTACAATGAAAGTAGAGCCATAATAACAGGACATAAAATCCTGTGCTGTACTTCACAGTTAAAATATTAAGCAGTTAGAAAAAGGTTACATTAACATTTTATCCCTTGTTGGGCCCAAGACACCCCTTACTAAAGCAACCTCATGAAGCCAGGAAGAAAGGTAGGATTGTTGCAACCCTCAAGTTGAGAACTCTTGGCCTACTAAAATTCATGATTCATATCTGATGAAAAATGCTTTTCATGATAGGACTCACTAGAACTACTGATTTTATAATCACTTAATCTTGGATATTAGAATGCAATAGCTGCACTTTGACAAATGATGTACAAGATCCCAGGTACCTAGGCACCACTACAGTGCAGATTCTTGAACAGAGATTTAGTGCTCCCTCCAAAAAAATGCAAACACTCAGTTAATTCAAAAGGACCTCAATAAGTTTATTTTAACCAGAATAGCATTCATTTATCTCTAGTATTCAATTAAATATCAACTGGCTTTGGTTTCCTGGACAAGATGTACATTAAATCAGAAGTACATTCGTGCTTTGCTAATGCTAATATTATGAAGTTTGGCAGACAGTCTGTCCACAAACCACTCATTACACCAGATTTGGAATGGGGTAGGACTGAGCTGCTTACAGCTGCTCTGCTCTGTGCTGCTCTAACACAAATACTCCCCTGACCTACTGGAGCTGCTCTTGAGATGCTACAATGCTGCCAGTGCGGCATGTACAGCAGAGTAGGAGACAGATCATGTCAGTGGTCATTTTGGATAAGAAGTAAGTATAAACAATTATCTGAGGAGCTCCATTTATTTAATAAGGAGACACTCAACACACACTGGAGTTTCCTTATGGTTTCAGCAGTTTGACTCCCATTAGAATTAACACAGATTTTTAAAGATGCTAGTAGCAAACTAGCTAGATTTAAGAGTTTATTTGGCACCTAACCTAAAAAGGCATTTAAAAAAATTCTATTAGACAATTCTCGCCATCAGTAGGGACCAAAATATGTTCGGAAGTCTAGTCCAAGTATTTCCGGTTTTAGATGAACAACATTACATTTTCAAACACAGAGGCACAGACAGAAGTCCACAGTCCAGTACATGAAATCTCTTTGCATACAGATAGTGTGAAATTCCCTTCTATGCAAAGGGCCTACACAAATGCTCTCTATGCACCATTTAAAACCTTAGTCTTCTGTAGAAGACTAAAAATATTGTGCGTCACTAAAGACATCTGATAGGACAAAGGAAGCATCAGCAGCAGAGCTGTTAAGAGAAACAGTGCCATTTACAGATAGCTTACAGAGCTGAATGCAGTTTAAGTGGGGCAGATCCCCTTTGTGTAAGCCCTGCGTACTCAACTGAATTTCACATTATTATACTAGCTTTTAAAGGCTCTTTCACAGGGGCAGGCAGTTATTTCAGCTGGAGGGCCGCTTAACGTGTTCTGGTGAACTGTTAAGGGCTAGAAAGGTAGCCCCACCCCTTAATAGATGCCACAACCCCTGGTTACCATCTAGGAGCTGGAAGTCCTGCCCCCTAACCCTATGACCTTTGCCACTGGCAGTCCCTCCCCTTGCCCCCAGAAGTACTCCTTTTGGGAAGGGGGGCTTGCCATCTTGGAACCGGAAAAAGCCCCAAACTATATACTACCAAATCCCGGGACGTCATTCTCCCCTTGTACTCGGCCTTGGTGAGGCCGCAGCTGGAGTACTGCATCCAGTTTTGGGCTCCACAATTCAAAAAGGA
>NW_017728886.1:45673795-45699795 GCF_001723895.1 Crocodylus porosus
CATGGGACTCTTTAGCCTGGAAAAGCGTAGGCTCAGGGGTGATCTGATGGCCACCTATAAGTTTATCAGGGGTGACCACCAGGATCTGGGGGAATGTTTGTTTATCAGAGCTCCCCAAAGAATGACGAGATCAAATCGTTATAAATTACTGCAAGACCATTTCAGGCCGGACGTAAGGAAGAATTTCTTTACTGTCCGAGCCCCCAAGGTCTGGAACAGCCTGCCATCAGAGGTGGCTCAAGCACCTACACTGAACACCTTCAAGAGTAAACTGGATGCTTATCTTGCTGGGATCCTATGACCCCAGCTGACTCCCTGCCCTTTGGGCAGGGGGCTGGACTCGATGATCTTCCAAGGTCCCTTCCAGTCCTAATGTCTATGAAATCTATGAAACAATCAAACATCCATAATAACATATTTTAATTTTATTTAAACATTTTTTTTCCTGATTTGTGTGTTTACATTGTGTATATAGATGTGATTGCATAATAGCTCAAAATGAAGTCTTACCCTTGTATATTGGGGAGGTATGGGCAGGTGGATATGGGTGTTGTGGGTGTGTGTATGTGGGATGTGGGGTAGTCAGGGGTATATGTGGATGTTGATGGGTGGGTATGGAGGGTTTGTGGGGATGTGTGGAAGTATGTATAGGGTTTGTGGGAGGCTGTGGGGTGTGGCGGGGGAGCGTGGCTGGGGGTGTTTGTGCAGGTGTGTGTATGTGGTGGGGTGTGTGTGCATAACAGCGAGCAGGGCTCCCCCCACAGGCCTGCAGGGGTGTGTGGGGGGAGGGTATGGGTGGATGCAGTGTTTGTGGGATTGTGTTGGGGAGGACGTGGTTGTGGGGTTTGTGGGAGAGAGTTTGAGGGTATGGTGGGTGTGCATGGCAGCCCCCTCACACACGTTCCCCTGAGCCGGTCAGCACCTGTCCCTGCCCTGCAACAGCTCTTTCTGGCTGCCGTCACCGCTGTCCCCAACCCCGCAATACTGGAAGAGACCTGCATGCACAACCCTGACCCAGTGCTCCCCACGCCTGCTCCAGATTTGCCCACCCAGGCTGGGCAGAAACTGTTGCTCACCATGGAGGCAAAGTGGCCCCCTCCCCCTTGTTGCTGCCAGCGCTTCCTGCTGCAGCCGGCAGTGTCCGTGCCCTGCTGGGCTCCCCTTCTATAGAAGCCACCACCACCAGGGCAGCCACTGAGCAACCCAGAGGCAGTGGTGATGGCACCAGACATGCAGGGCAGCTCACCATGGCATAGACTCTGCCAGCTGCAGCAGGAAGTGCCAGCAGCAAGAAGGGGAAGGGGGATGCTCTTCCTTCATACCAAACAACAGTTTCTGCCTGGCCAGCACTACTGGTGCTCAGCCTAGGTCAGCAAGTCCAGAGCAGGTGTGGGGCATGCCAGGTCGGGGCCTGGCACACAGGTCCCCAGCAGTACCACAGGGCTGGGGCCAGTAGCAACAGTAGCTGAAAGGAGTTGCCAATGCCTGGGCTGCCTAGAAAGGCAGTCTAGACATGGAGCCACCCCAGCCCCACTGCATGCCCAGGTGTCAGGATGTGCCATGGCTGGAGGACGCTTGGGCCAGGCAGGACCAAGAGATCTGTCATGGGCTGGATCTGGCCCACAGGCCATATTTTCCCCATCCCTGCTCTTTCATCTCCACCACCAATGTCAAAATTTCAGTATTCTTTAAAAATTTTTATTGGCTTGCATGGCTGGCTTCTTACAGAAAACAGAGCCACCTGAAAGCTAGTCATTTCTGTTCTGGAATTACTGGAAAGCCTATTCTTGAGCGGTTGACTTGTAATGCTTCAATGTGCGAGCAGAAGGATCAGTAGCCTTAATCCATCTTGGCATCCAATAATGGGGAAGCCAGTCACTTTGCCCCGGGTAGTGCTTTTCAAAGATCTGGCGATAGTAATAGCCTTCTTTAGTTTTAGGTGGATTGAAAGGAAATTTCTCAGCTGCTTTTTCCAACAGAAGGTCATCAACCTACAGACACAAGTGAAATCCAAGTTAAACTGTGCAGTTGCTTTATAAAATTTTTTTACCAGATCATTAGCTTCAAGTGGAAGTAGTGCCAACTCATTTCAGGGGATAAGGTCTAACATTACATTCCACATTTTATTAAGTTGTCTGTTACAGAAACAAATTAAAAAGCTGCCTAAGAGGTGAGTTTCTATCACAAGATATCTGTGCATGGCTGCCCCTGAAATAATTGAAGTCCTGTCTCCCCATTTGCTGAATATATGTTTGTGTGTGTGGTGTGTCTTTTGCTTATAGCTTATATAGTCCATGCTTATTCATGTTAATACCAGGTTCTTTTTCCCCAATGAGCTTACAAAAGTTTCTCTTCCTTTTTTCCTGTCATACTATCAATATTTAGACTTCTATCCCACATCAAGAAAAGCTATTGTGAATTAACTGGAACTGTTTTGAGCAAGTTCCAGTTCTGCAGTTTTCTACCAGGTGATAGGTTTGTTGTTCTGATTGTATATTAACCTCAGTTCCCATCCAGTTCTGGTCCCATTCAGCTTGCAAGTTCTCAGTGGCAATAGTTGGGCAGCTGAGATACAAGTCACTTGTAATTTCCCCACTCCAACAGGGGCAAGGAGCCAGCTGGGCTACAGAGCAGAGTTGACCAGAAGTGTAACAGAGCAGCTGGGTACCCCTGGTAGTGGCAACACACAGGGAGAGTGGCTGCTAGCATGGCCGTGAGGCTGCTGTGGCAGCTGTTATTCCCACCCTCCCCCTGTCAAAGTTGGTGCCTGGGGCTGCTCCAATCATGCCACCTTAATTAGACTACTGGAATTGACAGTAGAGGGTACCCAGATTCAGGTGATCTCCAAGGGCTTTCCATTAGTTGGGCTCTGTCATAAAATAAAGTTGTCCTCCCCATCCTGCAGAACCTCTTGTGGAACAGAACAGTGATATAACTAGAGCTTCTCCAGAGATAATACTGCCAAAACTATTTTTCCTGGTGCGTACTGAGGGAGCAAGCTGCCCCAACACCCTCAAACGTGGTTTGGATTGGATTCTCTATTGTATGACCTGATGAATGAGTAGCTCATCTGTGCACTGCCAGAATAAAGTGCCCATTGCATCTCCCTACTAGTAATTACATCCATTTTGCATTGCTGAGGTAACTATTCTTGATGTAAAATCATCAAAATTGCAATTATACTGTCTGACACTGTAACAAGAGGTTTGAGTTCTGAAAAGTCTGGCTATGTTACAGAGGTGGATATCAAATATCAACACTGAACAGCTTCATCAGCTGCCAGCCAGGTTAAAGCAATTATGAACTGTTTATGTAAACTATAGCACCTGTGCCACATTCAACTCAGAAGCATGCCCTGTAACATATATACCTACATAAACTCACAAGTATACTTGCAAACAGCTTCCTTCACTTACTTTAATAATATTAAGATTCTTACATAGCCATTTTCATAAGCTTTTATCATCTCTTTCCTTCTAGTGTACCAGCATACCAATCTCTATTTGAAATGTATTTGGGTAGTTTTTACAGTCTGAAGCATGATGATTGATTTTTAAAATCAATCTTGCTCCTGTAATATACTAAAGCAAACATTAATTTAAAAATTTCAGCACTAAAATTAAAGATGTCTTTTCTAAACTGAACAAACTGCAGCTTGTTGGCTGAAACAGTCAATGTATTTGCAATACCTTTCACAGCAGAGTGCAAGTGTATGCTACTGTACCTGCTGATCAATATAGTCCTGGAGAATTGAAAACCATGACTTCTTGACAGAGGTTATACCATCGCTGAAGGCTTCTTTGGGTCTCCAGAGTATTTCTTTAGGAAGCAAGTTGGAATCCTGAAAGGACTCTCTCAAAAGATATTTTTCAATTCCATTCTGTTGACAAAAAGCATATCAATGCCATGAAAAGCAGGGTTTAAAGCATGATCCACTCCACAGGCCAGTGAGTAAGAACCAGATTTTTTAAATGGATCTTTCCTTTTTGAAGTCCATTTAAAAAAGGCCACTGGCTACCAATCCAGCAAAACACCATCTCATATGCTCAACTTTAAACATGTGAACAGACTAATAAAGCTGATAGGACCACTTAAGGACACTTATTTGGGCCTCCAGGCCACATAGGGAGGTTTGGGGAGCTGTCACAGCCGAGGTCAGCACCCACCCCCTGGTGCAACAGCTCACCAAATCTCCCTATGTGGGATGGGGCCATGGGCAGGCGGGGAGCAGGCATGGGCACCAGGGCTGCCCTGCAGCTCCTCCCTACTGCCCCACCAGGCATGGGGGCCCAGAGGCAGTGCTGGTGGTGGCAGGGAAGAGATGCAAGGCAGCCCCAGAGCAGGCTCCAGATCCTGCTTTTTCCCTGTTGCCACTGCCACTGCCCATGGGTCCCAGGTGGTCTCCAAAGGACCAGGGATAGGGCCACTGGCACCAGCCAGAAAGAGCCACCACCACCGGGACTGCCAGGAAATGGGAGTCCGGCCATGGAGCCGCCCCAGCCTGCTGCTATGGTTCTACATGCTTAAATACTTTGCTGGATCAGAACCTTAATTTCCAAGCTGATTTTCTATGGTTTTGTATACCTTTGGGATTCTCAGTTCTGCTGGCAGGGATAGGTAATAAGAAGTAAACCGGTGATCCAGAAATGGGACTCTCAATTCAAGACTAAAAAAAAAAAATTTAAGAGCAATGAATTATATTAGAAAATGTAATACAACAAACCAGTGACACGCTGCCTTATAAGTTCTGTAACTGGAAATTCCACGACTCTCCAGCTACATTTACAGGAGTTAAATGCTTTATTTCTAAATATTTTGTCTATGTCCATAAAATTATTTTCACTTAATTCAACAATAAAGATAACTGGGTACCTTACATGCACAGTATCCCTCAATCGAAGAAAATCCAAAACTATGTTATTATATATGGTGCCATCTGCTGGAAAACTTGTTATATCACACAGACCCCTGACATTTCCACTGCAGATTCCATATTCTCAAATCAATGTCTGTTCCTCCATATAGATAAATTAAAAAAATCCAAATATCCCAAAAAATCTATGTAGAAACAGCCAGGTGTCCAAGGGGGGAAAAAATGAAAATTTCTTAAGATAGGCATAACATTCAAGTACAAGTTGGTGTGGCTTTCAAACACGTTGAGAATTAAAGACAGATATTTGAAGCCATCCTGCAGTACTTTTATTCAAAATTGAATGGGAATTCCATGTGAAGAATAACTGAGACCTTCCTGCTTCCAGATGACATGTCTGAGAGAATATTGATACCATTTCTGATAATTAACATTTAAGGCAACAAATGAGTCAATGGGAACTTTGCTTTGAGTTACAAGAATCTATGCCAGCCATTTGTCCATTTTCTGCGAGACATGTTAGTTTAAAAGTGACTAACAAAATTAACCTAGTTGGGTTAGCTGATTGTCAACTGAATATATAAAAGAGTAAAATATGGTGCATTCCAATTTTATAATGTTTAGTACCCAAGCAAAAAAACTCATAGTTCTGCATACTTCCCCTGCCACTATGCAGTACTGTGTCAAGTGCAGAGACTGAATTTCCCCTCCTGCACATTGACAGAGATAAGCACATCAGTTTCAGCCAAAAGTATTATTTTCATTTAATGAGAATTTTATTTTCCATAGCTGATACAGTCAAAGGTGCCTCCCCTCGTCCCTCAGCCATCCTCTCCCTATTGTCTGTTATTTCTATGTTGTATCACACCTACATTTAAATAGTTCAAGAAGGCACCTTGACTTTCCAAATATTTTATACAGCAATATCCTTTGGCATACCAAATGAATAGGTGATGATAGCTCTCCCTTAACTGTGTGAATTAAAACAACCATACATATGAAGCCAATTTCATCCAGAAAAAAATGCAATGCAAAGCAAATACTAGTTCTACTGTATCCATCCCGTGTTAAAATGGGAAACTAAAGCAAAGGCTATCAAGTGACTTGTCCGAAGTTACCCAGGCACAAAGCAGAACTAAGGGAAGGCAGATCTTTTTTTGACCCAAGTCCTCTGCTTGAGCCACATACCTGTCCTTCCCATCCCATCGACTGAGCTGCTGCTCACTCTTTTAATTTTTATTCAGCTGTCTGTATCTATTCCTTTTGTATGTTAATGCCATTCCTCTATTATCTGGTGTATCAAGTCTCAACATAGGACAGTTTAGTATTAATTTCATAAGCAGCAACTTAACAAAATCACTCTCCCATATTCGGTAACCACCGTACCAATTTCTTTAAATCCCATCTCTCTCTGTAATTGCTTTTCTCTGGCAGTTTCAATATATTCTTCTTGTCCATGCAAGAAACCCAAAAAATATAAACTTTATACAATTTACACAATCCACCTTTATCCACCTTTATACTTTCATTAGTTTTTAAAATGTGGTATATTATTCCTGAGGTCATATATTTCTGAAATACTTGATTTGCTAATATAATTCCACATAAAACAAATTAAAACCAAGAGAAAGGCTTTCCTGGGTAAATCATCCAGACAGCAGCCTTCGAGTGCAGTTTTAATAGGTCCAATTACACACAATACCCTAAATGTTATTATCCAAATTCCTTCAAGACACAAGTCCAATTTAATCTTTGTACATAAGCCCATACAACTCTCTCTGCCTTCAGCAGTCATCAGTAT
The DNA here is from genome assembly GCF_001723895.1 of Crocodylus porosus. Lineage (NCBI taxonomy): Eukaryota > Metazoa > Chordata > Crocodylia > Crocodylidae > Crocodylus > Crocodylus porosus. The sequence goes on from NW_017728886.1 coordinate 45,680,467, forward strand.
TTATTCCTACCTGAGGTGATTCTTTCGTCTAAACTTCATCTTGCGCAAAAAAGCTGACTGCTGTTCAGAAACAGCACTTCATCTGGCTGAACCGTCAGTGCTTTTTCATTGGTTAAATACTGGGTCCACTCATATCAGTAGCAAATGTTTCATTCACATCAATGAAGCTAGAATTCATCCCTTAAAATACACTGATTTATAAATGTAAGAATATGGAGGGTAGTATTTAACTCTGCGTGCAAAGAAACAATCCAATGATTGGGTCTTCGCATCTTTAAAATATGCTCTGCTTGGGTTCTTGAATCCCACCTGGAACCAAGGCATTCAGGTACCTGAGCTATGCCTTACCCATGAGCTGCAGTAGTTCTGTCTGCACGAAGAACATCAAACAGGTAGAGCTCTCTCAGAAGCCTCTCGCTCTCTTCCGCAGATTCTTCAGGAGAGGGAGCCTGTAAAGAGTATTGCATGCACATGCCATAAAATGTACTGGTAATTCAAATACTTCCTGTAAATTAGGCTAGAGATTAGGAGGAACGTTATAGGCATTTATAGACATGGTGTAGGAGGAGGAGGGAGCACCCACAGCACCATATGTATCAGCGTCTCCATGCTGAAAAATGATGGCAGGAGTGCTTTAACTAAAGCTTGTCATACAAACTTAAAGTTCAAGCACCTCTGCCGCCATTTTTCAGCCCAGGGATGCTGATACATATGATACTGTATTCTGCCAGAGTGTGGCAATTACCACGCTCCAGCAGACTCAATTAATTAAGTCTGCTCCAACCCACTGTAATTACAGCACATCGGAGCAGCCTCCCCTGCAAGTGTATAGGCTTCACATGACTATGAGAATGGTCAGGCATTTGAACAGGCTACTTAGAGTAGTCGTGAAATCTCCACGTTTGGAAACTTTCAAAAGCAGGTTAGACAGACACTTGGGTGGGTTGGTTTAGTCAGGGATGATCGTGCCTTGAGCTAGGAACTGGGCTAGATGATTTTGTGAGGTCTCTTGCTGCCCTACTTTCATACATATGGTCCTAAGTGGATTTCCAGTGATCACAGTACAGTGATCTGCACAGGTTTAAAGCACAAGCCAGATGTTTAAGAAAATTCTAAATAATTGAGACTATTTAGTAGCCCGTTTATTAGGACTCTTTCTGCTACCTTCCTCACTCACACACACAAAGAAACACACACACAAAACTTGCATGTTCATATACCAACACCTTTCCAGATCCCACACCTAGGCTATGAGCTTTTGTATATTTCCCAAGAGCTACATCATGTTCTATTGAGAATACACCAAAGACTGCCACACAACACCACCCTAGGAAACTGTGTAAGGCATAAGTGATCCTGGAAGAGGAAACCAGGAGTATAAAATGATCAGTCCTCAAACACATTATTAATTCTTGGAGCATGTAAGTGGGGATGCTAAATGTAAAATTTTACATAAATATTGCATGTCTGTTACTACTACAATTCTCACCACAAATCAAGATGAGCTCAGATGCTATCCAAAAAGTATAAACGGATCAGGCCAAATTCACAATAAGTGTAAACCTGCACAGTTTCTTAGCTTCACACTTTAATCCCAGAATAGATATGAAGAACTGAACAGTGAGAATCTCTCTCAGAAATAGTCACTGCATCATCAGGACAGCTGCTATAAGAGAAGGGAGAAATTTGTCTCCTATCCCCTGCTGGAGCGAGCTATCATAGCCTCAATGTCAGCGGAGCTGTGACGTTTTGTATCTGCTGAGGCTCTGCCCTTCAGTCTCCATCTGGCACTTTAACCAACTTAAATTTTCCTTTAAAGTATAGGGAAAAAAAAAAAACACAACACATTCACATTAAAAATATTGCAAAAAAAAAGGTAACTGATTATCTCTAAAAAAGGAATTGAGGTAAAGGCAATACCTAGATTCTAGACAGGATATGTGATATCCTCTTAAAACTTACATATTCCAGTTTTGTTGAATTAGTCACATACAGAACTACTCAAAAAGAAGCATTTGCAAGATAGAAGTTTTAGAAACTACTTCAAGCATTCATTTTAAAAATTATTCACTGGCAAACGATAAGTACCAACAACAGAAAACAACAGAAAAACATTAGGTACTATTCTGATTGTTTCAGTGAAAACACTGAAACAAAATGTGTGTGCACAAATAAAACTATTTTGTGTGTGTGTGAAAAAATACTGTAATTTACCTTATGGAAGTAGATATATCCTTGTGCCAGTTCATCTGAGCCTTCTCCTGAGAAAAGGACAACACTGTCTGTTTTCTTGCGTATGTATTTTGAAACTAGATACATACCTAAAAACAAATTAATAAAGTCATTATAATGAAGTTATAACTACACAAAATATTTCAATTGCTTCTAACTGTAAATAGACAATATTTAAATATGCTAAATCAAAATGTTTCTTTTCATATTAATTTATGGTAAGAAAACATTAAAATACACAAAAAGGGCATTTCTTTCTGGTTTTCATTGTCAGAATAATATTACTAACTGCATACCTTTATATCTATTTATGAAACAAAGCCATTTGTTTGTTTGTGTACACTCCTGCAACCGACCTTAAAGCACAAATAGTTGGATTGAAATATGTGATCTCAATCTGAGAAAGTACTTGATCATATATATAAACCCTATGGACTTAACAGACTTTAAACACATACTTAAAATTAAGCTTAAGCACTGTTGTGAATAGAAGTGATTTCCTCAATACAGGCTTAGTTGTAGGAAATGTAAGAATGATAACAGGCTCACTAGTTAAGATTAATCCACAGAAGTGACAAATATTAAATATGTAAACTTCACTTTTTGAAATAAAATGATAAAAAAAAAAATCTTACTGTTTTTCAAACTTCCTTAACATATGATTTTTAATAAATTTACTTCACCCCATAAACTGCATCTGACTGGAAGGGTGGTGGCAACAGAGTGGAGATATTTGTGGCAGGGAAGCTCCTATAAAATACTACAATGTTGCAACCTCCAGAGTAAGGCAAGTCTAGGACTCCTTAAAACTGCCTTGTGGGTACTCCTTGATTGGAGAAAGGGGCATCACCCTGACAGAAATGTGCACTTGCAGAGGTGCTAGGCAGTCAGCAGCAGCTCTAATCTGTTGTTCACTGTGAACTTGGCCTGGCCTTTTGACTCTGCCTTGATGGTTGAAAGTGAGGATGGTAGGACTAGGGCAGCCTCCACTTCCAGACTCTTGCCTAAGTGTGCGGGCTGAAGGTTTTGATGTGATGGTCATATAGACCTCTTGTGCATACATCATGATTCAGAGGATTGACAGTTGCCAAGAACTTGCCCACTTTTCTGAAGTTATTTTACATTAATTTGGCTTTGTAACAAGAAAGTGTATTATTTTTTAGACATTTATTTTACTGGGTTCCACTTCATTGGCATATTAAATAATACCCATGTGCGAACAAAAGTATCTAGAAAAGAAAAACAGATCAAACTGAATACCATATTTTCTTGCATACCACATGCCCCAAAATAAGACACACAAACCGTTTTTTGGAAGCGTAATGTAGGGGGAAAAAAAGATTTTTTCCCACATCCATGGCCAAACACGTGACATAAAAAGTAAGTCCTCCTAGAAACTAGGAGCACTCAAAGTGTGGCATCCCAGAAGATATCTGGGTGAGGCAGCAGGAACTTCCTGGTATGGCAGGGCCCTTGGGAGGGGAGTAGCAAGACTGCTACTTCTTTACTGTAGATTGTTCTTTATGCAAGTTACAATAAATAATTGAAGTGTTGTTTCTACACAACAAGCCTCATCAAAATATTATAGACAGCTCAGCCAGCAAAATTGCTACTTCAACAGTGCTCAGCCAATAGCTATGGCTGTGAGAAGGTTACAAATAGACCCCACCTCTGCTGCCTGCTGAAGCAGAAAGAAGTGTCAACCATTGGCACATAGCATCCCCCTGCTTCTATTCCAACACATGAAAACTAGCTTCCCTGCTTAAGATAAATTAAAACTAGCCTCCCCACAATTTTGAAGGGCTGATTTTGGGAGGAAAGCTGTGTGTAGTATGCAAGTACATATGGTATTGCTTATTGTAAAACGTCAACCATTCATGAAAACTTGCTTTTGTTTTCTAGTCCTTGGTGACTTTCCTTGTAGATATGTACAGTAGTTAAAACAAGTTGTTACACTCAAAACAGGAGTCCTGGATAAAATTCTGTTGTTTGTGTTATACAGGAGTTCAGGCTAGATCAGTATTCCTCAAATCTCTTCAGGTTCACAACCCTCCACAGTAAAAATGTTCACAACCCCTTCACTTTTACAGTTAATGTAAGAGTAAATACATATCAAATTAATAGTAATAAACCTATGTAAAACTTGTTTCTGCGTGTATTTCTAACAGTTAACAAAGAATGCCTGGCATTAGAATTTATGGGGATGCAGAGAGAGGAGGGGTACAGTTGTCTTTAATTAGGCTGTAATAAAATTTCCAATTCCTCATAACCCCACCATTGTTAGAAGCTAAGAACCACAAGCTGAGAAACAGTAGAGTAGGAAACCTAATGTGGACTCAAAATCTATTAATATATTTCTCTCATTTAAGGACCTCAAAGCGTCAGAAACATAAGCATACATCTCTTCATAGGTAAAGTGAAGTACAAAGAAACTGAATAACTTGTCCATTGTCTAATACTGAAGCAATAGTAGAATTGGAAATGAAACTGGTTTCTCTGACCATTAAATGGTCTATGAGGATAATGTGCATGTATAAAGCTATACATCAATACTTAATAATAATAATAATAATATTATAAATCTTACCTACTGAAGCTCTTACTGTTGTAATGTCATAGGTTTCCAAGGAAAAAATAACCTCTTCTAATGCCTGAATGCCTTCTTCAGAATTAAATATTACTTCATGATGTTCACTGCCAATATGAGCTGCTACCTGTTTACAATGACAGTTTACAATAATGGAATGATTTCAATTGAAAACACTTTACAAATATATACGGCACATCAGAAATGCCCAGTCTCTTTTTCAACAAACTCTTACCATGATTACTTAACAGGTGAAACTGGGACAAAACTACGCTATCTACTGGAACTTATAGTGGGAAATTTGATAAACTTAACAAAAGTTCTCACTATACTAAATTCCAATTCTGACACTCCCCAAAGTGCAATGGGACTTGTAATGGCATAAGTAGTCAAGGTATTTGATTTTAAGTGCTAAACAGTCCAAAAGACAACATGATTCCCTCAAAACGTATCTACGCTTAAGTCTGAGACCCTTAGATTTAACATATTAATTGCTAATTACATTTGCAAGAGCAAAATTAGATACCCCATACACATTTCTTCTAGGATGTAGATGTTAGTCATTTATCCTAAGACTTGGCTACAGATGTAGGCAGAGTTGATGCACGTTTCACACATGGGCTATGGACAGAAATTACAAACACACCAGTGTATGTGATTGAAAACCGGTTCAGATCTGTAACACAACAGAAGTTCAGTGCACATAAACCACTTTCAAAATGGCTGAAACTAGTTTAAGATAAACTGGATAGATGTAGTATCATACTGAACCAATGTATATTAAATTGATTTATTGAACTTGTGTCCCAGATCCACTCCAGATCCAAATTTAACTTACAGTCCCACAGCATCCCAGTCCCAAACTGCCACATTGCAGGGTAGGCAGGCTAGCCCCAACTAAGCAAGGAGGCATGCTCTAACTCAGTGTTTCTCAAACCATGGGTCGTAACCCAAAAGGGGGTCACAAGAATATTTCAAAGGATCAGGAGCAAGTGCCAGAAAAAATGCACAAAAGCATGGGTTTCCCCTTGCAAGCAGGCCCCAGCAATCAGATAACGGTAAGGGTATGGAAAGTTGGGGTTGGAGGGCCGGGGCTTGGGAACTGTTGGAGTGGAGGAGGTGGTGTGTGCATGCGTGTATGTGTGCACACATGTGTGAAGGGGATGGGCGTGGGGGAGAGGGGCAGGTGCTTGCTCGCACTGATGGAAGGTGGCCGGGCACCAAGGCTGTGACCGGGGGGACAGGTGGGAAGCATTACGGGTCAGGTGCAGGGCCAGGGTGGTATGGGTTGCAACAAGCCATTAATCTTTGCAAATAGGTCCCAGTACAAAAATGGTTGAGAACAACTGCTCTAGTATACCCCAGCTTGACCTGGGCTGTTGCAGGCATGTGGATGCATTTCCAGAAACAAAAAGTGAATATCTCCTCACTTGCTTATCAGTTTAATCTACACAGCTTAGACTCACCTGCAAAGATTGAACTGATTCAGCCTTGGGCTTTAACTGTTTAAACTTAGCCATGGTCTTTTTGGTGATGATGTATTAGTAGCTTTGGTCTCAGAAAGGTCTTTCAAATAATGCCAAAGCTCTTGCTGCTGCAAGATTTAACTCAGAAGCAAAGCCAATGCTGTGTAAACTTAATTTTACATCAAACTTGGGATCCATGCAAAAGACAGAACTATTGAGAGAATCACGGGCGATGTATGGGGGGGTGCACCTGAAGTGCACATGCACCCCCTGAGATTGGCCAGGCCCCCGCGAGAAGTGCCAGCGGCACTTCCAGGTTTGCCTCCAGGCAGCCCAGCCTCAGGCTTCTGCAGCGGGGGAGGGGCTTGCAGCCAACCCAGCACAGCAGGCACATGCAGGTAAGTAAGATTTCTTCTTGGGGAGGGAGATCAAGAACCCCACAGTGCAGAAGGCAGTGGGCTATGGAAGCGGTGAATCATTCACCCCCACCCCTGCCCGCTGCACTGCAGGGATTGTCCCATGACCCAGCCTGGACAGAGCCCTGTTCACTGTGAATGGGGCAGATCGTGGGGCAAATGGAGCCCAGCAGCTCCAACCAGTGCGCACACAGCAGGGTAGCCAAGGGAGGAGTGGCACGTTCCCCCAACCACTTGGCTCCCCAGTGCTGCGTCCCTGTACAAGCCGCTGGGCTCTGATTGCACCATGACCTGGCCTGGTCAGGGCCCCATTCACAGTGAATGGAGCCCCAGCCGGGCCAGGTCGTGGGACAAGCAGAGCCCAGTGGTCCCTGCAGAGTCGTGGTGCTGGAGAGCCAAGGGGGACTCATGCTCCGCCCCCAGCCTTTGCACAGGGCAAGGGCAGGCCGCAACTGCGAGGCAAGCTGGGTTCTGCCTGCTCCATGCCTTGCTGCAGTCTTTGAAAGCAGCACACCACAGCGCCATGTGCCTCACTGCCCGACCTGCCCAGCTGTGGGACACACATGGTGCCACGCCCTCTTTCAAAGGCTGCAGTGAGGCGCAGAACCATGGAGCAGGCAGAGTCCAGCTCACCTCGCAGCTGCAGCCTGCCCTTGCCCCGTGAAAAGATTGGGGGGGGGGCATGTGTCCCCAGAGCCGCAACTCTGCTGGAGCCACTGGGGACGACTTAGGTGGGGTGGGGGTCCTGGAGGCTCCGTTTTCTCCAGCCCAGTGGCACTGCCAAAGCTGGCCCTACTCCAGCTCTGGGCCCCTCCGGGCAGTGTGGGGCTGAGACTGGACTGGGGCAAGTGCGGGGAGGCAGCCAGGGCCAGTGCAGGGCTGGGGGGAAGTGGACGCTGGCACCAGGCAGTGACCCCTGACATGGGAGAAGGGGCAACTGCATAGGTGCAGTGGACTCCAGCCCCAAGCCCGATCCTTCCCCAGTGCCAGCCCCAGCCTCTTTACCTTCCCCCCCCATGGCCCTTTCCCCTCACCCCGCAGACTTTCGCATGGGGGACAGCACACATGCATGTGCACACACTCAGGCCTCCCCCCCTCGGCCCATTGCCCCCAGCCTGAAATCAGCTCCTGGGGGACCCCCCCACCAGTATTAGGAAGCACCAGTAGCCCATGAAGAGAATGTATTTTTTGTTTTTGCTTCCATAATGCAATTGCAAAAGCAGTGATCATACTAAAATATAAAGTTACACTGATCATCCTACAGTGTAAACTGAAAAAAAATAAATTATTTACCATACCTTTCTGGCAGCCAGTAAATCAGGACTGTCTTCCATACCAATTGCAAAGGTTTGTAAGGGGTATGTGATGTTTGATTCTTTCATCAGCTTCAGGAGCACTGCAGCAACCAAGCTGGAATCCAACCCTCCTACCAACAAAATAATTTTATTATTGTTTTAAGGCACTGATATCTGTACAACAGAAAAAAGATTTAAGGCAGCCTTATTACTTAAAGGCTGTATTAACTTAAAGTATGAGATATACTTATGAGTGTGAAATACAGCCTTAAATGATAAAGTTGACATTATACAATTTCAGTGGAACATTTGTAGTAGAAATTACTAATGCAACGTGATATCCAGCAAGCTTGACAGGAATCTTTCTTTAATATACATAAAGGGAAGGTGGAACAATATTTTAAGATCTTTTAAAAATCATTCTCTATACCCAGCCTTTTAAGATTGGACTGATCCTCCATGTCATTTCCATTATGAAAGTGATTTCTTCATCCACTTGCTGCTTATGGTTCAATATACCTTCTTGGCTGGGATGATATAGTTGGAGACAGTCCTGCTTTGAGCAGGGGGTTGAAGCAGATAATCCCTTCCAACTCTAATTTTCTATGATATACCTCTGATAAATTTATTTTTTGTTTACAGGCTGTGAGAATAATTAATTGCTCAGTTTGCTGGCTGAACTACCCCACCATCCTAGAAATTAGTTCTGGATCAACCAAGACTCTTAGTTTGACAGCAAATAAAGAGTTTGGCTCCATTTTCAGTGTTTTCCCCATTGAATTATAAAATGTTTTAAATTACATTTATACAAATTTGGTCCTGAAACCTCATTTCACATTTAAAAAAAGTAAATGTTATGGTAATAACATCACCAGATATTTTGACTTTCCTGAAGGTTTCTTTTTTGCTCCAAATATTTTATGCAGACAACACAAAATTGTATTTTATTCCATTTTTTGGCAAAAAACACTTTTTCTGAAATATTCCACCCATTTCTGCCCCCCACCCCCACCACGGCTTCAGCTACTCACTCTGCATAACAACTGCTGTTTTATTCAAACATCCATCTCACTGGGTACATGGTAAGTGCATCTAATTAAGCCATGGATGCCTATATGCACAGCCTACTACAACTCTGATTGTCAGTAATTTTACAAATAAAAAAAAAAATGAAATGTCAGACCCAAGGCTAAAACAAAGTGGGACAAACACTGGGACAAAGTGCAATCATTCAAATGTTAATTTCTGTTGTCAGGACAAAAAGTACTAACAGTGTACAGTATAACACGGCACAGTGCATCTGTATAGTTATCCCAGGATTGCATCACTGAATCAATGGCAGAAGGGAAGCAATGCATTTAACTGCTCACTACATCCTGACCAGAAGAGAGTGGTGTGTGTGTCTGCACCAATCCTGGGACAAACACAGACATAGCTTGTCCAAGGAGTAATGCAACATCTGTTTCTAGCTTTGCTCTCACATGGAGCTTGACAGTCCCTCATTTTTAAGAGTATGTTGGGGAACTGATTGAACAGAATGTTATAACTGCATTTCTTCTTGGTGAATGATGGTCATTCAGTCAAAACGAGCACAGCTCAACAACTTAGTGAGGCTCTATAAAGATGACAATTTTCAAAAAATACTTCAGATTTCTGATGAACATTGTAACAGAAAAGGTAAATTAGCATTCTTATAATTGTAGATAGAACACTGACAAACCATAGTAAATAAACACTTTTTAGGTGGCAAAAAAAAGTATAAGGACTGGAAGTCCTGTTATTTACCTGACAGAAGAGAACCAATTCTTCTGTGAGACATCAAACGTTTTCTAACAGCATTTTCAAACAGAATCCGAATGTTGCTTTTCACAGTTTCAAGCTCAAAACCTGTTGAAAAAGGTAAAACAGGAAAACATCCAATTAGAGGTTTTGTTATGACTTTACTGACATTCCTAACTTGGTTGAATCCAAGTAATTTGTTATCAAATGGATTTCAGGCAAGGATATACAAGCCCCAATATATTCAGAAGCAGCTGGTACAAAGACAGCCCAAGATATGAAGTACTTCCTTTATAGAAAGCTTCATTTCTGCTTTCTTCCAAGTAATACCAATTATACCAAACAATCCAAGTAACATATATATCAAAATGATTAAATAATGGGGCATTCTGATTAAATTTTAAATGGGTTTACGTAAATTTATTTTTGCTTTGCTATGTTACCTGAAGGCAAATTTTCCACGGTATCATAGGCAGCATGCAGAGGTTCATCTTTACAACTGTGAAATTTTACCACTTCCACTGACGCAATTTTACCAGATGGTTTTAAATCCAACACTTCGTAGTGTCCCGGAAGAAATGGCTCCACTTTAGGACAAGAAGACATCGAGTGCTTTAAGTTCATAAGACCTGCAGACAAGAAAACAAAGTAAGGAAATTTCAAGAGTTTCTATGCAAGTAGCAATGCCTCTAACAGTACTATGCTTAGAATCAGGCATGAAATATTCCTTTCCAGGTTATAAATGAGTTGTATAACAAACATTCCAAATGTGATCCTTTGCTAGCTGGCACAAAGATAGGGAGATACCATAATGTTTGATGACTCCTCTGTTGCAGGAATCCTATGAACTACAGATGGGGCTGTTAAAGCAGAAGTAGTGTGTGGTAAATACAAGCAGTATAGACACCGCAGGGCCAGAGTTTAAGCTCCTGGCCTCTGAGGAATCCAGAACTCTGACTAATGTGCATGTGCTATCTATACAGCGAAGGGAGATTGGTAGGAACCTCAGACTAGGCTTCAAAGGGGTCTGTATACTTGGTGCGGACCCACCTAAAGGTAGTTGATAAAAACACTCAGGGAAGCGGTGTGCTTGAAATCCCTCTCATTTGGGGGACTTAGTGCTTTACTCGGGGATATACAGAGGCGTCCTGAAGGTAGAAAACTTTTCAAGTGCCTCTTACAAAACCAGGTGGCAGCATCCTTGCTTTATAAAATATATTTGTGCCTAGAGAATTTATCCAGGAAATCTAGAACAAAAGCTTAACTCCCTTCCTCATCCCAAGATAGTCCAAGCCCATGCCTCATCTCCCAGGAGCAATGTCAGACTCCTGTGCAGCACATAGTAAAATTTGACTAGTACTCATTTTTAATTGATGATTATGACTGCTTATGAGAGCTTGAAAGGCACAATTTACATATTAAAAGTAGTGAAAGATTTATAATATCACCACGTAGCCAAAGTCATTGCTTTAGTATATTAAAATAAGTTAGTTATATTAATTTAGAATTTTCATATTTAATAAATGATAGACTCTCACCCTGCTCATGGCGTTTCTAGTGCAGGCTGCAGATCAGCCTTGCAGTAAATTGTCAAAGGCCTTATTTTATTTGCCTTCTAGCTGCCACTTCTGAAGAAATTAAAGGAAGCATTTTGAAAAACCTGAAATGTAATATAGCATCAGATAGTCATCTGGATGCAATTTGATCAATTCCAAAATAAATTTATCTCAGCTTTGTCAGAACTGAATCATAATATCATTCCTGTAATCCTTATTAGTACTGCAGTAATCCCTACAGTAATTTTAACTCACAAAGCAAAGTTGCAGAATTGAGTCTAATAAGATCCAAACCACAAAAACAGTGAACTTAATGTGGATGCCAATTACCAAAAGCAGCATAAATGAGTAGAAAAGAGACTGACTTGTATGTTATTCAGATGAACTCCTTCCCTACTTCAATTTAGTAGTGTTCAACTAAGTTAATGTCTATGGTCCCAAAATTTGATTTTTCTACAAAAAGAAGTGGTGGAAAAATCTTTCAGGATATCAAACTTCCAAAGAAGAGTCTCCAGACAAAAAATGTATGCCCCTCTGAATGAAAATCAGAATTCAATGAGAATCTCCTAAGAATCTCTAGAGCCAAATTCTGACCTCACAGACACAAATCTACTGCAACTTTGATTCCTGAGTCCCAATTAATAGTTAAATACAGACTTCAAATTTCTTTCTGATGTCAGAAACAAACATACTTGAAGTCAAACCAACAAAAAGCAGATAAATGATTTTAGGCATTATAAAGACAACTTAGTCAATTTTTAAGTCCACATATTCTTTAGAAGTGCAAATTACGTTCTATTTTTTTTTAAATAAGAGCAACCACTTTTACATTTTAGACTGACTGATTAGATACCATTATTAATTGCCTTGCTACTCACTTAAGTATGCCTCTCCTAAGGATTATCAAGAGAAAACAGCTTTCCTCCCAGACTGTAACAGCAAAGCCTACATTTTACAGATTTTACCTTTTGCTTCTGAGCAAACACCCAAAAATCCATCTTCGGTCAGCACTTTAAACAATGGCCTCACTCCGTAAGTATCTCTTCCCAGAAACACTTTTCTGTTTGCAGTATCCAGCAGGATGAATGCAAATACACCATCTAGCATGGAGGCTGTTTGCTCTATTCCTCCTCTGCTATATAGATGAAGAATCACCTCGCCATCCACTAAAGTTTGAAATTCAAATCCAAACTGTTTTTTCAACTAAGGAAAATTATTAGAAAGAAAAGATTAACATTCACTGACTGCATTCTTTTTTACTTTAAACAAAAACAGACACACATTTACTTGCTTGCAGTTAACAAGAGAATATACTGTATTCTTGCACAAAACATGCCCCAAATTATAATACGCATCTTGTTTTTGAATGTGAGAACGAAGATTTTTTTTTTACAAGTTATGGCTGCAAAAGGCAGGGACAGAACCTAATCTTCAGCTGACTCACCCTCCTTTTCTTCTTCAACAAAAGCTTGAAACCCTAAATGATCACAAGTGATCCGCATGGGTAGAGCTATGTTTTTGAAAAGAACTAAAGTTTCCAAGACTGTGAAATAGGATGAGAAAGACCAGGAGCAACAAACAGATAGCAAAATTACCCTAATAAGATGAGCTTGGTTAGTGGAACATCATGGTCATGAAAAAGGAGAGACAACTGTTAACACCTGGAGAGAACAAGGAGCCGTTAAGTCAACTGACTCCCTCAGCTGCCTGAATAGTAGTATCATAGCTGCTACAGTGTGAAGCAGGAATCTAAGCAGGGTACTCCTATTGTAGTAAGAAAAAAATCAGCTTCCCCACTTAATACATGCACCCCAATTTGGGGAGAGCTAATTTTGGGAAAAGTGTGTGTTGTATGCAAGAAGATATGTAAAGTACCTGGTGGAGAAGAGTTTGAAAGCTGTTTGACATTTTTATATGCACAAAGCCCTTTTATTTCAGCTGTGCTTAGGGTTCTTTCCCCAACTACCCACAGGGTCCCTGTGCAACCTTAAAGAAGTGACTTTCAAGGATGTTTTCAAAAGTGCTTTTAAATTGTGTACATTTATTTCAATTTCTGGATGTAAAAGTGTAAACATATGGCTTTGATTTTCAGAAGTGCTGAGCATTCTCAGCTCCCAAATTGAAAAACCAGACGATCAGTACTTCTGAAAGTCTGTTTTTCACTCTTGAGATCCTGAGGGACACTTCTGGCATCTCCAGCTTAAGCATCACAATCCCTAAAAATCAGGTGCTCATTCCCTGTTGGGCGATTAAGGAGGCTGAATGGGGAGCCAAGGCTTACCATGCAGACAAAGGGGATCTAAGCATCTCTGAAGGGCAATTCATAAAAACCTACATGCTGAACAGGGAACCTCTTACACCTATTCAATAGGAACTATTGAGCACAGGGGTGTGTTTGAATTCTCATCCCTGTCTGGAGCATAGGCACCTGATTCAGGGCTGCATATTGGACTCTAAACAGATAGAGGTACATATTGCTTCAACGCCCTTCCTGAGTTTAGGTGCCTACGCAGCCCTCACTATTTTTAAGATATGGATTACGGCAGGGATTCTGCTACCTGCCATACTTCATAGAATAGTCCAGTGATTACAGCACTCCCTGGGAGATCCGAGTTCTCAGCCCCGAGGGTTTCATGCCTAAGTCTCCCTTTTACACAAAAATGTCCTCTCATAGAGTTATAGATTGTTAGGGGCTGGAAGGGACCTTGTACATCATTGGGTCCAGCCCCCCTGCACTAGGCAGGAAAAGACAACTGGGGTCTCCAGTCACACACCTATAGACTACTATGTGGGAGCACCTACCACATAGCACCTACCACACTTCCTGCTGAAGTTGGGCCACCAAGAATACAAGACTCATGGGGTTCAGAAAGAAAACAAGGAGTGTGACTTTAGCATACTGATTAGGGCACTCAACTGGGGAAGGGAAATGTAGGTTCAGATCCCTGTTTTTAATAGGCTAAGCACCTTATTATATATTTCCCATTAACGGTAACACAAATTTTGCCAGTCTGGGTCCATGTTCAGAGTCTGATTTTTGAAAGCGGTACATGCTACTGAGAATGACCTTGACATACTGCAGAACTCAGCCATCTCTCAGATTTGCTATTACTGCATCTTTAATACTTGCTTTGTTCTGTAGTATGATAGAATTGCTGGGAGTTGTAAATGCTATTGAGAACGACACTGTGTTAAAATTCACCCCATGTCCACACACAACAGATGTTATTTACATATACACAAACATTCAATGACCTCAGCAAGAGTTTGAATGTGTGAGCATTACAGAATAATGCTTTTTTAGCCATACTTAGACATATTATTTATTATTAGGGGTCTACTCAACTAAGGAGGTGGCTGGCCAATTTCACTGGCAGATCGCAGGGCCGACTGCCCTTTTCACAGGCTTACCATGAGGTGGCCCCACCCCCCGCTGGTGACTGGAGATGGCTGTCTGTCAAATGGCTTTGCCCCCTGTCCTTGATTGGTGGAGAGGGGCAGGGCTGCATGACAGGCAGCCCTCTTAGCTAATCAGTGGCAAGGGGCAGGGGCAGCACCCATCTTGCCTGCTTGCCCTTGTTTCATCAGCCCACTCCCCCACAGCAGGCTGCACTCCCACCAGGGAGCCAGCATTTTTTTAGTAAGTTCTTTTTTCCCTGCAGATTTTAGGGACATCGCCCAATTTTATGATCCACAAAGTCGTGATCTGATTAGGTCCCTATTCATTGTACATTCACTGTACATTGAGCATCCTGGGAGGGACTGAATACACAGTCCCCAGGTCAGGAAGATACTATATTGGGACCAAAAGTGTCAGATCTTTGAAAGCATTTAGGAACTTAACGGTGTTAGTAGTTTTTCAAAGGTGTCTCCACAGGTGAGGTATACAGGGTGAGAGTCTACATAGCTTCGGGACAGTCTTGGGAAAGACTGATCCTGACAACACCCGGCCCACCCACTCCTGCCTGCACATGCCAAACCCAGGAATGAAGCGGAGAAGTTGCTCTGGAGATATCCTTTTACAGTCACTCTCAAGCATACTGGAGCATGGAAGAGAGAATAGGTGAGAAGGGCATGCTCAAAAGCATCCCACCCAAACAGTGCCATGAACTGGGGTACACATAGTCAAACTCCATTGAGATCAAAGGCACTTGCTTAGATGTCTTCAAAAAATTCCACTAGACATCTTCGCAAAAATAAATACATTTGATCCCACTGGGATCATCTATGAAATGTTCATTTACTTTGATACTGGAGACATGTCCCATCTCAGCCAATATGTTAATATAAAATAGAAAACATACATATAACACAAGACATACAACAGAACTCACCCCAACTAAGATACCAAATATTAGACGATGCTCACTTTTTTAATACAATTTTATACTTTTTTCCAGCTCATGTTACTTTATTAGAAAGCACTGACAATGTACACACCCTGGGAAGCTTGAAATGAGTTTAGATTTCCTTAGCAATTATTTTCCCTCTTGCTATTTATCCACAGTCATGTTTCAGTGTGAAATTTTTATGGGCTACTGTACAGATTTTAACCCAGCTCATGTATATGCAGTAATTGATATAGCTCATTTATTTCAAAAGATGAATTATTTGGTTATTTTTCTGACATTATAACTCACCATGTTCTACACAAGTTCTAAATACCCACTGCCACTCAGGTACTGTACTACATATCAAATTATTTTTTTCTACCTGTCTGAAATTGTAGATTTCTCCATTGTAACACAGCCATAAATATGGAAACTTCTTCACTCGAATAGGCTGCATTCCGTATAGCTGATCAACAATTGCAAGTCGGTGGAAACCAAAACAACAGTTGGTGAAGCCATTAACATTTTCAAAGCGAAATGCATCAGGACCTCTGTGGGCTATTTTCATAGCACTCAGACACTGGACAGAAAGGCATTCATCACTTCCGAAAAGGGCCCAAATGCCACACATTGTGAAATCTGACGAGGGATGTATCACAGCTACCAAAAACGGAGAACCTGTTAACAGATATATGATCAAACAATGCATTGTTATTAGAAAAGTTATGTAGGACATGCATTTACATTTCCTGAATACAGATAATCAAACACTGCCTTACCAAAAAAACAACGTTCTAGTAGACCAGTGATTCATGACCTGGGTGCCGTAGCATCCTGGGGTACCTTGTGATCCTTTCAGGAATGCCACAGTGCAATGTTAGCACCGGTAGGTGGGTAATACACAAGTCAAAAGATAAATGCTATGTATCTCTGACTGAGTCTATAAACCCACAAGATAAACCCAGAGATTTCAAGTAGGAATCCAGCGTTAAAAGCATTTTAACCTGTTTTGGTCTTTCTGAGTTCTTTCCAACAAAGGAATTGCTCTATTATTTTTTGGTAGTCAAAAATCAAGTGAAAACGTAGAGCTGACATTTTCCAAGTAGTGCCTTGACTCTAGTGAGGGGTCTCTTATGTCCACAGAAGTTGGCTCTGCTAACACAGGGCTGATTAAAAATAAACAGTCCAGTCCACCTGGAAGAAGGATAACTTTAGCATCCTTTGAGAGTCCACAAAATTGGGTTTAAGTTCCATTTTGGATACTGTAAATGTTGGTTGCTTACACAGCAAAAGTACACTTATATTCCAAAGTACAGGATCACAGGATGACCTGATATGGCAGTTAAAACCTGTTTATCCCGTATGTCACATTTGGTTGACGGTTCAACCAAAACTATTTAGAGCTAATCTAGGAGAGTCACTGATGTTCTGCTGTGGTTTATCCCAGAAGAAATATGCCCTATAGAATTGCTGAGTGTATTACAGTTACAGATGCATAAGCAAATCTTGCAACAGACTGAGGTGACCAAAAAAAGCTACTGAAAACTTCAAGAATACAGAACAGCTTTTTAGACAGGTCCAGGGATGGATCCGAGATTTTCAGAAGTTCAAGGCAGCAGCAACAGCACCCCTCACTGCAGGGATGGCTGCACCCCCTGCTCCCACCCTCTTCCACCCCCACCAGTATGGACATTTTTAAGTCCCTAAGCAGATGAAAATCCCCCTCCCTTCCCCTTCCTGATCAGACGTGGGAAAGAGGCTCTGGCCGGGAGGTGCCCTGGTGACGGTGGGGCCACCGCTCTGACCCTGTGTCCGTGTCTCCAGGCAGAGTTCCGCAGGGCAACATCCACCGATTCCCTGGACTCACGCCAGTGCACTCTGCAAAGTATCCCCACCTTGGAGGACTTGTTATTAACGTGGCCCTCATTTCTGCCTCTTTTTGAATTAGCTGTCCCAAGAACTTTGCTGCTGCACACTTCACAGCCCCTCTAGAAAAAGAGGGGACTAACAATTTCGGTGTGAGCTCATGCCCACATCTGTATGCGTATCAAATAGGCAGCCCCTTTCCCCACTCCCCTAACTCCTGCTGCTTCTTTCTTTGCTGCTGCTGCTGCTGCCTTCTCCACTGCTGAGGAGCAAGGAAGCTCCAGAGCCATCCAGGGTGAGTTGGGGCCGGGCTCAAGTTGGGGATGGGAAAACAGTTCCCCCCACTCTGCTCAGTCACGGCATGAGAGAGAGAAACCCTCTGTCCATTCCCCTGCTGCCACTGTCGGCATCTCCAGCTGTGCCTAGCCCTCAGGCAGGCAGGAACAGCTCTGGTGCTTCCCCAGGCAGTGAGGAAAGGCAGAGGGGACAGGGGTGGGGAGAGGGCATACCTCTGGGCAACAAGGGGATGGGACAGAGTGTTTTCACCGCTTTAGGGACGTTAAAAAGTCCCCATTGGCTTCCACAGTGCAGTCCCAAAAAGCCAGGATGTGGTGGTCACTTTCCATGACATTTAAACTGAACAGTTTATACCTTTCTAAACTGGCTTGGGCATCTGGACACTTGTGAACAGAACACACATTTTCCCTCTGGGGTCGGGGTGCAAATCTAAAACCAGGTTCTGCCATTTTTAGTTCAGTCTGTGCGCTCCAAACTTCTGTTCTGTTACAGGTATAAACCAGTTTACTGTGCCCAGCTTCTGTGTTATGGGTACAGACCAGTTTCTGACCAATTATACTAGTAAAAGTGTAATGTCTACACCTGGCCTTGTAGTTTAAACAACATTTAACCCATCCAAGTCTTATGTCCTTGGACTTATCTTCTATGCTATGTTCTGCCCCTTATGTTCTTAGCAGATTGCACAGCCATGGGCCACATCAAGAGTATTCACAAGGGACTGAGCCTCTGTACACAGGAGATTAGTCTAGGCCTAGAGTATTGCCACATCTGCTTTTTCAGCCAAGGGTGATTAATGCCAAGTCCTCCAGTGAAGAAGTGCTATACGATGGCAACTTTTTGGCTGTCATCTCATTGCCCACGCGCACTCTACTCCTGCAATAAATGCAAGGAAACTCATTCCACATATTTTGAGAGAGAAGCCGCTTCATGTTTAACAAAAGTGGAGCGCTTGCATGGAGGCCCTCATTACAGAGCACTGGACATGCTGTAAATTCATCCCTTTGCTCACCTCATGGAAATGTGAGGTAGCTCATTCCCCTGATTTTGTTCTGGCATGCCCAAGTCCTGAACAAGCAAGAGTTTTAATTCAACTGGATTCTTATACCCTCCCCTTCTTCACTTTGCACATCTGCCAGCAACCCCTGCCTGCTCCATTCATTGCTTGGCTCTAGGCCATTTCCAGACGGATGGGGGAGCGGGGAGGAAAGGTGGGGGGAGGCTGTCTCCTACCAGCACCTTAGGAACAAAACCATTTTTGCAAAAACCGCATGCAGTGGCTAGGCCTGCTCCCAGGCCGGCCAGGACCTGAAACCACCTGCTGCTCTTTCTGGTCTGGGGCGAGCAGGTCCCCAGGTGCCAGCGCCCACCCACCGCTCCGGGCAGAGGTTCCCCAGGGCACCCACGGGCGCTGAGGGGCCGTGGTGCCTGCCCCCTGTGCCCCTCCGGCTCCCTCCTTATTAACCCGGGATCCACTCTACCCTCCTCCCATTTGTCCTAAGCAATC
>NW_017728886.1:45699910-45712778 GCF_001723895.1 Crocodylus porosus
CGGGCCCGGGTCGCGCCCGCGGGGTCCCCCCAGCACCCTTCCTACCTCCGCCCGCGCCCGCGGGACACGCTGCTGGTACCAACCGGGAAGTGACAGGAACCGGCTCCGGCTCCTCCTCCCGGCGCTGCTGAAACCCTGGGCTGGATTTCATCAGGCGGCGCCTCTCCCGCCCTGCCCGGGGCTCCTGGCTCCCAGCCCTGGGCCGGTTCCCCAAACGGATCTGTGCCCACGTCCCCCGTGTTAGTAATGAATTAGGCCGCAGGGGTGGTGTCATCAGCAATGTACGTTTACTAGTAACCATGTCAAATAATATGAGGATCTGGCTGGGGCTGGGGCTGGTCTTAGCAGGGGTTGGACTAGACGTAACTTCCTAAGGTCCCTTCCAACCCTCATTTTCTACGATGCGCATCATGCATCAAATACTTGGTCCTGAATGAGGGGCTGGGCTTATGGGGCAAAGGTTTTTTTCAGCTCCCCGCAGCCCACGCATCTCCAAGTCCACAGGACTGTTGGAGAATTTGGGGCAGGGCGGTACCTGACCCAAAGCTCGGTTTTCACGTGCCAGCCTGCCAACTGGGAAGATACCATGACCACGATGGTGGCAAGGGAAACACCCTGCCCAGGGGAGTGCAGTTAAACCGGCACTGCGTAATGGAGGGTTGCACCCTTGTCAGCTTGCGGACAGGACTCCCAACCAGATCCTCGCAGTTAGCTTCCCGCTGGCCAGCTTCCAGCTGGAGGATCTCAGCTACACGCGGACTTTATGGAAATGGGGGTCTTCTTCCTAGCTTGCTCCTGTGGCCATATGGTTGAAGGCAAGCCAAACTCAGGGGCATCCGAAGCATTGGTGACACGTAGGCCAATGAGATTGGCCCCCGAGATCAGCCGTGCACCCCCTGGAAGTGCCAGCCGTGAAACTGGAAGTGCCAGCAGAAACGCACTTCTGGTTTTGCCACTGGCTCAGGGATCATGGGGGACCCCCCATCCGCAATCTGGTGCCCTGCCCGTGACTCGGGAGGCACCAGTCACCCATGATCTGAAGCCCAAGCCCACCTGCACGTAAGATGCCTGCTAAAGGATTTGGAAGTATCTGAAGCCCCAGGCGAGGGTGGAAGATGTTTTCCAGTGATACGGCCACTTCTGGTTCTTGAATGACTCATGGATTTGGAATCGATTGGGCTGATTTGACTTGGAACACAAAAACATTTCCTTAAAAAAACCCCAAAACCTTCCGACTGACAGTCCCCCAGACCTGTGTGCAATGTGCATTGCTTCCACTATTGATACGTATTATTTTACATTTTTTAGTAAATATACATTTTTGATGACATTCTCTTTTGCATGTGTAATGTGTAATGATTAGCTTCAGAAAAGGAACCAGACTGGGAATAAAGAACCAACTTCAGCCTCAATCCATCTCAAAGAGCAGTGGAGAGAAGTCAAAGATCAGAAGAATAAAAGGAGAGAGACTCCTCCCTGGTTGAGGTATCTGGAGGATCAGCTACAATACAAGCACCCTGCTCCTTCTATCAGTGGTGTCCTGTATTTCTGGAGAAAACTAGGAGGCTGGCATTATTCCAGGCAGCACCAGAGGGGATTGTGAAGCTAGTAAAGCCTACAGTCACTGTCCGGGAAGCACAGTGTCAGCTACCATTTAAAAGGATCACAGTGTGTTGGCAAACAGTCTTCTCAATTAAATGCTTTTCAGAGGTTTTATTTTCCATGTGCCATTGTTTTTGCAGGCGCTCTTTCTTCACAGTGGTAAATGTCAGAGCCTTCCAGGTTGGCATTTCATTGGAGAAAAAAGATAATCAGCAAAAATCATAGAATCATAAGAGAAGAAGTAGAAATGCCCTCTAGAAGTCCTCTAGTGAGCACAACCCCTGTGGCTTGGGGCAGGATCGTCCACATCCAAACCATCCCATACAATGCATAATCAAAACTCTTTGTAAAACTACCATCAGCCTTGACACAACACATAACACCCTAACCTGCCACGGATAAACCCTGGGTCTGAGTATATTCTTGCTTGGGCAAAATTTCTTCCTGGGAACTGGGTGCTGGTTGGGCTGACATTGCTGCATAAGGGGATTTACCTGCATTTTCTGTTATCATCATGATGTTTCTGACCATCTCTGTTAGAGGATTGTATTTTACAGCATTGGTAGAGATGGCATAAATGGGTGGCTGGATCACATAGCCTCAGAGCTCCAAACTGGAAAATCAAATGTTAGGCCAGGGAGCTTCTAAGTCTATCAGTTGTTCTCCTTCATACCTATATAAAGAAGCAGCAATCAACAGGAAGCATTACAGGAAATGACTGAGCTAAGGAAATGGTTTGTCAGACACAGGTAATACTGCCACCCTGATGACAGACTTACTCTGGTTTGAGTCTTTACTTGTTTTAGTTATTGGCTGGGTTGTACTTTGTATTGTTATAAAGGGAAATAGAGCACAAGGGACTGTTTGCTTGTTGTTGAACTTGCTTCATTTGGCTTAGGAAAAGAGAGCTGCCAAAGTTTGTACTCGTAGAAAGGAAGGCTGAATGATGGATTTAGTATGCTCTATTCCAGTTTTGAAGAGAGAGAAGTTTGGGGAAAGGACCTCAATAACTACCCAAGCTTCCTTAATGCAGAGCTAAGGCTACCTTGTGAGGTGTTGTGCCCTGCTAGACTGTTCAGGCATACTCTTATCCTCTGACTAGCAAGAAATTAAGAGTCAAGGTATATATCCCAATTCAACTTTCTCTGCCTCTTCTTGGGGCTAGGAATGGACACTGGCAGTTATCCACATCTAATCCAAATGCTTTTGGTGTGTTGGGTATAGCTGTATATAAATGGTAGAGGAGGAAGTAGAGTAGTTAAGTGGAGCTGTAGTTGTATTACAAAGAAATCTGGCTTTGAGATCCTCCTGTGTGCTCAAAAGAAAAAATGCATCTGTAACTTGATTATACTTTAAGAATACCTCCTATTTCAACAATGTTTTGAGATGCACAAGGGTTCTAGCAGTTCAAAAATGAAGAAGAATATATGGGTTTTAAATGGATAGAAAATGCCATAAAATTTAGGGAGTAGAAGGTGGTTTCTGAGGAGTAGGCATAGTGTTTGGATGAAGATCAGGTGTAGGAAGCTCCTAGTCAATGCAGCTAATTAAACAGAAACAAGCATTCGGTGCTACAGTTGTGTCCCATTTCATCAGGGATACAGACAATCTGCAAATGTAGGGTGTACGTATGTTGTGTAGTTACTGCTGGTTTTTATGAATTAGTACTAATTAGTACTATTTGAGGCAATTGCATTTACCCCAATAGTTACTTACACTGTGGTTAAATGGTTTTAAAAAAAACTAGCTCTCACACAGTGCTTTTCATCAGTAGATTTCAAATAATTTTATATCATTATACCCATTTTACAGTAGGGAAACTGAAGCAGGGAGAAACAAATTAACACACACAAAGTCATCCAGCACAGCAGGGGTAGAGCCAGAAGTAAATACAGCTCTCCTGAGTTCAGATGTTCCCTTATGCTAGATAGTTGCTATGTAGTCCTTAACTGTTCCTCTACTTTGCCTACTATTTTGTTATAGCGGAATGAGTTTAATGGTTGTGCTTTGCTCAGAGCTGCTGACAGGACCTGTGAGAAATCTGAGATACAGCCTATGCACCCAAATCTTTACAGTAAAAATACATTATGATTTTACAGTCACTTTAAAATATATGAGAGAGCTGATGTCTTATTTCTTCTACACCCCATCCCTCACCATTCTCTACAACAATGTGCATGCTACTATTTTGAGTTGCCCTCCCCTTCCTATCTCATTGAGCCAATAATGTAAAATGTTGATCCCTGCTGTCTAGCACTCTCTCTCACTGCATACATATGTTGAAGACAGTAATAATGCTTCTCCCCTCACACCAGCCTCAAAGCCCTCCACTTGTGCTTCTCAACACTCCTCTTCCCTTTAATTTTCCCCCATTCTGGCAAACATTCACATCTAACTTCTTCCTGAAAATAGCTAAGGGCCTTCTGAATTGCATGTTGTAGTCAGATTACACTTCCTGAAAACACCGTCTGCTCAAGCAGGGAAAGATTTTGGTCAACAAAGGACTTGAACTGACAGGAGAAAAGATTTAATAGCCCCTTAACCGCTCCATTTAATATGGATATTGGCTGGCTAGAAATCTGCTTGGCTACTTTGTTTGTCTTTTAAAGTGTCAGTACTTGAGAATTAGAAGCATGCTCTTGCCAACAGGTGCATCCTATTTCTAAATACCAGTTTCAGTTTCTTTTCTGGAGGGGTAGAGGGTTTTATGTACTAAGATAAATGTTGAGACATTGTACCCAAGTTGTCAGTTTGAGTTATGGTTAATCTTCAGGTCTGAACAAAAAAAAATTAATAGTGTGTCATTCTTAAGATTTGTTGTAGGCATTCTTTATCTGGGAACCTCTTGATTAAATGACCTTACATTTGGAAAATGCACTATAGTCTTCACTTTCATGAGCTGCACCAAATTTCAAGGCAACATATTGTTGCAAGCAGCTGAATTGGCTCCAGTTCCACATGCTTTGTCTTTGTTCCTAGTTTATTACATGCAGTGCTTAAGGGTAAAGAAAGGACACAGTGAGTGTAACTAGAGAGCCTTTAATCATGGTTGGCTACTGATTAGACCATCTGGAGGAGAGGAAGCATATAGAAGTTACTGAACAGTTGCATATTTTATACCTTGGTTATACTTTGAATAGTTACAGAAACCAATCAAATTTTAATGACTGCATTAGAAAACCAAGCGCTAGTTATTACACAGATATCAATGCATGTGTACCCTATTTCTATACTTGGGTATGTGTATTGATTAGTTATTTCTTTATTCTTGAACTTTAACACTCCCTATATTCCTGGAAAAAGTTGTGAGCTTTAAAGAACTTGCTCATTTTATTTTTGGCAGCCCAACAAAGCCTGTACTATCTTCTGGAAAAGGGGAACATGATTAGAAGAGACTGTATTAATCTAAGGAGAAAGATGTGGGGGTGCTGCTAGAAACTGGACTTGTTGAGTCCAGGTTTTGCTATGCCTTAGCAAAATAGGGTGCAGGACCTCCAGTCTACCCAACACTCATGAGTCTGGGATTTAAAGCACTTAATCTTCATACAGTTTATCAACCTGAACTATGACATGAAGATGTGGTAAATCTTTTTAAATGTTATTTGTCTGAAAAAATTCTAAAAGGTGCATGAGCTATTCTGTTTCACTAGAGGAATAGATTAAATATAATACAGTCCAGGTAGTTAGAAATGCAGTGTGTCTGTCTCTCCTATAGAGCCCCTTTAATATTGGCAAAACATAATCTAGAGCTCAGTGTTGGGTTAGGGGGACAGGCAGACAGAAGACCCCAGCTGGCCTTGATTAACTAGGTGGGCATGGCTGTCAACTGCCTGAATGCCTTCACCTGTCCCCAGTGCTTGGGTGTGGGTGCTGCATATAAGCAGTAGCCCTTACAGTATTGTGTGGGCAACTATTTTGGGTGGAGGGCTACTTACTGAGTTTTGGCAAGCCATTGATGGCCACATGACAAGCAGCCCAGGGCAGATAAAAAAAAAAAAAAAAAAAAAAATATTAATTTTCTAATTTTTTTTTTTTTCTTTAAGGGGGCCTGTGGGCTGGATAGAATGGCTTGGCAGGCTGCATTTGGCCCACGGGCCACATTTTGCCCACCTCTGCTGCTCCATGGCTCTGCAGGAAGCCCAGCAGGCAGCCTGACAGCAGCCCAGGAAAGCAGCTCCACCCAAGAAAATTCATAAGCCAGATCTCCTCCTCATCCTGCCCACCTGGAACCTGCCTGACTTAGCTGCATGGGGGCTTCCCTCCATGGCTGCAGTGCCCCATGGGACTGCCCAAGCCACATGCCTGAGGGCAAGTGCCATGGAGGGTGGGAACCACAGCGGCTGTGGAAGGAAGCACCAGCCTCCCCTGCAGTCCAGGGACTACTCTGCCTGCTGGCAGTTCGCCCTCCCCTCCCCAGTGGAGAGGCAGGTAAACCAGCTGGGTATGTGCATGGCACGAGAGTTGAATCCACCCTAAATTGAAGCAGTGTTGTTTTTTTTTTTTTTTTAAAACCCACTGCTTCAATGTAGGGCCCCTGTTTTGTCTATACATGTCCTGACTCTCCAGATACCTCTCCACTATTTACCACCTATATTCATTCCCCTGCTCCCATCCTCTCACCCACTGACTCCCCAATTTACATCTTCACTGACTAGCTTTCTTGCATGCATACCAGCCTCTGGCTTGTGTACGCTTCATTCCATCCAGGAAGAGCACACGCCAACTGCAGATGCTTCGTCAGTCTAAGGGTACTTATACCTGAAAGCTTGCAAAGAAGAACTTTTCCAACTGTCTGAGTTGTTCTAATAAAAGATATCAGATTTACCCAAAGAACCTTGTGTCTCTCTGTCCTTGGACCAACACGGCTACAACTTATACCGAGGAGTATCTGGCAGAATAATGGCATTAGCTTTCCTCTCTGGAAAAGTCTAGTAGAACATAATAAAAAATAACTTTGCTTTAACCAGTCTGTAGAATGTGACAGAAAAGTAGTTCTGTCTTATAGAATCAGGATTATTTAAAAAGATCCATGCTCTTCCCTTCCGCAGATTATTAGAGTAACTTTTATAGAACTATACTGGATTCCTTCCTTTTTGTTAAATTATTTTATAAACTGGTAAGGAAGATTTGGATCCAACTGGACTATCTCTTAGAATGTCAACTGCAATTAATATAGAATAATTAATTCCAAACTAAAACCAAGTTCACTCCTCTTGTGTAGCTACCCTGTTACTAGATTTGCCTGTCACTTTGGGGTGTGCTCATTTATTAGGGGTACATTTCTGGGGCCTCTAATTCTATCAGTGTGCTGCTTGTGTTTCTATATGGAGCTGTATCTCTCCCTTCTGCAAGTCCTCATCCCCAGTGGGGCTATCTTGCAGGACTCAAGTTTCAATGGGGCTGGGTTCCTCCAAACATATACGCATATACACACAAATTAACAGGGCACACCTGAGCCAGGCATTGACAGGCTGACACCCTCGTGTGCCTTGAACTCAATTCATCCTTTATTTCAGTAGGACAATAACAAATGCAGTTAGACACATACACATGCTAACAGAGTATGTCTGAGCAGGCTGGATCTGATCACCACTTTCAGCTGATACTCTCATGTACCTCCAAACTCAGCACGTCCCAATCTCGTCACAATGGTCCTAGCAGTAACTCCCTTGAGAAGCAGACTCCACCATAGTTTTGGGAATTACAGGGATCTTTGGCTTAAGTAAAAAAAGTGTTGCTGCAGAGCAAATGGAGGTCAAGGGGAAGGGAGAGTAAATGAGGTTGAGAGAGAGAGAGAATATAGCAACCAGCTTGACCATAAAAGTTATTTATTGCCAGGTATATGAACTTATGATGATGCCAATACTAACAGCCATTCAAGAGAGGCAAATAAAACAGTTACAATATTACATAGTTTCAGTTGCATATTTGGGGAAGTCAAGCTCAAGTTTGATCAGCAGGTCAGGTTTAGGAAGCTGTGCCTGGAGTAAGAAAGCAAAGTCAGGTTCCTGGAGTCTGAGAGAGGGAGAGAGCTGGGGTCTCACCACTCAGCAGAGCTTGAACCAGTTGAGGTTCCCAGGTGGCTGTTGGAGCTTGCAGATGGGCAGAGCCCTCGGCATGATCAGTGGAGGGATTCCAGGCAGAAAAGGAGTGGAACTGGTGCAGCTTTTGGATCCAAACACCAGGACCAAAACTTGAGCTTGGGTAGGCAGTTTTGTAGAGAACTACCAATGGCTAAAAGGGAGAACACTAGGTTTATTTATAGCAAAATGATGACTTGCATGCTGGCTAATAGGAACTGATCACTCCTGCCTATGGGTGGTGTTACTCTGAGGGAGCTCACAATACAGACAGGCAAATTCAGTGTTTTGGGTACCAATAAAGGCATCCTTACTAGAAGTGGTCTGATAAATGCTGAGCTGAGTTGGGGGTTGATTAGCATTTGGAGCAAGAATCCCCATCATGAAGTGCCCCCCTGCTTCTCTGGTCCCAGAGTTCAGTGTGGTCCTTGCCTTAGAATCTCTGTTCTCCATCCTGAATGTTAATGAAGGTGCTTTCCTGTCCCATCTCCCATGTAAATGAGTTGCCATCCAGTTCCATCTCCAATGTAAATGGGACCACAGGAGTTGTGTCACTCCCATCATCCTTGTCTGGAGGGCTTTAGGTGAGTCTCCAGCTGTGTCTTCATTGTCTTTTGTAAGTCCCTCCTCTAATCAGCTTTTGTTCAGGCAGAGGTGCGGGGGCGAGTCCTTTGTGAGTCAGACAGACTGTACACTTTGCCAACGTTCCCTAAAAACAGAGCTGACAGATAACAACCCATTTGAATAGATATTCTTTTTAAAACTCACCATTCAATCCTGCTCAGCTTGTAGGCATTACTATTCCAGTGGAAGACATAAGATGAGTTGGTAAAGGGCTGAAATAACTGCATGCATACTAGAAAGCTTATAACAACAACTTTACCCAAATTGATACTTAGGAACAATTCCAAATAAATCATTTTGGGCACAGAGACCCTCCTTCTACTGAAAGATCTTTCAATTTTGTTGTCCACTCAATGGCGCCTGATAGGCCTCTAAATGTAAGGATGCAGTTGCTGCTTACAGTCACAAGGTAGCGCTATTGCCTTAGAATCAGAAGTTAGTTCACATTCACACTAATGACTACTGCAATGGTTCACAAACTTTAGACTCTAGGCACCCCTTGGAAAATACTAGCTCCAGTTATTGCTTATTTTTTTATTAGACAAAAATAATAGAGAAATGCTTCTGTTATAAGAAACTCAGAAAGACCAAGCAATGTTTTTAACACTGTGAACTCCTATTTGAAATCTCTAGGTTTATCTTGAGAATCATGTCTGCACACCTAACGGTGCTAACACTGCATGGCAACCCAGAGCACTGTTTGAAAGGATCTCAAGTCACCCTAGGATGCTGCAACACTTGGGCTGAGAATCACTGGACTTCTGTATAGGTACTGTGGATACTGGAAGTAGAATAGAGGTAATGTGGTGAAAGCGCTGAGCTGCAATAACGTTAGACCTGCAAACCATAATCCCTGTTATCTGGGATTTTACTAACTGGCACGCTCTAGTAACCAGAATTTCTGGCCAAGCGGCTGGATGCAATGGGGTAAAATCTAAACTGGAAGTGCCCACCGTGGCGCTTCCAGGTTCACTGAGCGCCCAGGGCATAGCAGCCTGCGCAGGACCCGCCTCCCTGTCCCTCACAGCCTGCGGGAGGAACGGGAATGCAGCAGGACGGACAGCGACACCCCAGGTGTGGCAAGAGAAGTGGCGGCTCGAATAGGCAAAGACACCTGTTCCAGCCTCTCAATAAGTTGGCATAATTTATTATCCAGCATCCCCCATTCCCCATGGGTGCCGGATAACAAAGCTTTTGCTGTACCAGTATAATTTCTGTCCCTAGCCTAAAAGCTAATAGTTGCTCATGTTTCTTCAAAGAAAAGAACTCTGGATTCTGTATGCAGGTAAACCTTTTTGCTACTATATGAACAGTAAGACTAAACCAAGCTCCACATCATTCTTCAATGGCAAGTAACCAGCTCAATGTGCTTTGGGCAAAAGTAATAGGTGTTGTGTTTAACCCAGGACTATTAGTCCTGGGCTTTAACTACAATCAAAACAGTGCTGGACAGCTGTTTACATATGTAGCAATTAACTCAAATTAGCCCCAGTTGGGGAAGGGGGAGGCAGAACAGGAACTGTTATTTTGCTACTGCAGAGGTATAGATAATGGGCTTCTACTGTAGAATCCGGGAGAAATCTGACATGTTCCAAAATAACCATTTAAAAAATATTTTCAAAGGATTCCTTGCACCCTATAACTCATTTCTAACAACTCAAGTCAAAATGCAGCATGCCTTTTAAGGATTAAACAGTTGATACTAAGTACTAGTGGTCCAGATGCTGCACTTGTACTGACCAGCACTCTGCCCATACCATAACATTACATCCTTAGTGGGAGGTTTCTGTCAATATAAAGAGTAATATATAGCCCATGTGTGGGGTTTTTTGTTTGTTTGTTTTTACAAAATTCAACATTTCTGTTAAGTTTTTTATGTTCTTTTTATGAATGATTAAAAACACAAAAGTTAAACCAAATTCAGGTCCTGTACCAACTTGTGCAGAAAAAAGCCCTGCTATGAAGCAAATTATTCTGAGCATTAACTTAATTGACAACTGCTCCATTCATTTCAATTTCATGTATGCATACTAACAATGGACAGATATGTCTGTCCCTAGATTTGATAACACCCAAACCAGTTTAAGTAATCAGAAACTGATTTAAACCTGTAACAGAACAGATGTTCAGTGCACATAAACTAGTTTGAGAACAGGCTGAAACCAGTTTGAGAGAAACCTGGTTGAATGTAGTATAGTATTAGACTTAACTGATTTGGGTCAAACCAGTTTATGCAATGTCTGTCCCAGGCCCATTCCTGGCTTAAGTTAAACCAGAGTCCCCCAGCATCCCAGCATGTTCCTGGGCTGGGCAAGGCTCCCTGCTCCACAGCAGCACAGGCCCCTCCCCTCTGCTCTCTAGCCAGAGCAGAGGCAAGATGTGGCCAAATGCTAGTCTGCTATGGCCCCTGAGGCAAATTTCTCCCTCTCCCCCAACCAAACCCTGGGGACCACAGCTGGCATTTGCCAGCCCTAACCATACCTCCATCCCCTGCAAACAGGGAGTGATTAACTTCATTCCTGCCTCTGTCCCCTTTCTCCGCCAACACCAGGTCTTTGGCTAGTCTGTGGCTTGCACAGCGGTCCTGGAGCAGGTGAGAGAAGCAAGCAGATCTGTGTGCAGATCCAAGCTCTGCTGTAGCTCTGAGCCCAGAGCTAAGACTTGCAGGACTAGACTGAGAGATAGAAAGTATTGGCAAAGACCTGACAATCATCCATGATCACACATGCTGGAGAGTTAGTTAAGAGAAGCTGCACCAAAGAATGGAGAGAGCTACATTTATATTATAAAACAGAACATGTAAACAAAGCCTTTCTGAATGCCTGTCTATAAGGAGACACTGCTCTCAGGATTAGTAAGACTAACTCTTGTCTTTCTGGTTTACATTTTAAGTTAGACTAAGCTGTGTATTCTGTGTTTTACTGGGCTGCATCTTGGTTTAGGCAAACACTTTTGGTAGCTCCCTGCTGTATGCTTTGCAAATTGCTGTGTTCAATACTTACTTCAGAGAAAAGACTTTTTCCCCATTCCCTGTGTGTTGGCTCCAGCTGGTGCCTGGCCATGCCCCCTCGCTCCAGCAAGGAGGGGTAAGAGCCTTGGATTGGGGGGGTCTCTTCCTTCACCTTTTGGCAAGCATGCTGTAGCACCCCCAGCTTCTGGCTTGAGCCACTGCAGCCACGTGCCTGCATTCCCTGGTTTAAGAGAACACGTCTGTCCAGCTATTAAATCAGTTTAAGCTGCACAACTTAGACTAACCTGCAAAGAGTGAAGCAACTCAGGCTTGGGCTTTTTGAATGTCTGTTCCTAGCCCAGAGGATCAAGTTCTGTTCTGACCCACACCAGTCAGTGATCCAAAACCAAGGGAAATCACTGAAAAGACTGATTGCAACAGGCATTAAATAAGTCTCATACCTGTGCTGGAAACATCAAAAGAACAAACTTCCATGCAACATTTTCAGTACTTTTGACTTTCAGTTGTCTTCTATAAAAGTTCTGTATCTCTAGTGATATTTCCTGGTAGAGCCAGGATGGGAAACTCGGTTCTCAACAGCAAATAAGGAAGTAAACTATTATAATCTTCTAAAAAGCTCCTAGTTCCTTAAAAATCCATACATTAATATTAAATTTCAAGCAAGATCTGTCAATTTAAATATTTTTTGTTAGGTAACTATATCATTCCTGGTTTTGGTACACAGATGATTTGTTCAGTCTTTCACAGTAACTTGTCCTAACGAAACGGTCTATTTCAGCATGAGTAACAGTTTAGAAATTGCTAATTGGTAATCACAGACCATTTTTCTAGGTTTGCAAGTCAATTATTTATTTTGGGATATGTCAGTCCAATTGTTTGTACAAAGAGGTCTGTTTGATAAAACACCTTAAAGTGTTTTATCAAACTAAGTTTTAGCCTGCAGGAAATTTGCATGGGTAAACTAAGGTATATATGTAAATACAAAAGCCTTCCTACATCATTGCTGTCTATTCCTTTGTGCATTTACACTTTAAGAAAATATCAGTAGGTGCATCCACACCCTGTAGAGGCTGGCTCCTAACTTTACTCGAAGACAATTTAGAAACCAATTGGTCCAGGCATATGCTTTCATAGGTGACAGATACTCTGCCCTGCCTTCATATTAGTACAGCTAACATAATACAACCTCTCACTAAACCTAGAGAAAGAATTGGTAGCATATATAATACACTTTGTCAGCTCAGCTGTGCAGGCCAGAACCTTATTGAGCTGAGTCAAGGCTCCATTCACCTGCATAATGAAAAGAAAGGTACAGTACATAGCTTCTGTAGTGATAAGGGTCAGACTTTGGAAACAGTCCCTTACAAGGGAATGTCTTATCAGGTAAGGAATTAAAACAAGATCCCTGCGGAGCAAGGAGAAATCAAGATGGAAGTAGCCACATGGCCTCTGCTGGAGGAACCCTGTGCTGTAGTATCATTAAAGGTCTGTTCTCTTCCTCATTCATAGTTGTTATTCACTGCAGGACCTAAATCATTATGTTAGAAATATTATTAAAAATGCATTATCAATAGCAGATTTAGGGAAAAAA
>NW_017728886.1:45712789-45732234 GCF_001723895.1 Crocodylus porosus
CACACGTGGTCAGGAGAGGGGGGATAAAAGCCTGCTAATGATAGTGCTCGGGGGCAGAGGGATTTGATCTTTTGTCTTCTCCCTCTGACCCTATTTGCAAATATATATCTTTTGTGTTGCTAATAAAGTGTGTCTGTAGCTGAAAGTTTTTTTTCCACCTCCCGAGAAACGAACCACGATTTTTTTATATCAATTACAAGGTGTGAGAAGTGGTGAAATGGGAAAGACTGGATGGATCTGGAGCGTTATCCATAGCAGAAAGCTGGTAACTCAGGGCTTCGAAGCTGCACTCAGCAAGAAACAAAGGCCTCTGCGAGTAGTCCCTTCTGTGCAAGGAAGAAGTGTAACCAGCTCAGAGACACAGTTAACCATGGATGTGTTACAAGTCCCTTCCTTCCTGTCTTTTGTTGTCATGCAATATAGCTGAGAATTGGAGAAAACTTAGATGAAGGTTTGAGTTGTATTTAGCTTCTATAGGACCAGAAGAGAAAACTGATGAATTGAAATCCATTTTCCTGAATGTGGTAGGGGGGAAAAGTGCTTGAGGTGTACAAACTTACATTTGCTCCAGGCCAAAACATGAAGTTCAATGAGATATTGAATAAATTTGAAGAATAGTGTGTGCCAAAATGCAATGAGACTTTTGAGACAAAAAATGTTTATGTGCATGTGAAAACCAGATGAAAGCATAAAGCACTATATCACAGAGTTAAAAAGGCTCAGCAAGACCTGTGTTTTTGGGGACGCAACAGATTCTCTGATCAGGGATAGAATCATTTGTGGCACTACAGACAATAGATTAAGAGAGAAGCTGCTACAGAAAGGAGACCTCTGCCTAGAAAAAACTATACAGATTTGTAGAGCAACTGAAACTGTGAAGACTCAAGCTAAAGAGCTGAATGCAGCTGAGGGCATTATCCATGCAATATATAGTAAAGACCAACAGAAAAGTTCACTTCAAATGGAGTGACCCCCCAGCTATCACAACTGCTACTAAGGGGCAGATGGAGTACAGGCAAACATGTAGCCAGTGAGGAATGCATCATGACTCCAAACATGTGCGGCATTAGGAAAGCTCTGTTTTGATTGCGGTAAGAATAACCATTTTGCCAAATGTTGCAAAGTGCAAGCCCCTAAAGTCCAGCTGTATACAGCTGAAGATACTCCAGACAGATACAGTAGAATCTTGCAGAGCTACTAAGAAGGACCGGATCCTGCTGTAGTCAGTAGGTCAGGGAAAACTTATCACATAAATTGTATAAAGTTAAGCATATGTAGCCCATATAACTCGGGTGTATACTCCCCTTCTCCAGTTGAAGAGGATTGTTAGCTGGCAAGCATGCTGTGGGGGAACTGCAGACCACTCAGTTTTCCTCTATCCCTATAGAACCAGGCCAGGACAGTCAGGGGACTTAACTATGTACACATTTATGTACATTAACTTATCACAAGGAAAAGAAACTGAATATAAACATATCTACTATATAAGATCTCTAAACAAATAACATAAACAATACCCTCTGGGTAAATGCCATAAAACCTTATAACAGTGCTCCAGATGCACAGAAGTCACAGGTAAGTATCTTATCTGAAACAGATAAACCCCAAAATAAACATAGATAGCCACAGAGAAACTATAGATAAGTATGGGTGAACAATAAATAAGCCACAAATAAATACAAATAAACAACAGATGAAATAATAGTAACAGGGGGTCCTAGCAGAGCCCTAGGACTCTACTCATCTACTAGTTTACAACATGAGAGTTCATAAAATATAAGGCATGACATTGCATCACTTATGGTGCAAGAACCCCAAAGATAAACTCAATCCCGAGGGGAAACCCCAATGCCCTTGGGCTTTTCCCAAGCCCTACAAAGAAGCTGGTAACTTTAGGGGGGCCCTCCCAGTGGGACCTCCCCTTTCAGGAGTCTGTAACTAACTGGGGGGAGACTCCCCCTCCCCTGTGGGAATTCCTCTTTTCCCTGCAACTCACAGCTCCCAGGCCTGGAGGGTGGTCTTCGTGCTCTGTGCCAGGCTGCTCTCTGACCTGCAGCGGGCTTCGGAGTGGTCACTCTCCCCTGGAACAGGGCTCTGCTATGCAGGGCTTCTGGGGCCTCTGGCTTGGCCCTGTCTGCTGGTTCAGTGGCCTGATCACCATCTGGCTCTCTGCACTCAACCTTTTGCTGTGGATCGGAGGCCTGGGCTGCCTCGTGCAGCACCAGGCTCAGTCCGCTCCTGGACCCTCCATGGAGGGTCCTGCACCGAGTTCCCAACCTGAGCCACCCAAGCACTCCAAAGGTCCTATTCCGTGCACCGTCCTGTGCACCGTGTCTCTGGCCCTCCTGAGTAGCTCTTCTAAGCCCTGCTCTTCTCTCTTCTCTGTCCCAGATGTGTTCCCCTCATGCTGGGGGCACAGCTCCTTTTACACTCTCCAAGGCTCCGCCTCTGAAGTCTTCTGGATCTCAGTGTTGCAGTCTACAATCAGGTCCAGGAGGCGATGGAGGGGAACTCCTCTCCCTCTCCCCTCAGGAAAGCGGCGTGACTTAACTCTTCTTGCTGCCTCCTGATTGGGGGATGAGCTCCACCAATCAAAACAGCAAGATTTCAAGCCTGGGACTCAACCCAAGCTCCAAAAGGCAAGCCTGCTACACATATAATGAAGCGTGCAAATGTGGTGTATACGACTAAAAAAGAAGCAGCAGGCGGCATGAAGACAACAGAAGGTTGTGGTTCTTGTAACAAAAGATAAGACTGTTTTGAAGGCTGAGAGGCTGATTGTTTCAACTGTCTGCACAATATCCTTGATGAAGAGAAACCAGCTTCAAACCAGCTCCAACTGGTGAGGTAAGGGGGAACTTGTTACGTGCCAACCAAGCAGTGCATGCCTGAAGAAGAAACATGCAGAAATCTTGCCCAGCAACACAAACTCTATAAAAGGAGGCAGGACAGAAGATGAAGTGGGGAACTTGCCTCACCACTGGAGCCCACGCCTGTGTATGCCAGGTCAGATACCCCACTCCATCAACGGATAGGGACTGGCCATCCCTATCTACAAGGCCCCTGGGATTATATAAGTGTGTCACCTCCGAGAGTGCATGTATGTGTGAGTGTAACACGACTTTAATAAGCTAATAGTCTCTGATAAGTGTATAATTCCCCAGTACCTTTAGCAATAAACTGCCCACTGAAAAGAAACTAATTTTTGTCATTAGTCCAATTTTTGGGTTACACTGCCAGTGGAAGTGCATGGGATAATGATTCCATTCAAACTGGATATAAGGGTTCAGGTGAACATATTACTGGAGCAAGACTATAAAAGGCTGAAAAGTAAACCAAAACTGAGACCTACAAAAGTAACCATAACTGCCTAATCAGGAGCGAAGATACCAGTCAAGGGGAAGTGCCTGGCCTGCATCAAACATAAAAATGCGTTGTACAATCTTCCATTCACTGTAGTACCTAAGGAGGTGACACCTATTTTGGGCCTAGCAGCCTGTGAAAAGCTCAATTTGGTTAAACAGGTGCTTGCATTAGAACACTCTGGCTTGGGTTATGAAGACCTTATTTTGGAATATCAAGATTAATTTCAAGGCCTTGGTGCTTACCAGGGGAACATACAATTCAGATAAATAAACAGGTCCCCACCATTATACACCCATGCAGAAAGGTGCCTTTTGCCCTCCATGATAAACTAAAGGCAGAGCTAAAAAGGATGGAAGAAGCCCAGGTAATACAGAAAATTGAGGCGCCAACAGAGTGGATGAACTCCCTAGTTACTGTGGAGAAGAATGGACAGCTGCAGATATGCTTGGATCCAAGGGAATCTCAATAAGGCCATAAAGAGGGAACATTTTAAGTTATCTACCAGAAAAGAGATTATGGCTCAGTTTGCGAATGTGCAGTTTTTCAGTAAATTGGATGCTTCTTCAGGATTCTGGCAGCTGAAATTAACAGGAAAGTTCTAAATTATGCCCATTCAATACTCTTTTTGGGAGGTATCGGTTTCTGCGTTTACCTATAGCTTGAACTCCAGAGGTGTATCACAAAACTATACATATGATTTACAAGTATATTTCATATGTAGACACCTCTATAGATTATATCATCATCTGGGGCTGCACCAAGGAAGAACATGGTCGTCGGCTCCATGAGGTGATGGAAGCAACTAGGGCTGCAAATTTGAAACTCAATAGACAGAAATGTGTTTTTGGAACTACAGAATTGACATTTGTGGGAGATGTTATTTCTAGAGAAGGGGTGAAACTGGACAAGAAAAAAATTCAGGCTATTGAAATGATGCCACATCCCCAGTCAAAAAAGACTTGCAATGCTTTTTGGGAACTGTAAATTATTTTGGAAGGTTCATACCAAACCTGTCTACAACAGCAGCACCTCTAAGGATGTTGAGAGTAAAAATGAATGGGGCTGCAATCCAGAACAGGAGGATGCATGGAAGACGTTGAAGCAACAATTAATACAAGAACCTGTATTAAAATTCTATACCCCTGGGGAACCAATACAAATATCAACAGATGCTTCACAGTTGGGATTAGGTGTTGTGCTTTTGCAGATTTTGACAACCGTTGGCAACCCGTTGTGTATGCATCTAAATCACTGACGCACAAAGCAGGTATGCACAGATTGAGAAAGAGTTGTTAGAAATTTTGTTTGCATGCCAGAGATTCAATCAATATATTTATGGGCAGAGAGTAAATGTAGAAACAGACCAAAAGCCCCTGATAGCACTGTTTCACAAGCTTCTAAATGACTGCACCTTAAAGATTGAAAGAATGATGATTAATCTGCAGAAGTATGACTTAGTTGTCAACTACACACCCAGCAAGTTCCTGTTTACAGCAGATGTGCTGTCCAGGGCAGTAGCCTCTACTGGGCAAACAGAAAAGACCTCCAAGACAGATGTAAGCCTATGCTGACTTGATTGCTAGTTCACTTCCGATCATGGACAGGAGGCTACAACAAATAAAAGAAGAGACTAAGAAGGACCACTCATTAGGGATCCTGAAAGAAATGATAATTTTGGGTTGGCCAGAGGACAGGAGTACCTATGACTTGCATGTGCAGGACTACTGGAATTGCTGACATGAACTTTCAGTCAGTGAAGGAATTATTTTCAAGGGCAGTAAAGTCATAATACCATGGACCCTCCAAAGAGGAATGCTACAGAAGACATGAGGGACACTTAAGTATTGAGAAATGCAAGACAGGTGATATATTGGCCAAGGATCAATCAGGACATTGCTGATACAATTGAAAACTGTTCCACCTGCTTGAAATTCAGACCCTGCCACCAGGCAGAACCACTAAAGCCTCACCCTGTTCCATACAGGGCCTATGAGAAGGTGGGCACCGATCTCTTTATGTGGAACTCCAGGGTGTATTTAAAAGATACTCTTTGTATCTGGAAATCTGTACACTGCAATGTACCAGCAGTCGCTCAGTGATGGCTTGCTTGAAGGCCATATTTGCGAGGCATGGAATTCCAGATGAAGTATTCAGTGATAATGGGCCACAGTTCTCCAGTGCAGAGTTTACACAATTTGCCATGGACTGGGATTTTTGTCACACCACATCAAGTCCCAATTATACCCAATCAAATGGACTTGCAGAGCGATCCCTTCAGACGGTGAAAAACCTAATGAAAAAAGCATTGGACAGTGGAGGGGATTTATATAAAGCACTACAGGCTTATCATAGCACACCTCTGGACAATGGCTGGTCTCCAGCACAGTTGTTAATGGGCCGGCAGATACGGTCGAATCTGTTCATTACTAATACCTTATTGGAAAGTCCTAACACAGTAGCCATAAGGAATATGAAAGAAGATCAGAAGAAGAAACAGAAACACTACTTTGATACAAGAGCTCGTGAGCTTTCACAACTAAAGCCAGGTGACAGAGTTTGTCTGAGGAATAATTTGTTATGAACATGGGACCACCATGTTCCAGTAAAACAGCTGGTGCACCCACGGCCCTATGTATTTCAGATAGACCAGTGGGGCATGCTCTGATGTAATCGATGAGACCTACTTATGCTTCCACTTAGCTCTCGGACATCGGCAGGAGATGCAGACTTGGATCAGCCTCAGTTAACAGTTCCTAGTTCCTCCCC
This sequence comes from Crocodylus porosus, assembly GCF_001723895.1. Taxonomy (NCBI): domain Eukaryota; kingdom Metazoa; phylum Chordata; order Crocodylia; family Crocodylidae; genus Crocodylus; species Crocodylus porosus. Next base: position 45,718,922 of record NW_017728886.1, read on the forward strand.
CTCCTCGGAAGGTGAAGATACTAATGATGCAACAGAAAGCCACAAACCTCCAGTGAGGAGCTGATACTCCGGAGATCCAGGAGACAGGTGAAATGGCCAGAAAGGCTCATAGAGGTCTGTGAGTAGAGGCCTGTAAAGGCACCTGAAGAATAGGAAAGTGGGTGGTAAAGACTCACTCAGAGTGAAGTGCTGGTACCCTCTCCTCTGTAGGTTATGGATTGTTTGGTGTCGTAGTGGTTTTGTCTTGTGGTGTTGTGGAGTTTGTTGTTATATTGTGATAGTTACTTATTTATTTTTTTAAAAAGGGAGGCTGTAGTGATGAGGGTTAGACTTTGGAGACAGTCCCTTACAAGGGAATGTCTTATCAGGTGAGGAATTTGAACATGATCCCAGGGGAACAAGGGGAAATCAAGATGGAGGCAGCCTCATGACCTGTGCTGGAGGAACCCTATGCTATGGTATCATTAAAGGTCTGTTCTCTTCCTCATTCATAGTTGTTGTTATTCACTGTGGGACCTAAATCATTACAGTTTCTACGCATCCTAGATATTGGATCCCCTAGGCTAGGTGAAAACTTTAGGTGCCTGTAGACATGTGGGATGCCTACTTTCACATGCTGCTAGTGTCAGGGCAAACTCGATTAATCAAGTCTGCTGGAGTGTGCTGATTAGCACACTCCAGCAGCCCCAGCATCTCCCACACTTCAAAATGGCAGCAGAGGCAAAACAGTGGTGGATGCAAATGGGAGAGCACAGATAACTTTAATCAACTTAAACTTGCACTGAAGTTGCACACTAATACAACTTTCACAGTGTTCAATGCTGATTTGTACCAATTACAAACTGACAATAACCAGGATCTAGATAAGAAATCTGATTTAAATTTGTCCAACAGATTATGCAAATAAGAACAGTTACTCATATCAAATTTCTGCCATCAATATCATTTGGCAGACAGGCAGAAGGTAGATCAACTTGGAGACTCACTGGTTCAGCAAGGCATGAGCTTTCCTAGGCAACAACCCATTTTGTATGATATAGTATCATAGTATTTTTTTCTACTAGTCCATTCCTAGCACCTGACAATGTCATGCTGAAATGGCTCCAGATCTTGAATCAACCGGGATAGGCAAATCTACCAATACATCAAGTGTCATGTTTTTACCAACTGTGATTCAATCACTTTCTCAGTATCAACTCTATTACATACTTCTCATTGATTTATGTTTCCACTTCTATTACCCACCCCCTCCCCCAAACCTGCCTATTTTCTCACTCGCTGAAATTTTGCATGGTTCTGTCTTTAAATAGTGTGATTTACGTAAAAGCTTCATTATCTGGCACTTCACCATCCAGAATTCTCTATTAACCAGATTCTGTCGTAGACAGCATCTTGGTGTTCGAGACGCTGCCAAGCAGTGTCACTAGCAGCAGTCTCAGCCACCATCCGTCATTGCGATTGCATTGTGATAGCGTTGAACTTGTGTTTGTGCTTGTGCTGTGACTTATTTGCTGAATATCTCACCCATCCTGCACCTGTGGCTACCTATACTCCATCAACAAGCAGAAGATAGAAACGAAAGCACGTTGTTTTGACAATTACACAGAAATTGGACATAATTAAGTGCCAGGAGAAAACAGGAATAGGTTGATGCAGGAAGCCAATGTTAGCTTGTCTATGATCTATGACATCAAGGTGCAGAGGGCAGAGTTACTCCAGTTTGTGACAAATTCTGAGACAAGTAAAGCAATTGAGCACTTCTATACTCTGCACAAATCAAAATTGGAACAATTGGACCAGGGGTGTCCAACCATTTTGAATGTGGGGCCAGATCATGAACTTTTTATCACCCAGTGGGCTGGCGAGCCATATTCAAAGACCTCACAGGAAGTGGTATCACATCAGGAAGTGATGTCATGTGACCTTTGACACCAATGAAGTTACAGGAACTGACAATGAAATGGGTTTGAAAATGTGCCTGGAAATGTGCCTAGCGAAGTTGTGGTTTTCAGAAAGTATGTATGTTTGGTATGGCTTAGGAACAGGACATCATTTTTCTGTGCAGGGGGTTGGACTAGATTAGGGCTGCCCAGCTGACTACCTGCAGGCCACATGTGGCCCACAAAAGGCCAGGATGTCACTCACAGTCTACACGGGGTCTGCAAACAGTTAATATACAGGGCATGGGCCTGGGCAGCCATCTCTCCCACTGCTGTGCAAGGAGGAAAGGCCGAGAGGTGGGGAGGGGAACAGTGGTCCATGTCCTGCAAATGTAGCCTGCATGGCTGAGGATGGGAGTCTGCATGCTGCTGGAGCAGCCCATGCAGTGAGAGGGTCATAGGGGCCCACTCCCACAGCGTGCAGCCTGTGCAACACATGCTGGTGTCAACTGGGGCCCACAGCCTCACCAGATCTGAACAGCCCTGGACTAGCTTATCCTTGAGATCCTTTACTAACTTGATCATGGTCATTGTGGTTAATTAAATAGAAATTGTAGGCATATACTGCAGAGACGCGGAAGAGATCTCAAGGATATCAGCAGCCGCTCTGCAGCGGCAAAATGGCTTGGCGGGCCGCACTGATGAAACTGGCCTTTTTTAGCATTGTCTGCCAACTTCTACCCTGGCTGGTGCAGGTGAGGTTGGTACAGCTGGTTTTAAGCAGAAAAGGACTGCCTGACTGCTTACGTGTGCAAGTGCAGTGGGCACACACAGAATTAATCTGCTAGTGGTGGGAAAATTCAGGCAACCAAGAGCATTCAAAGGTGTTGTTCATCTACCTGTTGAGTACAAGGCACAACCTAGTGCATAGATGGACAAGGAAATATTTTCGCACCGGCTTCACCATGTCTTTGTACCAGCAGTGAAAGAGCATCTGAAGAAACTTGAAAAGCCAGAAGACACAAAAGTTATTTTCATTTTAGATAACTGTACAGCTCATCCTCCTGAAACACAGTTAGTGTCTGGAAATACTTTTACCATCTTCCTGCCTGCAATGTCACCTCACTCCTACAGCCTATAGATCAGGGAATTATCGAAAACCTGAAATCCATCTACAGAAGGGATTTTATGAGGAAGCTACTCAACTATGAAGGCAGTCTCCAAGAATTTCAGTCACAGTACACCATTAACAATGCAATTTTCAATGTGGTATGTGCCTGGTATGCTGTGAAGAGTAGAACTTTAAGGAAGGCTTGGAGAAAATTGTGGGCAGCAGTGATGTTTGCATAGGGATCTTCTGAAGAAGAAGAATTTGCAGGTTTCAATGTGAGACAGGGAAAAAAAAAATTTAAAGAGATTGTTGATGTCCTTCAAAATGCTGACCCTACTCACTAAACTCAAGATACTGAACTTGAAGAGTGGGTAAACTGATCAAGACCTTGATGTTGCACAAACCTTTACTGATGCTGAAATTATAGAAAAGGTTGTGCATCCTGAGAGATCTACTGCACCTAAACAAGACTCAGAAGACGATGACGACCACAGTGAAGAAACTAAAGTGGCTTGGGCTACTGCTGCACAGTGTCTGGAAACGTTCTGGACATTTGCTGAGCAGTAGTCTTCTTATTCTGCTCAGGAAGTAATGCAGCTTCATGTTGTTCACAACAATTTCCTGAAAAAAAGGCAACCGACTTGCAAGCAGGCAGACATCCACAGGTTGCTTCAAAACGCTTCTGCAGCTTGTTTCAAAGATCAGATTATTAGTATTGATGTTGATGATCCTCAAAAAGAGCAACACTCTGAAGCAGAGCCACGTTCTGAGGCAACCTCTGATCCCAAGGTGCCTTCAAAAGCAGCTGAGGGGCAGTAATTGTACAGTACACTATTTACTATATTATTTCTTATATCATAGTAAAAATGTTATATTAAAAGTTTTATAATAATGTTATATTAAATAATGTTATATTAACAGTTATTATATCATAGCTAAAATGTAGGCTTAGTTTCTTTCTTGAAAAAAATCGTAAGTATAACTCTCAGAAAATCAGCATATTTGATTAACCGGCAACCTTCCCCTTCCCCATGGATGCTGGATAACAGAGCTTTTACTGTACTATTAAACATTACCTAAATCCTGCAATTCTGTCTAGCCCTGCATAAAGAAGCTAGGTAGAATTTCTGAAGAAATGTAGATAGTTTTCTGTAGTAACTTCAGCCAAAAAACTCTGTTAGCTTTTTGACTAAGGAATTCCTACTTAATAGATAGTAATGGGTGTTCTTGTGTGGAACTTCGAACTGGAATAAGAAATGTACCATGTTACTGTTCTCAGCTGGAACACTTAATCTGTAAGAACACTTTGAAAATTATAGCCACTTTTGTAGTTTCAGCCCCCACAATCAGTAATTGTCCTGAAAAAGATAAATTTCATGGACCTTGGTAATGAGCCAACCAGGAAGCTTCACTAGTTCCAGAAACCCTAGTTCCTGAAACCATACAACTGGAACAAACCCAAGAGCAAATAATCTAACATACTGTGCTCTGAAAGTCTCCAAGTAACTTGGCAATAAACTAGCTATTGGCATACGTAAACATGCTTTTCATGACAACCATGGGTGTTTTTATAAGTGATGTTGATTACACAGGGGGAAAGTAGTTGTACAAGGTAGATGATATTGGTGAAATAAATGTTTAAAACCCAAGTGATGCTTGGAGATGCTTTCTCAAGGCTGGAAATGCAATATGTTACTTGTTTTATGAAATATCTCTCCTACAATCTGTATCCCAACACTGAGAGAGAGAGAGAGAGAGAGAGAGAGAGAGGAGTGAGTTATTCACAACAATTGGATAATCCTTGTCTCTGTTTGTAAACTATATGGACAGATAGTGAAATTATTATAACTATTTGTGATGCAAAAGTGTTTGTACTAATTCTTAGACTGAATATTTGTAACTGAATTGATTATAGACCGGTCACTTTTAATTTAGGAAAGGTATGCACCTTTATAATGCATGCTATATTGGTTAGTGTACTTTTGAATATAGGTTTGTAATAGCCAAGGTTCATGAATTGTTAGTGAATTATATTTAAAATAAAACAATATTCCACTGTAAAAATTGTATACGGTCAAAATGTGCTGTTAGAATATTTTAAAACTTAGGCTAACAAATTGCTTTTTATATAAGTGTTTATTATACTGGAGACAAAGTCGAACGAGAGTCCATGGCACTTTTACATCATGTGTTGAACTTGAACTCTGAATGACCTCCTACTTAGAAGCATGCTCAGTTACACAGGCTCTTCCAGGAGCTTCTGAGCCTAGTGCACAAGTGTGCTGTGTGCAGAGCCCTGGCGAGCACTACCCCTATAAAGGGCTTTGATTGACAGAAACTGGTCCCGTGAGGACTGGGTGCAAGGCTGACTAATATTCAGTCCAAGCATTTCTGTGTGGCTGTGTGAGAAAGTGATAGAAGTGTGGTGAATGAATCAAGCCGAAGTGGCTTTGTGGTGTGTTGGTGCAGGTAATCATTGTGTGGTGCGACGAGCCTAGTGCACCCTTGACAGTGAGGACACTAAAGAGCTGGCATTCATCCCCAATGACTGCTACCTTTGATACTCCATCTGTCTTCACTGCTGCTGGTCGTCTGATTGTGTGAGTGACCAGGGTTGGCTCCCCCTGGGTGCACGTAGTGCATAGTGCATCAGTACCGACAAGTACAGGGTACTGCACCTAGGGAGGAAGAACCAGCAGCAATACCTACAGGCTGGGGAACTCCCTTCTCATCTGCACGGAGGCAGAAAAGGATCTTGGAGTCATTATAGACTCCAAGATGAACATGGGCCACCAATGTGGGGACATGGTCAGGAAAGCTAACCACACCTTGTCATGTATCCACAGATGCATCACAACCAGGTCCAAGGAGGTGATCCTCCCCCTCTATGAGACACTGGTCAGGCCGTAGTTGGAGTACTGCATCCAGTTCTGGGTGCTGCACTTCAGGTGGGATGTGGACAACATGGAGAGGGCCCAGAGGAGGGTCACTAACATGATTGGGAGCAGCAGGGCAGGCCCTACGAGGAGAGGCTAAGGGACACAAACCTGTTCAGCCTTCACAAGAGAAGGCTGAGAGGGGATCTGGTGGCAGTCTATAAACTTATGAAGGGGGACCAGCAGGGAATGGGAGAGACCCTGTTCCCCTGAGCACTACCAAGGGCAACTAGGAATAACAGCCATAAGTTGACTGAGAGTAAGTTCAGGCTGGACATCAGGAGACGCTACTTCACTGTCAGGGCAGCTAAGATCTGGAACCAACTTCCAAGGGAAGTGATGCTTGCTCCTACCCTGGGGGGTCTTCAAAAGGAGGCTAGATAGACACCTTGCCGGGGTCATTTGACCCCAGCATCCTTTCCTGCCCATGGCAGGGGGTCAGACTTGATCTGCTCAGGTCCCTTCAGACCCTACCGACTATGAAACTAAGTAGCAGCCCTGCACCCTTGGTACCAGCATCACCTGCTCTTCTTCCCTCTCCTCTCTCGTTCCATTCTCCTCCCTTCTCTAAAGCGGAAGATAAGCCGCCATCAGATCATTACCCCCGCTGTGATCTACATCCAGAGTGTTTCGGACCAGCGGAGATTGGAAATCTAGTGTTGAATAGTTTTTTCCTCTCACTTAATAAAGTTCATGCCCATCCCCGAGTTAATATTGATTCTAAGGTTCTAGTGTTTGTGGCGACTGAATTGTGAAATAGGCATTAGATCAGTTAGGTATAGGGTTTAGGAATTATAAGAATAGTTTTACTGGGTGTGTATTTTATAGTGCTGTAACTTACCGTACCTATTCTCTAAGGCATGTATATTTACTTGTTACTTACCTTTTGTTAATTAATAAACCAATTAATTTGTGTCAGTTCCACAATAGTGTGCAAGTCTTTTATTGGTCGTAATGCAATTGCTGAATTTATAACGTGGTGACAGATACTCCTAGTCAATTTGTTAGCCGGTGCGGGGCCAAGAATCACCCCACTAGGAACTGGACTATTGGGTCATTTGTTAATTGGGCAGGCCTAATTAGGCACTATTTAAGTCCAGGTTCAACAATTATAAGGTTGAAAAGACATTAAGCTGAGGTGGACAGATGGTGGATCCTTTAAGATTTCTCATGACCTTAAACCAGACAAAAGGCTACAGATCAGGAAGGTGTTTTAAGCACTGGAACTGACACAATAAAATTGTTTATGTACTTGTGTATATGACCCACTGCTGAATCAGGATCCTATTGATGAGGTTCCAAGTTCTACAGCAGTTGCACTGCTCGCTTTGTCTTGAGTATGGAGACTTATATATACTTGAGTCATTTTTTTTCCTTCAGCAAGGCTGATTCTTCTTGGCCCTTATTTATGCATGTATCTCCTCTATGGGTCATTTGCAGCAGGAATCGAACCTAGGACTTCTGTATCTTGACACGTCACCCTCAACACCTGAGCTAAAATAAGCAGCTGTCCTAACCAAGGCAGTCGCAAGTGCATGGCCTCACCACCATGAGAAAGAAAATCACTGCATTTAGCCAATATGGTTAGTTATATATAAAAATGTGAACAATAGGAGGGGAACAAATAAGGAGCCTTCACGGATCCTTTTGGTGGCCTCCATAAGGGCCAACTAAAATTCCAGCACAAGGCGCTTTACAGTCAAAGAGGCTCAGGGATTACTTTTTGTCCCACTGTGATTCATAAAGAGGAGGTAGAGAGGAACTGGTGCCATCAGTATTCCCCTTACTGCAGGCAGTGCCTCTGGCCAATTATGCAGGGCAGCACTACACTGCACACCACAAAGAGGCGTAACAGCATCCTTGCTCCCTCTGCACTTTACTTTAAAACAATAGTTTTCAAACTGCACTTTCTTACACTAAAATGATAACTGAGCAATCTCATTCCTTAGACAGGGCTGGCCAACCTGCATCATACATGGAGCAAGTGGCACATGCAACTGTTTTGTGTGGGGCACAGCAGATCCTGAAGGGAGATGGAGAACAGTGGCAGGTAGGGCAGGAAGGAGAAAGCAGAGCAACATACTGGTCAGGGAAGAGAAAGTGAAGCAATGAATCAGGCAGGGGAAAAGGATTGGTGTAGCACTTACAGAGAGAGTTGGGCTTACCCTGGGGCATGCTTGCCAGAAAAAACGTGCAAAGCATGCAGCTCAGGGGCTCTACAGGAAGCCCTGCAGGCAGCCTGACAGCAGCCCAGGAAGGCAGGCTCTGCCCAAGAGAGGGGGAAAAAAAACAGCAAGCCTATTTTTTCTTTCCATCCCATCTAGAGACTGCCTGCCTGAGCTGCACAGGGGTGCAGTGTGTCCCTCCATGGCTGCTGTGTCCCCCAGGACCACCCAAGCCAGGTGCCTGTGGGTGGGTGCCAACCTGGGGGGACCAACACTGCCGCAGAGGGAAGCACCACCCCAACAACCCAAGGACCGCTCTGCCCGCTGTTAATTTGCTCTCCCCACCCTCCCTGCCGCCGGAGAGGCAGGTAAGTCAGGTGTGTGAACGGCATAGGGGTTTAATTGGCCCTAAATTAAAGCAATGTTTTAAAAACCCACACTTCAATTTAGGGCCCCTGTTTTGTCTACACACACCCTGAGAGGGTTATATTACCATGCTTGATCTTTTAACTGATGATTTTATTTTCATGTAAAGTTTTCTTGGGGAAATGCATGCTTCCTGTTACAATACAAATAAATACATCTAAGCACACTTTTTCCATGAGAGCTATTCTGAAGTGGCAGTGGCATTGTATTTTAATCTGGAAAAACTCTGTTTCATAGTTAGTAGGGTCAGAAGGGACCTGAGCAGATCATCAAGTCCGACCCCCTGCCATGGGCAGGAAAGAATGCTGGGGTCAAATGACCCCGGCTAGATGATTATTTAGCCTCCTTTTGAAGACCCCCAGTGTGGGAGTGAGCACCACTTCCCTCGGAAGTTGGTTCCAGATCCTAGCTGCCCAGACTGTGAAGTAGTGCTTCCTGATGTCCAGCCTGAACTTACTCTCAGTCAACTTACGGCCGTTATTCCTAGTTGCCCTTGGTAGTGCTCAGGGGAACAGGGTCTCTCCCATTCCCCGCTGGTCCCACTTCATAAGTTTATAAACTGCCACCAGATCCCCTCTCAGCCTTCTCTTGTGAAGGCTGAACAGGTTTGGGTCCCTTAGCCTCTCCTTGTAGGGCTTGCTCTGCTGCTCCCAATCATGCGAGTCTCCATGTTGTCCACATCCCTCCTGAAGTGTGGCGCCCAAAACTGGACGCGGTACTCCAGCTGCAGCCTGACCAGTGTTGCATAGAGGGGGAGGATCACCTCCTTGGACCTGGTTGTGATGCATCTGTGGATGCATGACAAGGTGCGGTTGGCCTTCCTGACCGCGACCATGTTCATCTTGGAGTCTATAATGACTCCAAGATCCTTTTCTGCTTCTGCACTGACGAGAAGGGAGTTCCCCAGCCTGCAGGTATGCTGCTGGTTCTTCAACTGGTGCAGTACCTTCAACTTGTCAGTATTGAATCTCATCCTGTTCTCATCCACGCACCCTTGTAACCCGTCCAGTTCTAGTTGTAGCCTGTCCCTTCCTTCTAACGTGCCCACTTCTCCCCACATCTTAGTTTCATCTGGGAACTTGAACAAGGTGCTTTTCTGTTGCTATATCTTAAGATAAGATTACTAGAACGCTCAGTATGAAGCACTCCTTTTGTTTAAATATTTTGTCTCGGACGCCAGTAGGAGTTAGGCATAAACACAGAACAAGACACAGAATTTGCTGATAGCAAAAACTTGCAGAACAAAATAGAAATATTCTACAGAGATGTAGAAAGGAGAAAAATTTTATAGCAAGAATTCTCATTTAGATGATAAAAATGTGTGTGCATATGGGGAAAATCTCTCAGACACAGAAAACTATAACTAGACACACAAAAAGGATGGTGACCTGAGGGTAACAGACAGTATTAAGGCACACTTAATACAGTGTTCATAATAATTCTTAATATAAATTTACAAAAGAACCGTATGAACAAACAAAAAGAAGGTCAAATCAATATATATTTACAGAACTGAGAGAGAAAATTGTGAATTGCATGGTTGATATTTTCAAAGAGTCAAAAAGGATTTATTTAAATTAGTGAGATGTTTGTAAATGGGGGTGGCCTCAAAGACACTACTTTGATGCAGTTCACTCCAAGTGATGAGGGAGCTAAGGATAGTCTTTTGCTCCTGGCCTAAAATGCCAGCCTATTAATAGTGATATATTTCTTCCTAGTCATTTGATCCATGAGGGTGGTAGGGACCAGCGAAACCTATTTATTCCTGTTTTCCTGAACTGGGGATTCTAGGGGTAAAATATAATTTTACCATTGACTTCCATAAAACCAATTTTTCCCTTGGAATGATGAGTGCAAACTTTATTTTCTTTCATTTAATTTTAGATCTGAAACATTATGCTCTAATTACAGGGTATTATACTAGAAAGCTATCTTGCTTGCTGAAGACCTGATCAGTGATGTGCTAGTTCTCTTAAAGTTATGTATGTTTTAATCCTAGAGGTTGGAGAAAAGCAATCCAAGTATCTTTGCAAATTCTGAATTGATTACACCCAATAGTGTCAGCAGAGGGACTTAGTGGAACATTTCTATATCTCACCCTGTACCAAGAAAAATCAACTTGTCCATCTTCATGTTTTTAAGATTATTAACTCCTTGTCTGTCTAGCAAGTAATTGGGACATAGTGGGCACCTCCAGATGAGTGTTCATGTTTATTTCCCCAGGAACAAATAGCGATGGCACAACAAATAGCAGCAGCATGCAATTATACAGTTGTGCTATTTGTTCCCGAGGAACTCATCTGCATGCGTGCTATGGCCAGTTGCCCCAGGTAGGGTACGGGAAGCTGAAGCCAGCACCTGGGCTGGCCCTAGCAGTCTTCCTTGGGGTCCTGGGGACCTCCCGGAGCTACAGATGTGGTGATCCAGAGTGTGCAAAGCCTAGCTGGAAGCTTGGCTCTGGCTGGCCAGACTCTAGTTTCAGGCAGCACATGCTTCAGCCACATGTGCTGCCTCACCGTTTTTTTACCCTTTTATTTAGATACCAGGATTTCCCAGTATCTTATTTTGGCTCTGTGTTGGAAATATGCAATGCAGAGAACTTTTTCCCTTAAGCTTAATGCGTTTGGCAGTGCCTGAAGCCTTTGAGGTGCCGCAAAGTGCATGTTCATGCTCATCTGGACACCCCCAGAGAGTGCTATTCTGAAAAGCATGTCCCCGAGGATGGGCTGAAGAAAGCCATGATGGGCTAAAGAAAGTGAACAGAGACCAATACTCTGTTTCTAAGGAGATAATTTGGGAATTATCTATTTTATCAATTCCAGAATTATAGGGAATATTGTTGGCAGAACCTATGATTATTCTGAAAGCTGGACAAGATAGGCTAAATGGGAGGTAGGAAAGTGTGTCCTGGCACCTGGTTAGTTTCAGCAACTTCAGCTACCTAGCAATTATCATAGATCAAAGAATGGGTTGATGGCAGTCATTAAGACCTTCCCCCAGGACACCCATCTTACTTCTTTCCATCGTCCCATATTGATGCCCTAAATGACTTATCTCCTAGAGAGAATGAAATACAAATGTTTAGGGGAAAAAACACCAGGGCCTACAGAGTAGGGCTGTGCAAAATTTTGCTGGCTTTTTCAATTCGACACTGTTTCGACTCATTTCGAGCTCAAACCAGTGAAATCAAATCGAAATGAAGGGCTTCAAAACAGCCTCAAAACAAAACAAGGGTAGTCGAAACATTTCAGAAGTTTCAAAACGTTTCGAGTTTCAAAGCAGCCAGGAGCCAGGGGGTGGGAGACAGGGGAGAACCAGGGCTGCGCTCCCAGTGGCTCTGCAGCCCCATGTGGCTCAGCTGGGAGCACAGCCCTGGGTCTCCCCACCTCCCTCAACTGGGCTGCAGGAAGCTGATTGCAGTGCAGGGGAAGGGAACTGAGCCTGGGCTTAGTTCTCCTCCCCAGTACTGCGATTGGGCTGGGGAAGGGAACTCAGCCCCATCACTCAGTTCCCCTCCCCATCCCTATGATCAGGCTGGGGAAAGGAACTCAGCCCAGCTGAGCTGAGTTCCCCACCCCAGCGCTAGAATCGGGAAGCTGGGCTGAGTTCCTTTCCCCAGCCCGATCCTAGTGCTGGCGAGGAGAACTGAGCGATCAGGCTCAGTTCCTTTTCCCAGCTCCCCCATCCCAGATGGCAGCACCCAGCTTCCCTCCCTCATCTGGCAGGCAGATCTGGGGCCCACAGCCCTGGGAGGATTGGCACAGCCCTCCCAGGGTTGCGGGCCCCCATCTGCCTGATGGATGACAGAGGCCGTTTTGAGTTTCCCCATTAGAGCCTATGGGTGAAATGTCGAAACAGCATCACTGTTTTGATGAAATGAAACGGAACAGCGGTTCTGAATCAAAATGAAACACTGTTCTGTCGAAACCTCAAAACTCAAGTCAAAACAGAGCAGTGCCATTTTGCACAGCCCTAATACAGAGCTTCAGACATGGGGGAGAAGTAGAGCTGTGACAAAAAGGAAAGAGCTACACAGAACACCTAACATGAGGCAGAAGGTGTACAAAGCTATTTCCATGGTAAGGAAGTGGGGAAATGGAGAAGAAAAGGAAATTACAGTACAGGGAAGAAAGCACAGAGGGAAACCCAGAGTTCCTGGCATACTGGGACAATAGAAGAGCCTGGTGTGGGCAAGGGGGCAAGTAAGGCAAACAGACTTCATGTCATGGCTAGAGGGGGAGGAATGGTGGACACAGAGGCTTGGGGGAAAAGAAGTTGCAGGAAGTTTTGGAAACAGAGGATAGAAGGGCGGTACACAGGAAGCTTCTGCGGGAGGGAGAGGGGTGTGTGTGCAGTGCATTCAACCTACAGAACAACAAAGCAGGCAAACATTCCCACTAAGAACAACAAATTTTTACTTACTAATCTATTCCAGTCTAGCGCTTTCACAAAAATAAAATCAATTCCACCAAGCTACACTTGCAAGATTGCATAACAAAATTTATGTGTAAAAGCTCTATTCTTTGATTGTATTATGATGGAAAATGAACACAATTTATGCCCATATTACCTGCTCACATAACCCAGAGTCATCTCACCCAAAGGAAGCATTCTTAGATGAACGTCACAGGTGATCTTAAACAGGCAGCTGGAATTCATAGTTTCTAGGGTCGGAAGGGACCTGAGCAGATCATCTAGTCCGACCCCCTGCCATGGCAGGAAAGAATACTGAGGTCAAACGACCCCAGCAAGATGTTCATCTAACCTCCTCTTAAACACCCCCAGGGTAGGAGCC
>NW_017728886.1:45732245-45733356 GCF_001723895.1 Crocodylus porosus
GGTCCAACAAGGCGTCCCCCCTGGTGGGGCTGTGCACCTCCTGGGTTAGATGGAGGTCCTGCACTCTGGCCAAGAACCTACATGAGCGTTCACACCTGATGCAATCAGATAAGGAAAAAAGGCTTGTTCATTTGAAATCTGCCAAATGCAGCTGTAATGTCTAAACATGCTGTTACATAGCAACCATCTTGTAGGCAAAGTGGTTGTTTTAGTTGTGTAGATGGCTTAGACCTTTTTTAAAAGAATAGGAGGGATTGAGGACTGCTAGGCCCCAGCCATCTGGCCCTGATATCCAGCTCTAAGCAGACAGTGTAGCTGGCTCCAAATGAAAGCATGCAACCAAAAAAATATAACAAAAGGGCAACTAAATGGCAGATATAATTCAATGTAGAAAAGTGTAAAGTGATGCACGTGCGCAAAAACAACCCCAACTCTACCTACATGAGGATGGGTTCTACATTAGCTGTTACCAGGTGGAAGTGTTTGTGAACAGTTCACAAAAAACAACAGCTCAGTGCTCAGCAGGTATCCAGAAGGCAAACAAAATGTTAGGGATTACTAAAAAGGGAACTGGAAACAAAATGGAAAGTATCATTATATCCATGGTGGTTCCACACCTTGAATAACCAATTCTAGTCCCCACACCTCAGAAAGGATACAGAACAAGAGCAGGTGCAGAGGAGGGCAGGGAGGATAATGGGGGGAGGGGAGGAGGCTTCCATATGAGAATCGATGACAGAGGCTAGGCCCACAGCAGCCTCAGTTGAGAAGAGAGGCTTGAGGCAGGATATGATAAGGGTTTTCAAAAACAGAAAGTAAATGCCTAGGAGATACCCTGCCATCTCTGGTTCTTCCTTTGCAAGATGATGGCTAGCACTATGGAAGAAAGAGACTTGGGGGTCATCACTGACCACAAGATGAACATGAGCCTCCAATGCGATGCTGTAGCTAGTAAAACGACCAAAACGCTGGCTTACATCCATAGATGTTTCTCAAGCAAATCCCAGGAGGTCATTCTCCCCTTGTACTCTGCCTTGGTGAGGCCGCAGCTGGAGTGCTGAGTCCAGTTTTGGGCTCCACAATTCAAAAAGGATGTGGAGAAGCTTGAGAG
>NW_017728886.1:45733588-45740287 GCF_001723895.1 Crocodylus porosus
CTGGAACAGCCTGCCATCAGAGGCGGTTCAAGCACCTACATTGAACACCTTCAAGAGCAAATTGGATGCTTATCTTGCTGGGATCCTACGACCCCAGCTGACTTCCTGCCCTTTGGGCAGGGGGCTGGACTCAATGATCTTCCGAGGTCCCTTCCAGCCCTAATGTCTATGAAAAAAAAAGTTTCTTTTCAACCTGTGAGAGCTCTACCAATCTTTGATTTCTCCTTTGCCTGATGAAGACCCCAAAAGCTTGCAAAGAAAAATACTTTCCTTGTAACTATTTAGTTGGTCTAATAAAATATATCAGACTTACCCAAAGAAACTTAGACCAACACAGTTAGAACCTATACCCCTCACAGAGCCCCATGCAGACAAAACTTTTGGGGTAGAGATATCTTTTTATTAGACCAACTCAAATACTTGGAAAAATGCCTCTTTGCAAGCTTTTGCATACAAACACCCTTCTTCAGGCTTTATGGGGCTTGATGGTTTTCTCTCTCCCTGTCTCTATCCCAGTCCAAGAGCCAGGGCCCACAACCTGAATGAATCGGTTAAAACTAGCAAGAGGAAGTCCTTGTTCACCCAACCTGGAATCACAGGCGACTGGTGCCATCTGAGTCAGGGTGGGCATGTGCCCCCCCAGTGGCCAGTCAGCGACCAGGGGCATCCCCCTGCAGCTGACTGTGCTGACATGGGGGGCGATTGTGCCAAATGGGAAGCGCGAGTGCTGCTCCCAGATGTGCCAGTGGCGCTCCTACAAGTGCCAGCAGCATTTCACCTGGCACTCCCACTTCTTGGCCAGTGCTCGCAGGGGGGGCACTGGCACTCCCGCCTGCCCCCCTGCTTGTTCCCTAAGTGGGAAGCGCTGCCTGCCAAGGGGTGCGCCAGTGGTCCCAGGGGGTGCACGTGCACCCCGTACGCGTTGCCCCTGCCTGAAATCACAGCCTGGAAGCCGTGGCCGCCCCATGCTGCAGCTGGGCCAGATTCAAGTGGTTACGGGGCAGTGTTGGAGGAAAGAGGCCGGTAGCAACGGAGCTGGGCAGCGAGGGATGCAGCCAGAGTCACCAACTCAGTTTGAATCTATTCCGGGAGGTTTCATCGCATGATGTAGTATTAATGACTGGTCTACTGTACAGTCCTGTGCTCAGGAAGGCAAGTGCACATTACTGCTACCTTTAAAAAAAACCCACTGGACTACCGTATAAATAGGCTTCAACCTTTAACATTTATGTATCTATCATTTACCTCCCGGGTGACTCTCGGCAGTCTCCCGGAGATGATCTCATTCCTGAGGGGTCGCAACCCGAGATGCTGGAGGCTGCGGGGGGCCCGGGGAGGGCGCCTCCCAGCCGCGCAGCGACTACGAGCGAGCGGACCAGAACCAAGGAACCAGCCGGGCGGGAACGGGTTACAGTGACCCCCAACACGCACGCGCCGGGCAGCGCCCCGCCCCCGGCCCCGCGCGGTGACGCAGGCGCTGCGAGACTCAGGCTGCGCGGTCGCGGGTGCTGCTGCGGGCTCGGCCCGGCCTGCTCCCGCCCTCGTTGCCGCTGCTGGGCGCTCGCGGCCGGGCCGGGCCCGGAGCAGGTGAGCTCGGGGTGAGGGCCCTGCTTGGGCCGGGGCCGGGCTCCCGGCGCCTGCTGCGGCTGCCTCTTTCCTCCACGCCGTTGTCCAGCCCCCGGCTCTGCGCTGGGCCCCGGCCGGGTGGGCCAGCCCTTGCTCTCGTCCGTGTTGCCCTGCTCATCGCCCTTGTCCCGGGCTGGCCTTCTAACAGGTCCACGCTGGCTCTGCCCACCCCAGTGGCTGCGGGTTTGGGTTGGCATCGTCAGCGTGGACATCCCTGCTGGGCGGACACGGGTTCGTAGATTCATAAGCTGTCAGGCTGGAAGGGGCCTCGGAAGGTCATTGGATCCAGTTCCCCTTATCCCCCCAAGCAGGAAAGAGACCTGGGTGACTGCAGCAAGTTGCCCTCCTGAAGATCTCCAAGGTAGGCGACTGTGCCACCTCTGGAGGGAGCTCATTCCACAGCCTGGACACCCTGACTGTGAAGAAGTTTTTCCTGAAACTTCTTTGGGTAGATGTGGTCTTTTAATAGGCCAACTAAATAGATGGGACAATTGTTCTTTGCCAGCTTTCAGGCATGAACACCTGTCTTCAGGCCCCTAGCTCTGTGGGAGCGGAGCAGGTGCAGGAGCTTGGCAGTGTAAGCTGGACCTAGCAGCAAGCCTGGGATGAAAGTAGGGGTGTCCAGTTCAATACCATGGGGATGTGCCCGCCGTCCATCGCAAACTCCTGCAGCAGTGGCCAAGTAATGAGTATGTTGGGTGGAGTATTCCAGTTAGTTTGGAGGGCTGGAAATTCATGAAGTCCTCTCCCTTAGATTTGGTACTGCCTGGCCTCATTGGTCTTGGCTGTACTCCCAAAGTATATTTTCCAAGTAAATCCCTTCCTAGGAAAGTATTTTAACCATTAGAGTGGGTATGGACTGGTTGCTAAACATAGGAACTGACGTAGCTTGTCTAGAGGGCATTTTTTCTGATCTGCTTTGGTGCTGTAATGTTCAGTAGACTGCAAAAGGAAGGGCCTTTTTATTCTACTTACTTTCTGGGAAATAAAAACACTCTTTATTCATCTCTGGTCTTAGCATGATGGAAAAGTAAATTGAAAAAAGGCACTGTATGCAGCAGACAGGTATGAATGTACTAAAGTAAACATAAGTTTTTCTAGCACTGGGTGTAGCTTTCATTCTGTCAATAGAAAGTAAACAAATATAATGATTAGGAAGATAAATTATGTGTCACGTAGAAGGCTTTCAATATGGGACAGGCTTCAAAAATGTTGTCCCAGCAATTGGTCTCAAACTAGTACTTCTACTGCCCTATAAAGCTAAACAGTAGTGACTTCCAGACTCAATTAACAATTCACATAAATACTTGGGACAGAAACATTAAGAACTGGAAAACAAATGTTAGGACATATTGTTTCTAAGGAACTTGCCACTCCATGGCATTGCGAAAGCTGGTCACTTGATTTTTAAATGGTCATTTTTTCCTAATTGTTTTTGTTTAGTGCTTTGAGATCATTAATATTATTGTTAAAGAAAAATACTTATATTCTACAAAAAACTCTGCACCGAATAGTAAGGTCTGGAAGAGATGAAATTTATGTTCTTTTGAAAAGTGCTGCAGTTGCTCTGTGTGCAAGTACAGATTTTTATTTTATTTTTTAAGTGCTAAAGGCTGGAGTCTACTCATCATCTTATCCTGGCACTCATTTGTCTTGCCAATTTTGAGACTTTTTTTGGTGACAGGTGGCATCATTCAGAAAGAATCACTGTAGCCAGCATCTTGTTATCATGAGCAGTTTTTAGTGTTATGGCTTATTAGGGCAAATTGCCTTTCCCTCTATTTTGATTACCCAAGGATATTTAATCCAATTTGTCTTCTGTATCCAACATTAGCAACAAGTAGATCATAGCAGTGTTGCTATAAATCACTGTCCTTTCAGAGATGTGGAACTGATATACTGCTATAATATGACTATATCTACCCTTATGTTTAAGGTGTGATTTGTAAGAAGTGAGCTTATTGAAGGCTTTCTGAATCTACATGTCTTAGTATAGGACCTGTACTCTAACTGGAGCAGCTGCAATCACTTGCGTGATATGTACACTTGTGAAGTTTTCGGTCTCTTGGAAAAAATGACCGGTGTGGTCCTAACTTGTGAAACTCTTGCTACAGCCTGTATATACAGGCTCTGTAGATTCTTTGGTTCTAAATGTTACTAGTATGTTCCATTTGGCATAATTTCAATGTGATTTAAAATATAAGACTTTTAGTCATTGTCATTAAAATGTTTGCTTCGTTATCTGAAGGAAAATAAGTATTAGTACAGCAACAATAAACTATAAGGCATTTTCTGAGGAATAATGTCAGCTGAGATGAATTGGAGTTAATGTACCAGTTGGTCATTAGGAAATGTCCAGCTCAGTTAGTCATTCCATTTACAGTATAAGATTATTAAATACGTCTTACTGGTACTTAATTTCAAGTTGTGCACTGCTAATAGGTTTCAGTTTACCATTGGACTTTAATTAGCAGTTGAAGCCCATTTTTTTAAAAGAGCAGTCTAGTTACTTTGGCACTAACCAAGAAAAAGAAAAAATATAGGAAGTATAATCAGTTCTGTCATTCTATAAATGTTATAGGTTGCGTAAGCTTTTTGTTTCAGAAACTAGAAAATAGTGCCTCCTCTGAACACGTAATGGCATTTGCTCAAGAAATACTTTTTTACAATAGTTTTCTCATGTATTTGTATATTAATTTGTCTAAATTCTAACATCAGTTGCTCCTTGCAGCCTTTTTTGTCGAAAACATTGTCAGGATATTGTATGCAAATTTTTATTTGCCTGTTAGCAATATTAGCTCTAACGTGTCTTAGTGAGTTTCTTATCAGATTTAGTCAGCTGGGGTGTAATGGGTTCAAGAAGCTTGCAGAGGATTAGAATAATCAGTAATCGGCTGAAGGCCCTGAACGTGTGCAAATTTTACTTACGTTGATTTCTATGGGAGTGTTCATGTTTTAGACTTAAGAGGATCAGGTCTTTGGTTACAATTTAGTATTCCAAGATCCTTCATATGTTCTGCTTCTCTATTCTCTTATCTATAACATTAATTATATCCCTTCTGTAGGCCAAATGTACTGCACTAATACACTAATGTAGAGCACTAATTTAAAATGCCACTGAACTATAATATAAAAAATATGACATATGACCACCCTTGTCAGGGAATCTGTCCAACACCAAGCATTTGCTGCACAGTGATCTAGTTTTTTTGTTTTATGAGTTACTGACAGACTGGGCTCAGTTTGCAGTGAAGTTGAATCTGAAGTTCAATCTTTTAAAAACAGATTAAAAAAAAATCAAAATACTAGGAAGTCCCATATTTTCCTTCTTGTATTTCAGGCATTCCTGATCATCTTGGCCCATTATACTTGGGGATCTGTGCCTCCTATTCTCTCTTCATCCAGGTCAAAGTCTTCCATACTTCCTGTGTGGCCTACCTTATCCTCACCTCCACCTGTTATTTTGCTTTCAGAGTACCAAGGGTTATTGTAGCTGTGATTGTCCAGGAAATATGGAAGAAGTGAGAGTATTTTTGGTGATATTTCTTGCTGAACCAACTGTATAGTTGGGAGATGTGTTAGATAACATTTTTGGTTACAAAGTATGTTCTGAGGAATGTGCAAGAAGTTCTTTAGAAAAAACTGAGAAAAGACTTGGCACTAGAGGCACACTGATATATAGGCCATGTATCGGATCAGCACCAATAAAAGGAAAATTAACATTATCAGCTATCAGCTTTTTTTGGCCAGTGTAGCCATTAATGTCACCAGTAAATGCTGTGTGTTTGCACACAGCTACAGGCATGCACATGGCCAGGAATGTACCAGGCAGCCTGGAGAGCAGCATCCTGGTAAGTCTGTAGGAGAGAAAGGGCATGGGGGAGGGAAGAGCAGTGTGGGGGGCAGATCAAGGCCCCCTCAGAAAGAGGGTGTGGGGCAGGGGCAGGGGCAGGTGCTGCCCGGGCAGGGTGGTGAATGGGATCCTGGGAGCGGGATGGAGCCATGAGCAGCTCATCCGGTGGGTGTGGGGGAAGGAGGGGCATCTGCCTGCTGCCCCAGGAAAGGCATGAGGCCATGTGCCCCACCCACCCCGATTTGTGCCCGGGGCAGAGGCGGGCTCAGGGTCAAGGGTTGCACCAGCCTCTTCCTGGTGGGTTGGGCCACCCCTGCTCAGGGCCCTCCACTCTGCTGCCTTACCCTCAGTAAATGAGCCCATCTCTCCCCCTGCCTTTCCCCCCGCCCCCACCAGGATGAGGCTGGTGCACCCCCTGGTCCTGAGCCCACAGCAGACAGCCTACCTCCACCCCAGGCACAAATCTGAGGGGGCACATGCCCCACCACACCTCATCCAGTGGTGAGTGCAGTGGCAGGGAATGCCCCCATACCTGCTAAATGAGCAGCCTTTGGCTCTGTCTTGCTCCCAGCCCTGGGGTCCCATTCACTGCCCTGGCTGGGCAGCACCTGCCCCTGCCCCACTCCCTCATCATGGGGAGCCTCGATCTGCCCCTCCCCATGCTCCTTCCTCCCCTTCCCCCCCAAGACTTACTGGCTTGAGGCTGCTCTCCAAGTTGCCCGGCTGCATTCTGGTATATCAGCTATCCAGTCGGTATTGTGTGATATGGCTAGTTTAATAATCAGCTATCGGTACTAGCCAAGAAAATCTTTATCGGTGCACCCCTACTTGGCACTCTTAAGGTATCTGAATAGTAAAAGGGAAAGCTTTTTCCATTTTGAGGGAGGAAGTTAGGAAATCTTTCAGGCTGCTCTTAGATACTAATAAAAGTAGAAATGCACGCAATTAATTTCAATTTAAATACTGTTTAGGTATATGTTCGAGGACTTCATTGTTGAACTATTTGCATATATATTAGCTTTGATGAGAGGTATATAAAGACTTTGTTAATGAATAAAAAACTCTCTTAGAATCACAGAATCATTGGGCCGGAAGGGACCTAGACAGATCATCTAGTCCGACCCCCTGCCATGGGCAGGAAGGAGCACTGGGGGTGGCAGGGGTCATAAGACCCCAGCCAAGTGCCTATTCAGTCTCCTCTTGAAGATCTCCAGGGAAGG
>NW_017728886.1:45740797-45772987 GCF_001723895.1 Crocodylus porosus
AGGGTCAGCTCCTAACCTGTAACCATAATGCTGGTTCCCTCTCCCCAGGTGCAGCACCCTGCACTTGTCCTTGTTGAACCGCATCCTCTTGTTCACCTTTAGGAATTCTTGTGATGTTTGCTTATAAATATAATGCCCCAGTGTTCATAAGTTACTCCTATTATAGTTGCAGTCATTGACCTAAACTTTTCACTTTGAAATGCATCAACTTCAGACATGCAAGTCTTCTCTGTCTTTTACAGGCATGTTTTGTTGTTTGTTTTGTACTTAGCACCACAAAATAATGTATTTGAATTGGTGAACAGTTTTTCATTGGTATGAAGAAATCAGTGTTTGGCTTTGTTTTGTTAGAGGCTTTTGCTTTTTATAGAGAAGATCTTTCCCAGGTATCTTACTAAATGCTTGTCTAAATAGATCTACTGCATAGTTGGGAGGGATATATAGAAAAGGTTTCTGAAATGTTTAGGCATCCTACAAGGAATTGGCAGGTAGGGCTTTCTCATGATTAGTCACTGAATTAAGAATTCATATGAGATCCCTTGATCCAAAGCATGGATTTAGTGACCTACAGGTCTTCCTTCCCCTGTTTTTCTTGGAAAATAAAAGATTGTTTGGGAAATGCTGAGACCAGATCTCGTTTGTTCTGGGGCTGTTTTTGACTCTCTACCAATTATTTATGTAATGTCTCTTGGTGTTTTGTGATTAACTTGTCATATTCAAGCTTGTAAAAGGGCTGTGGGAGGAAGACAAATATGTATGTATACCCACGATGTTTCATCTTCTGATCATTGTCATAAGGTATGGGATATAAAAGATGAAGCATTTTTACTACTCCCACTGGGATAAATATTGGTCTTAATCTTATTGCTTTTATATAGGACTCTGTTTAAGTCCATGGAAGTGCTACATTGATAAAGTCTTTAGGTTCAGATGCTGAGTTTGTGACTTGACTTCCTTCCTGCACTCCTCTGCATCTCTTAAATTAAGCTCAGAGGAACTTACCAACTATTTTTCTTTCTTGACAGCATATTGCCTTCAGGAAATGGCCTCTCCTAAATCTTTGCTGAGTCTCGTAACCTTCACTTTTGGGTCAGCAATAGGATTTTTCTTATGCTATGTGCTATTTAGTATAGTGCTAGAAGAACAAATTGAGATCCATCCTCATGTTCTTCACAATGACCCTCACGGTGAGCACATAGAAGAAACTGGAAATAATCAGCTGGAGGGACAAATGAACTTCAATGCAGATGCTGGGCAGCATAAAGGTACTTTTGTTTTGTACAGTATATATAGAGAGGGACAATTATGTAAAGCAGCACAGAAAAATGTTCAGGTTCTATATAATTTGGTTGCTAGGTATTTGCGCAGAGGGCTTTTTTGGTCCTTTACCTGCACCCAGTAT
The DNA here is from genome assembly GCF_001723895.1 of Crocodylus porosus. Classification (NCBI taxonomy): domain Eukaryota; kingdom Metazoa; phylum Chordata; order Crocodylia; family Crocodylidae; genus Crocodylus; species Crocodylus porosus. The sequence continues at coordinate 45,742,200 of NW_017728886.1, forward strand.
TTAAATTCAAGTGACCTTTCTTTCAGAAGGCCCTGGATGATGGGTTTTATTTACCAACTTACATTTTCTAAAGAGTAATTTTGCAGAGAGACCAACTACTTGCCATGTGCTTCATCTAGAATGGATTGGGGGACAGAGCAGTTTCTTTCCATCTTTGCTAGCTTGAGCTTCCCACAAGGCCAAAACAAAAACTCCTATTGCCCAGCTGCCCTAATTATCAGTATGGCAAAGAGAGCTGGATTCCATTTCAGATTTAAGAAAAAAATTCTGGAATGCCTGTATTGTCTTCACATTTTTATTTTTTAATTTACAGTGACGTCACAGCACTACAAGGAAGATTGGTTCAAATTAGTTATAATAAAAATGTTGAATTCAGATGCATTTTTGCAAATCTCTTGTTGTTTGTGAGATAATCTAAATTTTGGCCAGTGTTAATACTGTCCACTTTTTCTTGTAAAACTAAGTAGGAATAATATTTGAAATGCTTCTCTTTTCTGAATTTAACTTCCATCTCACTAACCTAATAGAGTAGGGAGATGTATTACTTGGGCTTTAGTGACTAACATTCAAATTGAGCTGTGGTTACATTGTTCTGTTCCTAAAATAACAGCATTAGCAGCAGTGACAACAAAGCTCCAAAACAGTAGTTTCTTCTAGTGAATATCTTTTTGGGGCTTATTCCCATTCTCCTTTCTCTTTATATTCTTTAATATCTAGTACAATACATGATGTTTTCCTGGTATAAATTGTTAATATTTTTCTGAGTGTTCAGTTCGTCCATTTGCCTTACATTAGTGTATTCACTAAGCTTCATCTTGGCATTTGTCTTTTTTTCAGATGAAAACAAAGTTATTGCTGATGAATTGTATCAGAAGGTCAAAATACTCTGTTGGGTCATGACCGGGCCTCAGAATCTAGAGAAGAAAGCCAAACATGTTAAAGCCACTTGGGCCCAGCATTGCAATAAAATATTATTTATGAGCTCTGAGGAGAATAAAGATTTTCCTACCGTGGGCCTAGAAGCCAAAGAAGGCAGGGATCAATTGTATTGGAAAACTATTAAAGCTTTCCAGTATGTACATGATCATTATTTTGATGATGCTGACTGGTTTATGAAAGCAGATGATGATACATATGTCATATTGGATAATTTGAGGTGGCTTCTTTCAAAATACAGTCCGGAACAACCAATATACTTTGGAAGAAGGTTCAAGCCTTATGTGAAACAGGGCTACATGAGTGGAGGAGCAGGATATGTGCTGAGCAAAGAAGCCCTAAAGAGATTTGTTAATGCATTTAAAACCAACAAATGTTCTCATAGCTCTTCTATTGAAGACCTGGCACTAGGAAAATGCATGGAGACTATTAATGTAGAAGCTGGAGATTCAAGGGACACAAGTGGTAAAGAAACTTTTCATCCCTTTGTGCCAGAACATCTCTTAATCCGAGGATACCTACCAAAGACATTTTGGTATTGGAATTATAATTATTATCCTGCTGTGGAGGTACGTGGGGTTTTTTGGTATATGTTTTAGAAAACTTGGACATCATATAACACTACATTGGTTATATATCTATACATTGATATTGTATGTTATAAGGTATTATATTTTATATAGTATAAAATACATTTTATATCTGTCGATTGATAGATGATTATGGGCTGTTGAGCTGCTTGAATTTCAGCATTTAAATTGTGTTGGCAAAACTATTTAATTGTAAGTACCTAAGATCAGTTTAATTCTACTTTTATATAAACTGTTAGTGAATCAAAACTGGAAGGGAAGAACCTAGTTTTCCAGAAAAATTCCTAAATCAAAAATAATTTTCTACTGTTTTATTTTTAAAAAAATGAAGTTTACTGGTTAAATATTTTTCAGGATTTTGTTTTTTTGAAAGGTCTTTGTTTTGGTTTTTTTAATAGAGAAGAGCATTTCCAGTTATCTTACAAAATGCTTGTCTAAATCAGCCAGCTGTAGAACCAGGAGGGATGTTAAACTTTCAGACACAAAGTTCACTTCATCATGTCCGGGAAAGGAAGCGAGTTCTTGCTTCCTGGATATTTGCCATTAAAAGGAGTTATCGCTGCCTTATGATGTTGTGCCCTTGCACAATTAGGTAGCAGTACTCTAGCTTAAAAGAAGTACTGTTACCAAAATCCTTATGATCACACACACTTTTTCTTGGACTTGCACAAATTTTATTCACAATTTGTAAAACACTATAGGATTAAATAATAAATGCCTGACGTGAGAGAGAGGCTTGCATGACAAACAGGTCCAGGGAGGTGATGCTTCCCCTCTCTGCGGCACTGGTCAGGCTGCAGTTGGAGTATGGCATTCAGTTTGGGCGCCGCACTTCAAGAGGGATGTGGAGAATCTTGAGGGGTCAGAGGAGGGCCACTCATATGGTCAGAGGCCTGCAGGCAAGGAGAGACTGAGGGACCTAGATCTCTTCAGCCTTCACAAGAGAAAGCTGAGAGGTGATCTTGTGGCTGCCTATAAATTCATCAGAGGAGGGCAGCAGGGAATAGGAGATGCTCTGTTTACTAAGGCAACCCCTGGAGTACCTGGGAACACTAGCCACAAATTGACAGAGAGCAGATTTAGGTTGAAAGAACTTCACAGTAAGGGTTGCCAGAATCTGGAATGGACTTCCAAGGGAGGTGGTGCTCTCCCCTATCTTGGAGGTCTTCAAGAAGACACTGGATAAGCACTTAGTTGGGGTCGTCTGACCCCAGCACTCTTTCCTGCCCAGGGCAGGGGGTCGGACTCTGACCTGCTGAGGTCCCTTCCAACCTTAACATCTACGAATGTATGACTTGTCCTGAACGCCAGTTTGCAGGGTGCTATGAAGTTTGCACTGCACCACGTGGCTTTCAGCTTGCCAACCCAGGAGGAGCTGTCAACCAAGCCCTGCCATGCAGCCGGTATTAGGCTGCATGGCAGGTCTCCCCTGATGCATGTTCAACTTGAAAGTGTGATGGAAGCCAGCCATGAAATATGTACTTTGTAGAATATTTTTGTGGCTGGCTTTCGGTTTTGTCATATCATTAATTGCTTGAATGTGTGTCAGGATTACTAGTTATGGTGCAATTAAGTGAAACATCTACACTGTCACAGAGCCAGTCATTTGAGAGGTTTTGCTACTCTAGTTCAGTAGTAGGTTACAAACAGAAATCTTTCACTGTTTAGCTAGTCCCATATGCTGTGGCATGAAGGTCTTGTTCTCCCTCTGTTAAACTAAATATGAAGTAGAAACATGGAAGACTATGGCTGAATCTGAAAGGAAATTGAAGATAAGGAAAATAGGTTTTTAGAATTTGAGCGAAGATTCTGGAAAAGGTGACAAACGGGCAGAAAGTGAGTTTCAGTAAATACCTCTAATTTGGGGAGTCCCCAGTTTGGCTCAACATTGTCCATTGATGCAAAGATGCATTTAGCTTTCTTTATGTGCTAAGAGATGCACAATAATTATCCAAAGTTTGGAGAAATGTTAAATGCTAAAAAAACAAAAAACAAAAACCTTGACTGTTATCCCTAAGGTGAGTCCATTAGTAGTGAGGTGGTATCCCTTGATGTATAAGTGTGATACTTGGGCTCCTTGTGTTTTGTATTTTTTTGTTCTGTTTTTTAAATTTTGAGAACTTACTCAAAAAGAACTTACTCATTTTTGCTTATAATTCTTGAGCAATGTATAAAGCCAAGATAATTTTATTTAGGTATGTGATTTAGGTTAATCAAGTCGTCAGTGAAGGCAAATCCTTAGTTGCTTGTTATAAAGCAACATACTAAAATTAATATCGCCAAATATTCTTGAGAAAATTGCATTCACATTTGAAGATGATGATTTTATAAACGTTTCCCTAATTCTTACTACCCTTTTCCCTGTTGATCTTTGTTTAGAAAGTATAACTTACAACAGTGAACTATTTATACTGAAGACCACCATTATTTGTCTTAGTGTGTGCAGGCAAATAGTGTCTCTCATAACTTTTCTTTTAACTTTATGCACACTTTAAAATTCCCTTCAAGATTCTTTTTGTTTCCTTATTTTTAGGGTCCTGGTTGCTGCTCAGATCTGGCAGTTTCATTCCACTATGTTGATCCCACAACTATGTATCAGTTGGAATATCTGATTCATCATCTCCGTCCATATGGTTACCTCTATCGGTATAACCCTGACTCTCCCAAGAGCTTAGAAAAACATAGCAAGAGTGAAGCAATAGACAGCGATGCAAAAGATAAAGCAGAAAACCCCTGAAAATTAATCAGACTCTTTATCAACAGTGAAGTAGATAATAGTGCACTGAAAGAAGTATTGTGGGATGGTGAGCTATTTCATTTAGCTCAGACAGAACACTGGAATTACTATTGGTGATTCTTTTAAATCAAATTGTCTTACTGAAAGGCTGCAGACCGTAGGTTGCAATACAATGGCTTTTATTTGTTGGGGTAATAGGACTTTTCTTATGGGTGGGTCTTCAGAATCTAGTCCTACAGCTTTAAAGTGAGCTGTGAAATTGTAGTTATGATACAGTAATCTATACTAGAAAAATGTATTAAAATGAGCGGCAAGTGGCCAGGTTCAAGTATGATCATACAGTGTTTCTGTTCCTTTATTCTTTGCAGTTCTTATTGCCATTCTGTTTGGGTTAATGCTAGTATTAGAAATCAAATCTTGTGCTACACAGGCTGAGCTTTTTGAGATGCTGAGGATACTGAAGAAATTTGATGCGAAAGAGATGACCTTGAGAAGATACTAATTAAGGTGCAAGACCACTTTGCCTTTACGAGGACAGACTTCAGATCATTTGGTATTAACAGGTATGCCCAATGATCAGATACACCAAATGATCTGAAGGATTATTTGCTTGTTTCATGATTGAAATGATTTAATTACTTCAGGCTTCAGTATAAATTTCCACTGAAGACTCTGCTCCACAAAGTTGCCACCAAATTGGCTTGTTGTAGTCCGAGTGGGAAAAACACAGCAGTAATTAGATTGTATACCTTGAAATAGGTTGAGGAGACAGGTATAGTATGGGCAGATATGAAAATTTATTTCTCTAGCTCATGATATAGCCCATAGCTTGAATGGGCATAAATTAAAAACCAGAACTTCTCAACCAGCGTTAACTAGAAGTTGATCTGTTACAAACTCAAGTCCATCCCCCTGTTCACTGCATTACCAAACAGCTTGTTCTTTTTTTGGTTTGCAGTCAGTAAATGTTTGCTGCATAAAGCATGGCACTTACGCAGTAGCACCTGAGTGATTCTTCAACTTGCCAAGTTCTTCTATTGGTTTATTTCCATTTAAATTACATATTTGCTTTATTCTTGGTTTTGTCATTTGGTTTATTTATGGAATCCATCCCAATGGAGTAGGTCCCATTTTAGATAACAGCAAGGCTCTTATTTTATTGGGGGGAGGGGGGGCGGGGGTTAATGTTTTCGAAAAAATCCATTATTTATTTGTACTTCTTTCTGAAATTTTATCTAGGTTTTCATTGTGGCCTGTTCCCCTAATTCTTCGGTTAAATTTGCATCTTTATTCCTAAAACCACTGTAAACATTCCCTGTGTATAATGTTTTGTAGGAAAGTTTTATGTACAGTTGTGTCCTGAATACAGAAGTCTTCCAAAGGGCTTTAGTCTTACCCGCTAGGTGGTTATGGGAAGTAGCTCTGTGTATCATTAAAATAATCCACTTATCTAGGAAAAAGCATGTATTGTAACGTACCAAAAATCCCTCAGTTGGAGATGAACCCTACTATAGACTTTTTTTTGTCCCCCTACTTTTGTCTCATATAGGGGTGCTGACAGACATGCCTTCCCCCAACCCCCACCCAAAAAAAACCAAAAAACAAACCAGCACATGCCCTGAACTAGAATCGCATCAGTTGGAGCTGACTCCCCAGCTTCTGTGTAGCTTGCATGCTTCAGCGGGGCTTTTTGGCACTTTTATCTAATTGGTGATTCAGCTATTGGATAAAAGCACCAAAAAGCCTCATTGAAGCACATGAGCTACACAGATGCTGGGCAAGCCAGATCAAACTGATGCAATTCTTCTTCTGGGCATGCATTGCACTTGGTGTGGGGATGTGCTGAGATGAAAGTAAAGCACTAGGGTTTTTATTGTTTGTTTGGGGGGTTTCCCATATCTGTAAGCATCCTACATCATTAGTCCAGCTCCAGGGTCTGACTACCTTGACATATCTCTTATCTTCAGCCTGCAGTTTTTAGCAGAGGCCTTCCTAACTTTTTTCACTTTTTACCTTCATCACATTGAGTATGACCCAAACTTGGCTGCTCTTAGCTACTGTTTCGGTGATAATACTGGTAGAAGGTGGCCTTACTCAGTGTGCCTAAAGTCAGGTGCTGTTAGAGAGCACCACCATGAGAATATTTCCTGCTGAATCACTTCCAGGTCATACATTTTGGGTATCAAAACATTTTGTATTGCAGCTGCCTTTTGGCATGTGTGCAGCACCAATCTCAGATGGATTTATTAGAGCAGGGAAAGGTGCATCTAGCACTATATTAGAGAAGAGCATTAAAAGCAGATGCTTACTGCCAACCAATATTAAGTCAGTGTGTTGCATCATTTTCCGGCAAGAGAGGGGCTGAACAGTCAGCTTGATTTGGAGGCCAGCAAGCACTAAGCCCTTGGCCCTTGAACCCTTTCTTCCCAAGACCCAGCGGTGACATGGTAGAAGCCCCAATCTGCCTGTACTGTGCTGCAGCTGGAGGGTACAGAGGTTGTAGTAGGCTGCAGCATGGTACAGCAAAAGCTCCCCCTCCACTGAAGCCCTGGGCACCTAACTGCAGCATGGTGCGGGGAAAGCCCCCCACCCTCCACAGCTGAATGGCACAGAAGCCACAGCTTCATGGGTTCGTTCAAGAGGTTCAGCCGGCAACATCTGGTCCACATACCGTAGGTTGCTGAACTCTGTCATGGGTCGTGATTTACTTTATCTAGTTTAATCTGTAACTGCCTTGTAACAGGATGGCAGTATCCCATGAAAAATGAAGTAAATATGTCTACCTTTGCCTCCAGGATATGTTTCTCTTCCCATTACAACTGATATTACCAAATAGTAATTAAACAAGTAGTTATGGCAGAATTAAGATTAGTATTTCATCATGAGTATTTTTTTGCCAGTGCAACTACCTCATGTAGACTGGAAGGGATAACAGTTTTACAAATGTTTGTGAGTTAACCTGTGTAGAATTTTTACACAGTTTTAATCTCTTTGAAACTCTCAAATCTCTGACGTCCACAGGAGAATGCTGCTGCTTTACACTTCTTCTGAGCCGCAGGATGCAATTTAAGTAGCAAAATATTCCTGCGCAAGTTAATCATTAATCGGTTACATCATCTGTAAGATGCAAGCCAACAGGATTATGAAATTCATATGCCAAAAACATTGAATTATAGTGATTAGTATATTGTTCAGACTCAACTTCCTTTAATAAAACGCTGAACTTTTAACTTAAAGTTGGTACTTTTTGTTTTAAAGTATTATTAACTCTGCCAGTGTGAAAGACCTACAACATTTTGGCCTGCAGTTCCTCACTACTGCTAGTTCATTTTCTGTTTTTAGTGAGCTTCGGTGTCCTTTACCTATCTCAAGACAAAAAGCAACTTCCCGTCTTGTGGTGTAGCCAGTAAAATGACTGCCTAGTATAGGGCATTTATATTTATCCTATTTCAGTAAAGTAAGGGCATCAAAGGTGCTGCCTGCAGGCTGCATCTGGGCTGTGGAGGCCTGTCATCCAACCATCAGTGCTGCCCATAGGCCTTGGACCAGCTCTGCATGTGGTATGTGGAGTTGTCTGTTGTGTGATGCACACAGATCCCGTCTTGGGCACATAAAGGGCTGTTCCAGGGCACAACAGACTGGACCTAAATTCTGGGCCTGGGGCCAGGCCAGATCAGCCCACAGATGGCCCCTCATATGGCACATGGGGCTGGGACTAACCAATGCTCTGTGTGCAGACCTAGAGCTGGGGTGCATACTACATGTAGGGCCAGTCCAGGGCACACACCACGTACGGGACTGGTCAGCAGGGCCAATCCACCCTGCAGACCAGCTTCACATACCTCATCTAGTGCACGGGGCCAGATAAGTTTCATACCCCTGCAATAAATCATAAATAAATGCCTTCTGTATTGCCCTTACTCCTGGGCTAGGGAAAACAACTGCGTTTGCTGTTCAACATGTGTTGAGAAAGGAGGGCAGACTTACTGCCTTACTGTGCCAGGTTCTTACAAAAAAATGTTGACTCTTACTTTTTTGTTGGAAGTTCTTCTATAATTGGGCTGGTTTTACTCCTGGATTGTTATATTGTTATAGAAAAAGTAATTATGCCTAGAAAACATCAGCTAGTTTTGTACCTTGGTTCCCATGTTCATTTTTCACTTTCAAAACATGTCTGCCTAATAAAACTGTGATGGGATTTGTCAGAAGGTCTAACAGTACAGATTTCTTGTATGGTGTTTTGTAGTGACTAGCCATTGATTTCAGCCTCATGGCCTCAGACTTAAAGAGCAAATGTTAGACTAATTTTACAGCTTTTGCAGCCCAAGCAAGCTGCTATAATGAATTTTGTGTTGATGAATTACTGTTTTTTAGAATGTATGTTTTGAACTGCAGAGTCAGAGACTATTTTATGTCATATGGTTCGTTTTTAATCTTAAAAAAGCCTGAGTGCTTTCTTGCATCAGCAGTTGTTACTGAAAAAATCCAATTGTAAAACTGTAATTTAAATGTCTTTACATTGTTGGATAGTAGACGTTCTACAGTCCTCAGGGGTTTGTTCTGGGAGTTGGAATATTCATTGCTCGTTGCAGTCTTAGAACTTAAATGCTTTTTGTTGGCTTTTTTCTTTTTTGTTTTGCTTCTCTCTCTCTCTCTCTCTCTCTCTGCCTTTTCATCTTTTAGCTCTTCTTCGGTTTCTTTTAGCATGAGAACATCCTCAATTCGTTATCATATGTTTGAGTTCTTAGACCAAAAACAGACATCCAGTTTCTCCCAGGACAAAACCTTCTGTTCTGGCATTCTACAGATGTATAAACTCATTGTTGTTCACTATAAGTAAATGTGAAGTATTGTGTGACATGCCACACTTTCAAATTAAAGCATGATATAAACCAGTTTTTCAATTGTTCTACATACATATTTTTTTCTAAGTAACAAATTTACAGCTTGTTGGACACTTCTATTGTTGGAATTATTTTGCAGTGTAGCATGTCCAAATTTATTATGAAGCTAATCATATAATTGCACAATAGATGTAAACCAAGTCAGAGCCCTGAGAACTGCCCCCCCCCCCCTTTTTGTAAATGACTCTTTCACAGCTGTTTTGATAGGAGTCAAAGCCATGGACAAGCAGACCTGGGATAAATGCTGTGTCTATTTAGCCTTACTTATAGCTGAAACTGGTCTTTGTCATTTAAGAGGAAAACGCTAATTTAGATTTCTATCTTTTCTTTCTGTTTTTTCCCAGTTTATCGTGCAATATATTTGCATAAGATAAGGTTACCATACGTCCAGGTTTTCCTGGACATGCCCTCCTTTTTTGGCTCCCTGTCCTCATGTCTGGGTGGGTTTTTAAAATACAAGCCAATGTCCTGGTGTTTGCTGTGCCTCTGCTTTCCCAGGGACTAGCAGCTTGACCGATTGGGCAAGTTGATTGGCGGGGGGGGGGGCACGTACTCTGCTCCCAGGTAAGCGTGTGTGTGTGCACATGGAAGCTGCATGGGGGGGGCAGGGTGCTGTGGGTCCTGAGTGAGGGGCACTGGCAGTGCTGGGGGGCAGGGGGCTGCAGGTCAAGAGTGAGGGGCTTCGAAGTGAGAAGCAGAAGCAGGGCACGGGCATATAACTGCTCTTCCCTCCTCCCCAACGCACACAATTTTATGCCTCTCTGCCTCTGCTCCCCCCTACAGGTATCTTTTTTTTTTTTTTTGATACTGGAAGTATGGTAACCCTAGCTAAGATAATACACTTGTACTTCCCAGTGAAACAACATGCAGTACCCTTGTCTTTTGACTGTGATGTCATTTGCCTTTGTGTTTGCTCTTAGATTTTTCTCTCTGGAAACATTTCCTATAGTTTCCTGCATGTCAAAACTGTTCAGATTATTTTTCTTTCACACGTTGTCCCTAGCTTTTTCTATGCTTTCACTTGTGGATGCTTTAGTGAGTAAATTTAGCAGATTGGTTCCCTGATAGGATGGGAGTAATTTTTTTCAATTCATTGTACTCTGGTAGTCTGCAGAAAAGTAGTGATTGTTTGGATAATGTAGTTCCTATTTAACATTAATAAATAGTGCATACACTGATGAAAACACACACATTCATGTTGGGCTAATTGGAAAGACTTCTATTTCACTTGACAAGAAAAAATTGTGTGGAACTGCACGAGTATATTTCTTCATGTTACTGTGTATGGTGTTTAAGTTACTCTGCAACATCAGCTGCATGAATTGTATGAAGAATATTTTGGGAGACGCATCTTGCTGCTGGGCAGTATGTCCAAAAGAAAATCTGTGAATGTTTGTTTGGATTTTAAGACAAGAAAATAATTCTATTAGTGGCAAACTGTGGTTGATGACTTGTAAGTGTTCACCATATGATTTTATTTTTTAAATAACTATTTTAAGTGCCTTTTGACCATTTTTTTAGCAATTAACTTAATTTGAGAATTGCACAAATAAAGTAAGTTGTCTCACACACATGCATGTCTTGTTTTCATTTATTCTACTTAAGAATATCAGTGCAGTAGTATTTTGAGAAGTTTCCTGATTCTGTAGACAAATTGAAACATTTCTTACTTTTGTGATTTTTTTTTCTTTTGTTTGTGAAACTTTGAATATGTACAATTCATATTGTTGACAAAATAACATTTTTGGGGGGTAATTTTCTTTTTGTATGTTTCTGTGTATTTAGTTAAGCCTAGATCTTGTAAAATGGATGCATCCAGGGCAGGCCTTTGATCCAGCAAAGTAGTAATAATTCAGGGAGACTCCTATGTTGGATCTAACTCTTAAACAACAACAAAACCTCAACAGTAGATCAGAACTTCCCCCTGCAGCATACCTTTTGAAACTTCACTTTTTTTTCCTTCTAGGACCGTTTATAAATATCTTTCCATGAATAATGTATTTTTCATATGCACAAAAATTATCATTTAAAATTTAATACTTTGTGGTTTATTTTACTTGAGAAAATATACTTCTAAAGAGTGGTAAACAGTCTTCACTCAGGATTGAGCAGCACCCTGTGACCAGTCTGAAAACTTTAGGTAAAAATCTTCAAGGCTAATCATACTTGTCCCCTTTTGTAACAGTTTATTTGAAATTTTTTTAAGCTTATTGCCAACTTGTGACTCGGTGGAAATAAGGATTCAAAATCTGTAAAATGCAGATCCAGAACTTGGCTTAGCATGTTGTGGCAGCATGCGACCTAGGTAGCACCCCACTACCGTGCTAAATCGGTCTCAAATGCACCCTCTTTATCTCACCCGCCACATCTTTGATGTTAATATGTTAAAGGGAGGCTGCCTTTCTAACCTTTTTGGCACAGTGCCTTGATGTATCTGGGCTCTGTCTAGTTGCCCGTCCGTGCTCTCGCAGCCTGCACTGGGGCTGCGTCTCCCCGCGGCTCTTGCAGCCCGCACCGGAGCCTTGTCTCGCGATCCCCGCAATTGAGGCTCAGGTGGCCGTAGCCATACCTGGCCTCCAGACCCCTTTCCCAGGTCTCACGCCCACTGGGCTCCTCCCAATTGAGGCTCACACTGGGCTTCTCCCAATACTACCCACACTGGGGCTGGGGTCGGGACAGCCCAAAATGCAGCACCCTCTCCGGCACCAGAAACCCCCACGCTACTGGGAAGCTCCTATGAGGCCTCCTCCAACCCCTACAGCCTCACCCAGTCCTCCGTATTACCCAACAATAAAACAGAAAACACAAAGCCCCTTGGCTATAACATAAATTCCAAGCCAAACCAGGTATCCTTCCTTCATGTCCCTACTAGGGTTTCCTTCACCCAGTATCTTCATGCAGATGCCGCTCAGGCCGTCGGGCTTCTCTGCTATGCCTGCCCTGCTTGCTCCAGCAGAGCTCCACCTTCCTTGGCTGCCAGAGGGGAACTGGCTTTCCAGCCTCAGCCTGTCTGTTTATATAGGCCAGGCCCTGCCCCCTTCTGGTCAGCTGACCCAACTGGTTGTCTCGGCAACCCACACCTGTGCTGCCCTAGTGACTGGCAGCTGAGCCATTTTACTGTTGTCAGTAGCAGGCACCTTAGTGTCCTGGTACACATGAATTCCTGTTATGGGATTGTGACAAATGATTAATGTGGGACTGATAACACACATACACCATTAATTAAGCATGTGCTAAAATGTTTGCAGAATCAGGCCTTATTGAGTATATGATTTGCTGTCTAAAAGTGACAGTTTCACATTAAGTATGATGCTTTGAGGGAAAAAAACACTGTACATACTTATTGTGAGAAACAGATGCTGTCTTCTATTTTCCTCATCTGTTGCAAAAACAATATTGCTGGGTCTGCAGGAAGAGTGTTCCAGTCTTGGTTAGAGGGACCATAATTTTCATTCTACAAAATAATTTTAAGTGGATATATAAACGTATTGGCGTCTTCTGACTACATACTTAAAATAAACTATCTAAAGCTGCAACTTTATTTGGAATTATTTTTCAGACATGTCTGCTCCTGTGCAACTTAAGTTCAAACTTGGAACGATTTCTGTGTTCCTGTCCAGATATAATTGGACTGTAAAGTATGTGGTGTAATTTGTGCTTCCAGACTTACAGGCATAAGAACATAGAATATATGAACTGTCGTTTACTGGGTCAAATCATAGGTCTAACTTGCCCAGAGTGGATGCTGAAACAGAGTGAGCTGCATACGACAGTTTTTTCCCAGTGTTCCTCTCCCACTTGCAGCCTTCGGCAGTTAGGCTAAGTACAGGCATTTGGGGAGGTTAAATTGCGTTCAAAGTGTTTAAACTTGGCTTGTCCTAGTGCCAACCTTACACTTACAGATCTGGTCCCAGTGACCGGCAGTCAGTTTAAAGCATATATCTTGTATTCAAAGAACATTTAAGAGCAAGACAAACTAGGGGAAAAGATCTTTTAATAATTTATATTTTAGCTGCAATTAGAATTATTTCCTCCTTTGCCATTGCTTGGTTCTCTTTACAGAGCTATAATGCAAAATTATCAAATAACAGAATAAGCCAGAAATAGGAACTAAACAAAACATGAAACTAAATTTGTGCTTAAACCACGCCTAGCAGGCTCATTTGACCATCAACGTACTGCCTACTGGGTGTAAAGGATAGGTTAATCTTTCTCACTCATCCCTACCATTGCCAGTGTTTGCTACTAGCAGCCCTAAAACGACCTAAGTTGGGTCAATTTCAAGATGTTTTTAAGTACTCTATACTGTATGAAGCAGTTGTTCCTGTCATACACTTTCAATGCCTTGCATGTTAAGAAGGAACTCAGGAAGAGAAAGATTTGCGGGAGTCATTAAGTCCAACTCCTCACTCTTGCTGTGGGGGCAGAAATGCAATAATTTGCAACTAGTTTGAATGAGCTGCTTCAATGCTGTTTCTTGGTTTTTCTACTATGGGGCCTTGCAAGAACAATTGAGTTTAACTCTTCCATGTTGGTTAACCAACAAAATGCAGCTGGAACTTTTATTCGACTGTACTGTACACTGGAATTCAGGTTTGACTGGGACTTGCAAACTGAATTTTACTTTTCCCTGCTTATGTGCTCCTGTTTCTCTACTGCTATATTGTTGAAACTGTGTAGTCAGTTTCCCCCCAGCACTGGTAAAAGCTTAGTGTTAGAGCTATTCATTGCATAAATAAGAGTCATGATGAGTCTTCATTTTATGATATTGAAATATTCTTCAGTCAAATGAAGTGCATAGGTGGACTGCCTCCAAACCCTGAATTAAGTGTGTACTGAAGTTTTGCATCGGTTTACTGGATGTGATCTGCCTTTAAGTTTCTTTTCAGAAAAGAGTATTGAGGATCTTTTGTATAAACATTTTTCCAAGAGGCAAAGACATTTATTTATTTGCACAAACAAAGCATCTACCAGAAGAGTGGCCATAACATTTCAAAATAAGCAAATTTGGCTAGACTAGATGTGATTCTTGGTTGAGATGTCTTGTATGATGCTTTTTCATTCCAAGTTTGGATCTTGAGTCTGACACCCGTTGTATGCCTCAATATTCAAACTTGTATAACAGGTGCCATAAATGTCACCAGACTTGAAAAAGTAAACAGAAGATTGTTAACTGACCTTTTCACTTGTGCTTATTTTTGTAAAACTTAACTACTGCCTTCTGGATCCAACCTTGAAAAATAAAATCTGAAACAGCTAAAGAGAATCGTCTGGACTTTTTAAATCAATGAGAAATGCTTTTCACATCAATCTCATGATATACCTAGCCCATCTTACTTTCAGCTTTAACACTTTAAAGACTTCAGAAACCTACAAGTCATTATATGGGTACAAAAAGCTTGCAGGATAAGGGCCTTTGTTATCCTAAACGCCAACTGCAGCTCATATGAATCCACATGGGGCAGATTGTAATAAAGCCAAGCAAATTTACTGAAATTCCCAGCTGGACTCCTGACAGCTCCATACAGTGTATGTATTGATTCTTCATCCTTCCCCCCTATTGTCTTTTGATGTAATGCTAATCCCATTTAAGTCAAGTTTTACCATATATTTAGGGATTTCAGAGCCTTAATGCTACCATTTTTGCATTAAAAATAAAACACAGATGAGGGGGAAGGTTGCTTGGTTTGGGTTTTTTTTGTGATCGATAGAGCTGGTCTAAACAGATTTGAATAAAAATTTTCATACATAATTTCTGTTCCTTGGCATGTGTTTGTCAAATTGGTTTTTTTAAAAGGAAACTTAGAAAAACTTCTTAAAATTTGCTAAAACTAATTGTCATTTTTCCAAATACCTGTATCAGGGGTGGCCAGAGTTACTCACAAACTCTGGGAGCTGCATTTGATCCTCCACTGAAGTTCAAGAGCCAGAGAATGAGTGGGGGATGTTGAGCAACTCAGAGTGGAAGTGACCACACCTTCCCCTGCACTGCTGAGCCGTTCTGGCTTTCCCCGTGGTGAGCACACCCTGGGGTAAGTGGCGTAGCTGCAGCCTCCACCTGGCAGAGCGGCACCTGAGCCAGCAGTGCTAGAGGGAGAGGAGAGACCAGGGCAGGCTGCACTCCCCGCAGGAAAAGCCGGAGCGGCAGTAGGTGCTAGGCTGCGCTGTCTCCCAGAGTCATCGCAGGGAGAAGTGGGCAGGGCCGCGGCCAATTTCCAGAGAGCCATAAGTCTCGCAAGCCACAGTTTGGCTATCGTAGACCTATATTAACTAGTAGTCCTGAAATGGGAATGCAGAGGGGTGATGACCCTTTCCCTTTAAAATGTTAAATATTTGTATAAGTAATCTGAGATGATTGATATTTTATTTTCATGTGCTTGACATCTCATGTGAGGTAGCTAAGATGCAAAGCTCTAGCTGATCAGTCACCCATAACAGAATTATTTCCTGTCATATGTTTATTTCAAATGTCAAATTCGATAATGTTGCTGAGCTGATTGTAGGCATCACTGTGTTTCTAGAGAAATAAGCTGAGCTCTATATGTAGTGACGAAAGTTTCACTAACGTATGTTTTATCTGTGATCTATAATTGAACCGGTAGTCTGCCTTTCCATGCTTTACAGAAGTCCTATCTAATAAAAGCAGTTTCTTGTCCATTTATTTGTAAGGGTGTGTTTTATTTTGCTTTGTTTTTTAGTTTTTTTAATGATACACTGCATCTTACCTTCTGAGAGAGGAAGCCTGTGTCAGTGGTCCCCTGCTAAGTCTGGTGGTTTTCTAAAAACTCTGCTGGTCTTAATTTCTCTGAATTTGCCTAAAATCACTTAGGTGTTGGAGTTAGAGATCTGGGCACAGTTGGTTGAAGTGTGGTGTTGAAAGCTAGTACCATTTTGAATCAATCTTGCCATATTGCCAAGGATCAAAACTCTTCTATGCAGATTTCTGTTGTTATCTTGATCCTATGTTGTTTATAATCTAATAAAACACCCTCTTTTTTTCTCTCAAGAGTGGGCCTTTCTACTCTACACTGGAGTACCTGCCATTTGCTACATCTTTCAGTAATAGGAGTGCTAAAGAGAAGGGTTTTGAATAGTTATATTGACCTTACTCAAAAGCAGTGTATTTGCTTAGTTATCAGAACAAAGACAGCATGGAAATAATTTCCCTGTTTCCACAGTGATCTATAGAGTGCACTTGTGATGACAGAACTAATGGGAAAACTTCTACCATTTTTTTTCCAGAATATAATCCGTATTGTATCCTATTGGCGAAATGTATTAATTAGCCCAAGACTGCAAATAAGCATGTAGCTGAGTTATCTTGGTCTAATAATAAAGGTAACCTCACAGCCTTATGTGATTCAGTGTCACTTGTGCTTCCACCCATAAGTATAACTCAGGGACATTCCTGAAATAGTTTACAACTGATTCTCTATGTAAAGCATAATCTCTTTCACCTAATTGAATTGTCTAGCTGGTAATTTAAGAAACAATGTTGCATACATCGATATTTGAAATTAAAATAGTTTATAGTTCTTTTTTTCTCTAATTAGATGCCAATAATATGGGATAGACACAAACTCATTTTTTACTTAAGGCAAGTAAGATGAAAGTGAAGTGGGCACATGATAGTGAATTTGGATATGCGCCCCAAATTGTGGCCAGTGTTATCAAACTTCTGAGACAGAGTATTGAAATGTCAGAGGGGCCAGTTGCAGCACATCCAGACAAAGGCAAGACCTGTGATTAAAAGACAAGGCTTGGTGTGGGTAACTCTAAATCTATTGCTCCCCAGCCAGGGTATGCTACAGGAGCTGCAGGGACCTGCTCTCCCTGAGCATCTCTCCACTTGCAGAACTGGGATGCTGGTCCTGTACCCTCTCCCCCATCCTGCTGGCACTAGAAAGGTGCTCTTGGTCCTGTTCCTGGTTGTGGTACTGCTTCCCAGCCACACAGCTCTGCAGGTTCTGCATCCTCACGCCCTAGCCAGCCCAAACTCTGATGCTACCACCTGGAGCCCAAGTACTGCTGCCCCAGGCACATGCAGACGCTGTACCCAGGAGCAGTGTACTCCAGCTCAAACAGAGCCAGAGTTTATCACAGCTCATTAATTGCCCATGTTGGCGCACCTTGTGTATTTGTTCTATACCAGCAATTGTTTTAGTTTTTCCTTTAGGTAATTCAGCTGCTCAAATTCAGAGTTCTTGCAATCCAGATAAAGTCCCTTATCGCACAGAGCTCTGTGCATAAAACACATAGGGTGTTGTACCTGGATCTTGGTCTGAAAGGGGGATTATAAAATTCCACCCTAATAGGACACAGTCTGACACTGGGGCAATGTATTCTGAGAGGCCAGAAAGGAGGCAGAAATCTAAGCAACTCCATAAATTGCATTATAAATGATAAATTATGTCAACATAATTAACATAAAGTAAACTGCTGAAGATCTTATTTATAGAAAGGGTTATGAATAAGCTATCAAACTATAATAATTTAACAAAGCAAGGATTTACCATGGAGCTGCTTACAGGTAGCTCTCACTTATCCCATGGTAAATGAAAGCTAAACTAAGGCAGCTTAACCCTGAATGAAACGGCAGTAAATCAGCACCTCTGGTTACTTGTTGCAGATTGAATGTTTTTCCGCAGTACAAGACATTTATCTACCTCAAGGTGGGTGTTGAGGATTATGTAAGAGGACTAGATGCAGTTCAAACTTGCCTTAGTAAAACTTAAATTGGTGACCTAATGGGCGCAACTGGACAAGTGCACACATGCCTCTTGCCCTGTCTCAAACCCCTTGAGATGGGGCAAGAGGCACATGTGGGAACGAAAAAATGTTTGCAGGGAGCAAATTAGACCCCTAGATATCCAGGGGTCTAACAAAATTGGAGTTTAAGAAAGTGGGGCAGGGCGCAGTCCTGGACCATGCCCTGAGGCAACCAGAGGTTGGGTCCTCCATGGAGACACTCTGGCTGCCAGAGCATCTCCGTGTTTGGCTCCTCACCCTGGTGCTGAAACGTGGCTGGCCAGACTGCGTGTTCAGCACCAGGGCTCCAGTGCCTGTAAGTACAGGGTCGGAGGGACTGAGGAGGGGGGAGGGAAGCATGGGGGGACCCCTGCCCTGCCTGAGCCCATCCCCTGCCTGCCTCCCAGACCCCCAATCACTTTTCTGTCTGGCCCCACCCCCTGCCAGACCCTCCCAACTCCCCCCAATCACTTTTCTACCCAGCCCCACCAACTGCCAGCCCCCCCCCCCAATTGTTTTTAAAAAATCCTGGCACTTACCAGCAGTTCAGCTGCCATCTGGCTGACTGGGGCCCCACCTACACAGTGCAGGGCAGAGACATTCCCAGTGGCTCCAGCCCAGGCCGTCCAGCCCTGTGCTGCCTGGGGGGGCTCTGCCAGGAGGCCCCGGACCCTCCCACCCTGCTTCTAGGGTAAGTAGTGGCTTTTCCCCCCATTTTCTTTCCTTTTTTCCCCCCTTTTTTACTTCTTCAAAATGAAGGTGCCCGGGGTTGTGGGGGCAGCCGTGGGGGTTGGGGCTAGGTGGGATAGCCATCGGGGCTGCAGCAGTTGGTGGAGGATGGGACCAGATAGGGCAGCAATCAGGGGCTGGGGTGGGGCATGTGGGCCTTGCAGGGGGGGTGGTAGAGTTCACTTTATTTTTATGATGAGAGACATGCTTTAATACTGTAGATATATCAATAAACCATTGTCCAACTGATTACTGTCTCTGTCTCTCTCTCTCTTTATAGTGGTCTTTTGTTTTACTTGTGGAGGAACATGGATAAGGGGGTATTTTACAGAGTGACTTTGGGATTTTTTATCAGGGATTTTTCAGTTTTCCAATAGGGAACACCAGAAGTCCTGCTAGGGTGGCCAGTGGCACGGCCCTGCCTGCTCAGAGCTGGCACCATAGACCCAGCTGGCTGTGGCTGACCTGGCCAAATGGGGCCAGGAGGACATGCTTTGACAGTTCAAAGCAGGCCACCACGCCCGGAACATCTTCCGGGCGATAGCTGCCCGGATGGCTGGGCAAGGGGCACAAACAGCAGTAGTACCATGCAGAGGCCAACCCTGCAACCACAGTCCACTGGCAGCTGGCCCAGAAGGGTAGATGCCGCTACTGGCTGTGCAGTCCCCATCCAGATCTTGTGGGGTGCACAGCAGGTCACAGCCAGGCAGCAGCCCCCACTGCCAGACTGCTGCAGTGGGTAGAGGGTGCAGGGAACTCTCAGGGCTGCTTCAGCAGTCCAGCTGGCACAAGGGGTAGTGTTTCAGGTACCAATTGGCTGGGCCCCAGAAACTCCTGAGAGCTAGTAGCCCTGAGCTACTTGCCAGGGCGGCTTTTTATACTGCTGGGGACAGCACAGGTGCTGGTCCTGGGCTCTAGCTCCCCCGACTACAGATCTGGGAGGAGCCAGGCAGGGTTCTTTTGCTCCAAGTAGCACAAATTGTTCTACAATAAAGTGCATGTCTGAGCATGTACACTGAGGCAAAAAGCCCTAGCTCAAATTTGCACCACTTTTATTTGAGCTGCTGCAGGAGCACATGCTTGCATGTGTAGGCGTGCCCAATGAGTTTAGAAGAAAAATTGAAGGGGAACAATCAAAAGGGGTGAACTGTTCTAAAATTATACCCCACATTATTTTATTTGTATTGCTATAGTATTTAGGAGCATGACTGACTGTGGCCCCTTGTATGATGTGCTTCATGAATGCAAATAGATTGACCCTGTCCCAAAGGGCTTGCAATCTAAATGAAAACAAGAGAACCAAACGGATATAAGAAAATGACTAGGCAAGATTTTTCAGCATCATAGATGGAGATCTGAGTACATCAAGAGCTTAAGTTTTCACAAGCAATATCCTTATTCATGAGCAGTCAAAGGCATCCCATCTGTGAAAAAAAGTAAATGTAGAAGTGTGTGCTTGCTGGCCATTTAAAACCCTTCTCAGGCTGGATGTCTGGGGGGTGGTTTTCAACTCAAGCCCCCTAATTGATTATATTTTCATGGGTTTCTCCAGTTTGAAAATGGTGAGAAACATCCAGTAATTCAAATCCATTTGAATAATCAGTCATTTGAAAGTCAAAATAATTCACTAAAAAGCCAGATGGAATGCATAATCCCAATCAGGAAGTATTTACAGTTTGGCTCAATATGTTTACTATAGAAATTAGTGCTTCAGGCTGTTTTCCCTACAGAAAGAGATGACCCCACCTGGTGTTCTCCACCATCTGTAGTAGGAGCAATTGGAGGCAAAATTTGTCCAGAGTTGATAGCAGCAGCTTAGACATTAGGTATGAGTGAAGCGGGCCCTATTCGATTTGGATTTGGATTCGGCCCAAATCGGGGCAGTGATTCAATTTGTTGTCCCCGATTTCAATTTGGCCGAATCTGAAACTGAAGATTCGATGCTGATTCGGAGAATCAGCTATTTGAACATAGACACAGCTTTAAAAGTTTTTTTTATATGTACCTTGAGGTACCAGGCGTGGCTCATGATCGCTGCAATGCTGGGGCGGATGGAGTGTCCTACAGGAGTACGGGGGGGGCCCTCCACATGCTTGTTGGTGAACCCAGAAGTGGACCAGAAGTACTTCCAGTCCACTTCAGGGTCTGCCGGGGAGCGTGCAGGGCCCCACCCCGTGCCCCCCGACTCAGCTATTGGCCACAGGGGCACCCCAGGTACCCCCCCCAAACCCAGGAGGCACCAGTCACTAAGGTGGAGGGGTGCTGGGCCCCCTGTTCCCCAGCACACTCCCCAGCAGACCTGGAAGTGGACCAGAAGTGCTTCATGCCCCCCATGCTTCTGTGGGACACTCCATGCGCCCCTCCATCACAACACTCACAAGCCCCTGCTACCTAGACGTATGTAGAAAAAATATTTAAAGCTGTTTCTATGCCCAAATCAGTTCGGAGGGTTTCGATTTGATTCAGAGAGATGAAAGGGTCCTCCGATTCTATTCAGATTCAGAGATTCGGCCACTGAATCAGGCCAAATCTCCTCCAAATTGATCAGGGACTGAAGCTTCACACAGCCCTGTTAGACATTAGTAGTTATTCTTCTATTAACTGAAGCTATGACTTTTCAAATCTGGGTGTAACCATATAACTTAGTGCTGCGCTGAAGATGCAACCCAAAGAGTACACCCAATCTGAGTCGGAGATCCAGTTAGCTAATACTTTTTTTCAACTCTGCACCCAGGCATAAGCTGAACTGGAAATGGACCTGGGTGTTGTAAAACATCCAGTTTTTATTACAGAGCAGTGATCTCAACCTCCAGCCCATGGGGCTGTGTAATCCAGCTTGTAGGCCTCCTCACAGATCTGGAAATAGCAGCAGGGGAGCAGTCGCAGCCCTGGATCAGCATGTGGTGTTGCTCCATCGCCATATCTGGTGCATGGGGCTGGGCTTTCGAATCACTTATCTGGCCTGCAGGGCTGGTAAGTTGAGCACCGCTATAGCAGAGGACCTAATATCAAACATTTTATAATTTACCCAGTAGAAACCTTTCTGCTTGTAAGACAGGAAGAGAGAGAATCTTTATTTAGAGTTGGCTCCAATTTGTTACATATTAAATTCTGAGAACTAATGACTAGAGTAGTGGTTCTTAGTCTTTCTAAACTGAAAACACCCCTTGGAAAATGCCAGCTCTTAGCTTTCGCTTATTGACCATGGAATGATACAAAAGCAATTCTTTGGTTGCAAAGAACTCAGAAAAGCTGCAACAGGTCAGAATAGTTTTTGATGCTATGGAATTCTCTGGCCACAACCACATGAGCGAGGCCATGCAATATGTAGCACTGCAGACCTGCGGTGCTACACACCACACATTCAGGCATTCCCTGCTACTTTGCAGTGCAGGGATGGGGGGAGCTGACCCCAGGAGATCCCAGGGTCAAAAAAAACCTGTGCAGAAAAAAGTGGGGTAATGCACATTGTAGCAGTACTCTCCGCCCAAAACTGGAACTGGCCAACTGGAGCCACGTTCCAGCTGCCAGCAGGCTCCCAGCTGCAGAAGCACCATGGCTGCAGTTTTCTCAGCCTCCAGGACCCCAGGTAAGGCTGCTGGGGCCAGCACAGTTGCTGGTCCCAGTCTCCCCTGTTCCACCCAAAGTAACTTGTCACATGCCAGCGTGCGCATGGCACAGGTATTCCCCAGGAACAAAAAGCAGCATCATACCTTATGCTGCTACTTCTTGTCCCTAGGGAAGCAAACGTCCGTGGTTGTGCGGATGTGGCCTCTGAGTTATGTCGTGATGCATGTGTAGGTGTCTGCGCACTTAACAGGATTAATATTGCATGCCACCCTGAGATGCCCTTAAAAGAATCTCATGCCATCCTGGTTGAGAATCATTGGACTAGCGCAATTGCCAAGTTTTATGGAAGGTTCAGAACAGGAAGCAATATAGTGGCCATGTATAGTCCTGCTCTCATGTTCCACAGAATTTGTGGCATCTTAAATGTTACTTACAAAAACTGAGCGTCATTCTGGGGAATTCGTTTTTCAGAACAGGGAGGCTATTAAGCCTCTAAAATAAAAGCAAGCATGGAACAAAACCTGTAACTGAACCCTCGTGCATAACAGACTTGCCAGCATTTTGGTTATAAATGAGGGGCTATCACAAGGAGCAATACCAGAAATAATTAAGTATGCTTGAAGAAATCTTTTGTTATACCTTGCTCCTGTACCTTACATGTTTGCATCCTAGAGAGTGAGATATAAAAATCCTGCTGATTCATTGGTAATCAGAGTAAGAGAATTCTACCAGAAGCAGAGAAATTACATTAAAACACATGAATTAGAACATTAGTAGGGGTGTGCAAAGTGGGCGGTATTCAAATCTGATTCAGCCTGATTCAGGGCACAGTGGTTTGATTAGCTGATTCGGATCACTGTCCTGATTTGACTTGGCCAAATCTGAATCTGAAGATTTGATTCTGATTCGAAGAATAAGTGATTCAGCTGTAGACACAGCTTTATATGTTTTTTCTACATACCGTGTGCTACCAGGTGTGGCTCGTGAATGCTGAGATGGTAGGGTGGATGGAGCATCGCATGGGGGAGGGGTCCCCTGTAGTTCAGGTCCACTTCTGGGTCCGCTGCCAAGTGCACCGGGGAACCTCCCCCATATTCCCCTGCCTTGTTAATTGGTCATGGGGGGGACCCCAGGTGCTCCCATTATTAAATTGCCAATTGCTCAAATCAAGAGTAAGACCTTATAAGGGAATAAGGCAAAATGCTGCATTTATTGATTACATGAAGCAGATACATAAGCTTGGACACACCAGTCATACAAACAGACACACACAAGCATACAAACAAACAGATGTAGACAGACATGCAGACAAAACCACTCCAGTAATGTGTTGTAGTTCCTCCCACCAGCACAAGGTAACTTGTTTGACTGCCAGCACCTTTGGTTAAGGGCAAAACTTTCTATCAAGTTTTCAAGGTGACTTCTTTCCAACAGATGTTCAGGCTAAAAATTTCCATGCTGGGTATCTGCCTAAGTCTGAACTTTATTAAAATGTCAGCTAGAACTGTTCAGCTGTTTACAAGACCCTATAATATAATGTAGTGTGTGTGTATGAAATTAATTAAAAGAAGTTCAGTATAAGGCTTTCAAAGCTTTCAGCAGATAAGAATTATGCTGTTCACATACTGCTGAACAGCTCTCCTATGTGTTTTACCTCATGTTCAGCAGGTATTTACTATTTACACACAGTGTGGGAGGAGATCCTTATATGATAACTTCAGGGGAACTTTTAGTAAAGGTGAATAGAACCAAAGCCAGAATGCTTGATAATACTTTGTTGATTTCTGATAAGGTTGTGTATTATTATAAAGTGCACACGTTCAATTCATCATAAAATAAAATCTGTGGGACTTTTGGCCTGGTCAGAAAGACTTGTGAAAGAGACTTATTGGATTGCTCCCATAATTTAACTTTGTAATTTTAAGTGATAAACAAGAAAAAAGATTCAAGTAATAGTTCTGCTTTCCCTTCCCTGCCAGCTTCCTCTGTTGGCTGTTAGAGCTGGGCACACAGCAATACATTTGTGAGTGTTTTTAAAAAATTACTCACCTTGTATGTGTTTATGGTATTCTTGAGTTGTGCCCCCTGAGTCTGTACTCAGTCTGTCCACTGTTACCCTGAATGTTGCTCATCGATGCTACCTTCTGTGATACTATCTTCCATGGACTTGCACATGAAAACCTAACGTTTTGATGCTGTATTTAGTTATGACAAAACACACTGTATTAATTAATCCATTTTATCAAACGATCCAAATCCGGCTGCATAACTGATTTTGTTCCCAATCCACCAACCCATCCTTTTTAGTTTCATCTGCAAATTTAACTCAAAATAGCATTATTAATACTTGGAAAAAATTAAAAAATAGAGATAATAGCCAAGATCAAATCCCTGTGAAAATCCACTAAAGTATTTCCCTAGCAGGATTTTCCATTTATTTTTTAACTATTTGTTAACATGCTTTAATCCATGTAATATATAAGTTTTTATTTTTCTGTTGCGCTAATTATTTTTGTTTTCAAGGTGAACATAAAGCAGTAACCCTAACCCCCACCATGATTTAATTAAAATAGTCTTTTTTTAAAAAAACAAAACAAAACCTACTCTCATCATTTTTAGCGGAATGAGAATGCTTTGGGTTGAAAATACTGCACTTTTTCAGAAATCATAGTAGGGTTGATTTATTTTAAGAAGTCAAAGTGAGTTTTATGCAGTGCACATGGTTATGGTGAAACCACAAAGGATTCTAAAGCATTTTTTTAAAGTAAATGTTGCCTCTAGATCGGTCATCTTCATTACATTATGCATGGGTTGCATTGCTGTACACATATAGTTTTTAAAGATGCCTTAGAATGACAGCGTTAAATAAACATGAAATCTTGAATCTTCATAACTGTTGCTTTGGATCCCAAGAATATTAAATCTAAGATTTAGCTGTGTGTTTTCAAACACACTCAAGAAACTATCACAGTCAAGATGTTCCAGAAAGCACTATTTTTCTCAGATTGAGCGATAATGCGAAAGAGCCATGAACCCCACAGTTCAGCCAGTGGATGCTTAAGCAGTCCCAAATGCTTGCAGATCCCAAAGGAATGATAAACAGATGTCCAGAGAACAGTTGCCCAGAAAGATGGGAAATAATTGTATATCTTAAGGCACTGCTTATCCAAAATTCCTAGCAATGTGACTTTACAGCACAAAGAGCTGCATTATTTAGTACCTATAAAGCCCAATGAAATTTTCACCACAGACCTTAGAATCCTGATATAGGACTAAACTTGTCCTTTGTTATCTACCTTAAAGTCAAATCAGGCTTTTTTTCCTAGTTCCAGGGCACTCTGCTGGAAAGAACGTATTTCAATGCTGTCACTTCCCTACATGTACAATCTGTGATTATTATGCGTCATTATAATTTGTAATACAAAGCACCTCCCAGGAAGCTTATAAATAATTTTGCATTGTGCTAAGCTTCTTTTGGTGGCTGTAAGGGACAGGGCTAGGAGCACTGGCTTCAAATTTCAGCAGAAGAAATTTAGGTTGGAAATCAGGAAGAACTTTCTGACTATGATGGTGATTAAACTTCGGAACAGAGTACAGAAAGCCAGGCTGGAGCATTAGTTAGTACATGGTTCGATTAACATATGTACTATTTGCTCAGATGTTTTCCTAAAGTACTGACCAACATAGGCCTCACTAGAGCAGTGACTGACTGATACATGAATTGCTTGTGCAAACTTAATCTGGAATACACATACACAAGGATGGTACAAGATAACAAAATGATACAAGATGTGCAGTACTGCCAAGAAGAGACGCCAGGTACATCAACTGCAGGGCAGTATGAAAGTTATGTGATAAAGAGAAAATAGAACCACATAGATAATACAGGAGGTATGACAGGTACAGTATGACCCAAGATACCAGCAGAATATAATACCTAGCTTCGTCAAAACACATATTTGCTAAATGCTCAGGTTTTCCTAATCAACATGTTTTGTTTAGTAAAGTGGGTTGGTCCGTATAAAAGGAGAAGCTTGGAAACTTGGAACCTTGTATTGGCTTGGGGGGATATAAACTTATACTGATCACCATTATCCTGTGCAGACAAGTACAAGGGCGCCCTGTGTGTGTTCATGTTAGGCCTTGTGATAAACTCAGCAGAGCTCTCACCATTGAGCCTGCAGCCTTTCTTTCTATAACATTAACATCTTCGTGACCACCTTCCAACAGCACACGCATAAAGAGCAAACTACACATATCACACATACGGAGTATGCCACTCACTTAGAGAAGCTGTGGAATCACTGGCCCTGGATGTTTTCAGGAGCAAGTTAGGCAGACATTTGACTTGTTTGGTTTAGTCAGGGATGTTTCTGCTCTAAGCAAGGACTGGACTAGATGACCTCTCAAGGTCCCTTCCAGTGTTTCTTTCCTATAATCCTAAACACTGTGGGCCAGTTCCAAATCATTTTTGTAAGCACTTCCACTTAGACAGTGCACAACCTCATAATCAGTTCCCTGGTGATCCAAATAGGTAGGATTAGACATTTAGGATACTTAAACAGTTAGTGGGAGGGAGTTACTTCCTTTCAAATGGCAGTTAAGAGTGCCTAGAGTAAGCATGCCTAAAGTAAGACAATAGAAAGACCTTGCTCAGGGATGTCTGAACTTCTGTACTTCTGCAGTGGTTAGGCAACTGACTCAAGCCTGCATCTTGAATCCTGGGACGACAGAGGCACCTAGAGAAAAGACACGCAGCTCTCACTGACATCAGCATTCGGATCAGGGCACAGCACCCAGGGTGATTTGCAGTCTTGAACGCTGCCAATGCTTGTGATGATACCACCTACTTCTTGCCCAAGGAGTAGGAAACTTCCCTATCTCAGACTCAAATTCACATCCCTCCTCCCATGTCACAGGAAGGATGATTAGGTCATTCTTATTGGGACAGGGCACATCCCTTTGACTGAAGTGTCCTGAGTTCCAGGCCCTGCTTCTCGAACCATTTATCCTTTTTACAGTAACCAGCAATTGATTAAAAGACAGAAGGGACCTAAACTTTTGTTTCTCCTTATCAGGGGAGTGACTTCATTGCTGGGCTACAGTCATGCTTCCTCTTGTTTGCTGTCCTCCTGCTCCCATCAATTTTGCAATTTCAGGCGCCCCAAAATCAATTTAAAGTGAAAGGATAGTGGGTAGCCCCACCCAGCTTACTCTGTAGCCCAAAGGCAAAGGTCCTCTGCTGGACAGCAAGAGATGCTCTGTTTGAGTCTCTTAGGCTGTGGAGGGTCTAAACCTGCGTAACTCACTTCCTGGGCAAATATTCTAACAGTAGGTTATTGTGGAGAAGGTGGGCACAGTTGATCTTGCAGCTGATGTGGATCAGGTACAAAGTGTACTCTGTGGATATTTAATGCAAATAAACTTGACAGTCCACTTAGATTTGAGACCTCTCTCAGCACTGATTTAGCTCTCGATGGGCATGTTTACATGAAACGTGTTAATGCACATTAGCCTAATTTACTATCCAGTATGGGCACGCACAGTAAAAAAAAGGCTAATTGCCTTTATACTTCCTTTACTGCACAGTAAAAATTGCTAATAACGTCTAAATTTGATACCTGTAAATGCAGGTATCAAATTTAGGTGTAATTAGTTAAAGCACGTTAACTCACATGTAGATGCAACCCAACACTAATTTTAGTGCCAGGTCCAGCTAGTCACAAGGGGGCCACCCTGAGCCCAGCCCCAGAGGTCCTAGCTGAGCGTCTCTCCTGCCCCAGGGCTGAGCTGCTCTGTGGCAGCCTCTAACTGCAAGCTATAAAAGCCTCCAGCCATTTTTTGCCCTGGGGCACACACACCAGGACCTTGGAGCATTGCAGGTCCTGTATGCCCCCCTGGACAAGACTTAGGCTGCCTCTGCCAGTCCTGTCCCCTAGCCAGAGCTGCTGCTTGGCCACAGGTGGGTGTTGTAAAGGGCTACAACTTGCTGCACCCCCTGCCCAGCCCTGAGATGTCCCCAGGGCTGCTGGCTGGCTGCCTCTGGCAGCAGGGCCAGCACCTGCTCCCTGCTGCTGCTCACCCCCAGCAGTGTCTCCTGTCTTACTGTGGCACATTTGCCCCTGCTGCCTGCAGCACAGCTCCCAGTCCCTGGTCATGCACCTCTGCCAAGCACTGCTGGCCTGTGGGCGGGGCTGACCACACAGGGACAGCTGTGCAGGGGCCCAGAGAGCCAGCATGGGACACATGTCCTTCCCCTTAAGGACCAGCCCCACCCATGTGCACATGCCTGAACCTTCTACCTGGGACCCCAACTGGAGCCAGAACATCGGTAACCTCATAACCCTCTGGGGGGATGTGGAGGTACAGAGGCAGGTTGTGCATGGTGGGCACTCAAACATCCATAATTATGAGGCCTTGTTGGGTGGGATGCGTGAATGAGGGCACTCCCGAATGGCACAGCGGGACTGCTTAAAGATTAAGACCTTGCGGGCACAGCGGGTGGCCATGACTGACCACAGTTGTTGGTCTAGTCTTGCCTGCAAGACTATGCCTTTTATGTAGGATCTGACCAACATTTTGGCATCCTGGAATCAGGCTGCAACACTGCAGTGTATCAAGGGCAGCCTGTACAAGACCCACCCCACCCTGACCCCTATGGTGGTGATGCCTCCCTGGAGGAGAGGTCCTTGGGTGTTCAGTGCCTCATCACACCCACCTCTCTGGCTGCTGCACTCACCAGCACCTCAGGGAGCCCTGGCCAGAAATTGCCTCTCCAGCTCCGCACCCCCAGGCCCTGCCATGAGGAGTGGCTACCACCAGCACCAGCCCCTCCCCAGGCGAGAGGCCCTGACCAGGTGCCAGCCCACCACACAGCATGGGCCAAAGACACCGGGCACAGCCAGATACCAACACTAACAGGATAGTCAGCGCCAAGACACCAGCTTTGCCAGCCTTGGACATGTGGTAAATCCCACAATGGGGGGCAGGTCCTCCCTGTCCCCAGCCCCTGGGCTTGTCCCCCGCTGCTGCCCTGCCTCCCTGGCCAGCCCACCTGCACTCCCCTGGACCTGGATTCCCCCCCCACCCCACAGCACACAGAATGGTAGGACAGCTCATAACTATTGAGCAACCTGTGTCCCTGCATCTGGGCAGACACAGGCCTC
Organism: Crocodylus porosus; assembly: GCF_001723895.1. Lineage (NCBI taxonomy): Eukaryota > Metazoa > Chordata > Crocodylia > Crocodylidae > Crocodylus > Crocodylus porosus. The sequence continues at coordinate 45,771,580 of NW_017728886.1, forward strand.
TCAGACCATGAGGAAGGCATCAATGCCAGTGGCAGCAGGGGTCTGGGACATATATCACTGCCACAGGTAGCCCTCTAGGTAGCAGCAGAGGTCATGGGGAAGCCCAGGATTGCCCCCCTGCACCATCATAGTTCAGGGTCCCAAACCAGGAGTGCAGGTGTGCCTGGGGCACCAGGAGGATCTTCATCAACAGGACATAGTGGCTCAGGCATCCATCCACCCTTGGGCTCAAGCAGCTCATCACGCACTGCCCAGGGCATACAAAGCAGGGCCATGCTCAGGGTGTAGTGGTGGCCTGGTGGGTGGTCCAACCCCAGGACACCTCCCCAGAGAGGCCCCCAGCACAGAGGGTGGGGGCAAGGCCAGCCCCTCACTGCAGTTGTCCAGGAGTCCTGCATGCCCTGAGCCTGGATGCCATGGGCTGGGCAGCAGTGCAGCAGAGTGGTTGGCCTCCACATAGGAAGAGGGGAGCAAGGTCTGGAGCCATGGCAGCAGATGCTGCCAACAGCCTGGCCTCTCCTACCCTGAGGCCAGGGTGTGGGAAGCAGGCTGCCTAATGCCAGCACCCAGCAGGCTGCTGGCTGGCTGCCTCTGGCAGCAGGGCCAGCACTTGCTTCCTGCTGCTGCTTACCCCCAGTGGTGGCCATGGATGCTGACCACCGGACCCTGGACACCCTCCAGGCACCCTCTGGGTTGTGTCCTTGCCCCTGAATGCCTGGCCCCTCTCCATAGCCCCAAAGGGCCCCAGTATCTCACTTCCCTGCAGTACACCCTGGCCTGACCATGGGAGGAGATCCTCCAGCACCTCCTGCCCACTGGAACACCTGGCCCAGCCCCCACTCTGGGTCTCCCTCTACTGGTCTGGGCCCAACCCTGCTGCTCACCCTAAGTCCATGTACCTGTGGACCTGGAGGTGCCACGTGCTGTACTGGAAATGAATGCTGGCCCTGGACCCAGGCAGGCAGAGGAGGAGCCACCTGCCATTGAGGTGTGCTGCCCAGTGTCACCTGTGGATGAGCCTGCCACACACCGTGTTTGCTGCAGCTCCTAGACCCACAAAGGAACTGGCCAAGGCTGGGGTGCTGGGTGCCTGTCCCCAGACTCTGCCCCCTAGGTACCCCCACCCCATGGCCTCCCACTCCAGGACTCAGATAGAGACTGACACTATTGTAAATAGTTTGCACTTTGGGAAGTGTGTTTTTTATTGTTGGTGGGTGAGGAGGGGTGTTGGAGGGGCTCTGTGTTCTTGGCAGGGAAGGAGGGAGGAGGGGAGACTATATTTTGAAGGGAGTGGGGGAGGAATGGGAGTGGATGTTGTGATGGAAATAAATCTTCTTTGTCTCAACCATGTGTGTGTCCTGAGAGTGGTGTTGGGGGTGGGCAGGGGGTAGGGACTGGAGCAACCATG
>NW_017728886.1:45773087-45797309 GCF_001723895.1 Crocodylus porosus
AGGGGGGGAGGGCAAGGAGGGAGTTGCCATGTGCTGCCCCTGTGCTGGGCACATGGCTCCTGGGTAGGAAATGGGCTGAAAAGGGATCAGAGGATGGGGCTCTGTTTCCAAGATGGCTGACAGTGCTGGCAGTTGGGTCTGGCTTCAACATGGATGTCAAGTGCTGGCAGCCATGTGGCCGGGGGCTGAAGCTTTCCCCAGTGGTCACAGGGGCACATAGCAGGGCTGAAAGGACTTAGCACTAGATTTAGATATCCTATTACTGTCTATCCATTTTATCCACTGACTAGATTTAGTGCATGTCCCTGCATGTGTAGACCCCTGCCAAAAACCACTTACTGCGCAATAGCTTAATATGCAGTAAATTTAGTTGCAGTTAAATGTACATGTAGATACATCCAGTATAACTTAAGTAGATGAAAGGTACGTGGGGCATAATCATAAGTCTAGCAATTAGGGGAATTCTTCAAGTCAAAATGATACTCTATGCCTGAGCAATTTTGTGCCCACTGGAGTAAGGGATTTGTATTGTTTTTGTTACTTAGGTACCTAGCTTCTTCTTAAATCTTATATAGGAGTAACATAGAACTATCTGTATAAATATAGAATACTATAACAAGACAGATGACAACTAAGAGAAAGGGATACAGTATATGGGTAGATTTTTGCTTGTAGACTCTGGTGCAGTAATTTTTTGGAGGATCAGAGGAATGAGGAAGAGACCAGGAATGAGTTTTGGGATATGAATTTTTAGGTTTTACTGTAAGAGGTTTAGATTAACTGAAAAACAGGAGTGGATCTGAGGTACTGAAGGGAGGAAAATAAGAGAGAATGAAGAGAAAGTAAAATAAGGTGAAGGCTTTGTTTGGTGTGGCGGAGCACCTTTGGGTGCCTGCTACTTTAATGGCTTGAGCAGGCTGTGAGGCAGCTTGCAGGTGACAGCAGAGCCAATCAGGTAGTCACATAGCATCCAGGTGGCCGCCAGATTGGTGGAGGGCTGGGCACTCTGGATATAAGATCACACCCCAAGGAGAGAGCTAGCAGTTGCTGCAGGGATGCTGCCAAGGTAACATCACCCAGCTGGACATCTGCTGCTCTCAGAACATTCTGGAGGTCAGGATAGAAACTCGGGGGAATGAGGAGGTTCCTAGAGACCCATAGGGGCACCTAGCCCCATGGAAGTGGCTGTGGGCTTAGGGTCTGTGGAGAGGCCAGCCTAGAGAGAAAGGTGGTGTGCACAGGGGCCTAAGCAAGGGGCCAGGACAGCCAGAGAGCCGGTGTACACAAGGGCCTAGGGAAGAGTTAGGCTAGCCTAGGAAAGGGACTTAGAGTTTTTGGGCCTATAGAGGGGCTAGGTAAGCGCTAGATTAGAACTATTGTGAACACTGACTACCGAAGAACAGCTTGGGGAAACCCAAGGAGTGGAGTTGACCCTGGAGGGATCTGTGGAGGGGCTCAGGTGAGCCCAGTGTAATTAAGAGCTCTTTGGCATAAGATCAGTGGGTACCAGGCAAGCCTAGTGAGAGAGGGCTGCTGTATGGTGAGGCCCAGGGAGGGGGAGAAAGTCAGCTGCATTCAAACTGACCTCTAGAATCTTGACTGGTCAGCGCCAGAGGACCAGGGCCAACAGGCCGAAGGGCAAGCAAGCCCACTGTGAGGGGCAGGTTAGGGCTGCAGAAAGCTGCTGGTACCCAAGTGGCTCAGAGGTGGGGCCAGGGCCTAAAAGAGACCAAAGTTTCTGAGGGGGCAGGAGGGAGGGAGTGGCAGAGAACATTGCTGAGTGAGGATAGGAAGTCAGCCAGCAAGCAGGGTGGTATGAAGGAGGCTGAAGTTCAGCCCCCAGATGGGAAGTATCTTATAAGGTGCCTGAGAGTAATGGGGCCAATGACAGAGGTTCATGTGATAAGGTGGAGGCTGGAACAGCGCCCAAGAGTGGGAAGTCCTAGGAAGAACATCAGGAAGCCCAGTAAGGGAGAAATAAAACCAGGGCAGGTAGGCCTCCAGTTGGTCCTAGGGCATGACCTGAAACTACACCCTACTGGAACAGATGGTGTGGTAGAGCTGCTTGTGATGGAGCGGTCTCCAGGAAATGTCACACCACTGCCTCCCTAGTGAAAGGTGAGTATGGGGCACTGGAAAGTCTCAGCCCCCACTGCCTTGTGGGTGACCCTGTGGAAGGGAAAGGCTAGGGGAGCACACCCTGAGAGAAAAGCAGCAGCCTTGACGGGCAGCACATGGGCCAGGAGGGCCTAAGGCCCAAAGCTTGAGAGTGAGGCTTGGGTGACAGAACAGGGGTCCAAAGCCTGAATCAGAGTGAGGCATAGTGGGATGCCAAGAGTGAGGTCCAGGTACTTCAACAGATGCCTGAAGCCCAAGAGGCACAAGGCCCAGTAGCCCCAGTGAGGGTGTGGAGCAGTGACCCCAGTGAGGGGGTAGAGTGTAAGAGGCTAGGAACCTAATGAGAGGCAAGGAGCCCAGAGTGTGTGTGGGAGTAAAGGCCACAGAGAGGGGGCATGTGGTCCAGGCATGTCTAAGGACACCAGAGGACAAGCTGGGCCAGAGGCTGAGTGCAGCCCAGTAATGGGGCCGGGGGAGTTGGAGGTCATTTTGAATGCTATCTGCAAGGCATGGGACATGGAAGGTTGGAGCTTTGTATTACACCCTTGGCCTTTCCCATCAGGGCATTAAATGGGCATTCTCCTGGGTTTTTTTCCATCCGATTTTGATACATCCAGGTATGGCGAGCAAGTCAGGGCGGACTGCCATACACAAGTGGGTGGGCCAATATTTTGACCGGCCCCAGGACAGCCCCTTGTCACAATTGACATTTTGAAGTTTCTTCGCAGGAAAACAAAGATGAAAAATAAAAATGTAGGGGGGAAGCAATCTTGTGTTATAAGAGTCTGACGAAGAATACCGTAACAGACCTTTTCCAAGGAAGAATAGGATTGCACTTGGGTTGCCCAAATGCACCTCCATCTTTAAGTAGCATTTATGCAGCTCACTATATGTAAGTGACATTTTAGGGCACTTATGTGGGTTTTAGATTCTACCCTCCTGGGACAGTATTGTAAAACAATGGAGGCAGAACTATTCAGGCCAAAGTTTACTGATTAGGGTACTTTCCCAGGTTTTGGGAGACCTTGGTCTTAGTCCCCACTCTTCTACAGAGTGTTTCTACATCATCACCTTGGGGATAAGTCAGAAGCAATGCATCTCAGTGAGATAGTCACTGCCCAGGGAGGAAGGGAGTCCTAGATTCTGGCTTTTTCCTGTGATGGGGAGAAGCTATTCTACTATTGTCTATCCATTTTATCTACTGAATGAAGAATGCAGAAACTCCTCTTCTCCTCTAAACAGCCTTTCTTCCCTGTAGCTATCATTTCTGGGACCTGCAGTGAGATGACATGCATATCCTCAGGGCCTAAGACTACAACAGAGCACAAGAAACTAGGATGGTTCCTTTTGTGTATGCTCAGAAAGACCCAGTCTTGCACAGAGTGCAATAGGATCTTAAAATCTGTGCAGGTGGCTTAAAATGCTGCTCGTGTAGCTGAATTTAGCTGCATAAGAGCTACTTGGCTGCCAGAAGGGGAGCTGGATTTGGGCTTTAGACATCCAAGATGTGGCATAGGATGTGACACTAAATCTATCCATACAAATACCTGCCTGACATGTGCTGAAGGATGCACTGTACATTAATGCCCCCCCCAGGGATTAATGCACAGTGCATCCTCCAGCACATGTCCGGCATGTATTTGTATCTTAACAGAATCCGTAACAGTGCAGCTATGACTGGAGACTGCTAGGTGTTGAGGACAGGTGACTTGCATCATACCCTACAGGTTTGGTTTTTTTCTAAACACAGTCCTGAGAAACGGGTCTCCTGTTTTTGGTGTAGGAAGCTTTTCCGTGGGAACAGTAGTGCCTTTGTTCATGTTTGCCAATGTAATCTCTGAGTTTAATGGTAACTGGGCAGTGTCTGTTTACCCAAATTAGAATATCTGTTCTTAGATCAATTAACAACATCCTGCTTTTAAAACTTTCCTTTGTTAGTTTGCTAATGGTTTGTAAATCAGTATATCATTTGTCAGCCTCCAAGGCTGTCTCGCATGACTCCCTTTCAGAACTTGTATTATATACAACACATGAAGCAGATCCTTACTTCAGTTAGTTACAGTGAGATTTTAAATTTGAACTTCCCTCAAAATGTGTTTGGTCCTGAAGGTTTGAAAATAAACACACTGACTATTTCTAATCAGACTTGGCTTCTTAGATTTGAAGCTTTCTAATATGCTAGGGCCAGGCTTACACTAGAAGCTATCCCTGATTTAATAATGTTGGTCTACGGGTGGATTTTTCTTACACTATTTTATACCCACACAAGCCCCACTGTAGATACAGTTATGCCAACAAAGTCCTTTATATCATGCCTATCAATTAGATATCTGAGAGCTCTGGCTCTCTCCAGATTTCATTAGTAGGGACCTACCTAAATCACAGTTTTGTGGATTTCACAGAAAACATGCAAAACAGTATTGCCCCTGATCACTGGGAAATCCAGCATTGGCTGTTATTTCCCATGAAATCAAACAAAAATAAAGCAGTACTGATGTAGACTGAGTGGAGGCACTCTCCATCGATCAGCGGCAAGGGGTGAAGCCAAAGGGGCCCTTCCGCTAATCTGCAATGAGGAGTGGGGCTGTTGCAAAATGCCTGCAAGATCTGTTCTGCACACCATGAGTGGGCTGCAAAAATCCTGTTATCTCATTGCAACTTAGGTAGGTCCCTACTCATCAGTGCTGCTGACTTTGGTAAAGGAGATCCAAGGCAAAGGACCTTTTTCATATTTTGGGTGTGGCCCGGGTAGGGGTCAGCTACTAGAGTGGCTTCCTCCCCTCTCTAGAGCTAGGCCAAAACCAAGTACTTAACTATGTACAATTTATTACAAGAATAAATACAGACACTTAATATAAAACACAGAATATTTACAAGGCTGAACATATAATATTATATATAATATTCCACAATTCACATATAATACCAAATATGAACCAGATAACTTACAACCTATACAACACAATTAATACATAAAGATATTAACTTTTATAACTCCAGTAAATTAACAATAATATTTCTTTAAACCTTTACAATTAACAATACCAATATACACTCTGAGGCATTAGAACACACAAACCATATAAACCCCTTTAAAGAATACCCCTAGCTATATAGCCCTTAACAATGATGTCCTGGGACCCGAAGGGGCCGGGAAGACTTACCGGGAGAGCAGGACACCGCGGTGGAGGGAGAGCCCGCATGACTCGTTAGCCGTGTCTATGTACAGCTGTGGCCGGCAGCTGACGGTGACGTCAGCCGCCGGCCGGGAGATTTAAAAATGGTGGCCGCCACTCCAGAGGCAGCGGATGGAGAGGGGAACAAATGGCTGCCAAAGCTGTCCCCGTTGATAGCCCAGCAGAACAAGAGCTGCCGAGCTGAAGTGCTGGAGAGTCCGGTAGCCAGGAGAAGAGGTGAAACGGCAGGATCACCGGCAGATAAAGCCTGCAGTGCCAGATCGGGTGTGCAGCGGAGGATCAAGACCACCCAGGAAGATCCCGAGCCGCAGGAAGTAAGTGCCATGGCGGTGGGTGTGGGAAGTGCCGAAGAAGGGTGTGAGGCTGAAGGCTCACCCGGCGGGAGAGAAAGATCGGGGCAGGATCGCCGCCTAGAATACAAGGCAGAGATCGAAGGATACGGGGACAGCGCTATATATATATATTCATCCAGGAGACGTTTACTCCTGGGGCCAGACCATAGGGGCGCTGGTGGTAGGTCAGGGAGGTAGGCCTTACAGAAGGATCACTTTGAGGAAGTACGCAGCTGATGGTGTAGGGTGACAGATCGGTGGTAGGAGTTATACAGTGCTATAGGGTTGGGACATCTATACCGGCGGGGAAGGGGTCTGATGGCCCATCACGGAGCAGGTACAGGGAAGTGGAGACCACAGGTGGTGTGAGGCCGGGGTGTAGGGGTGGCAGGAGCCCTGTATGTAACCAACAAGGCCAACCTGGGACACCGAGGGACCTGTGAACTAGCCCTGTCCCACTGGGATAACAGCAAAGTCATGGCAGGCGAGAAGCAGGGTTGGCAAAGCAGGTATACAACCAAACCTAGTAACACCAGTGCTTGGTAAAGAGGGTGGTCACCAAAACAGGGTGCCAGATTACTAGGAGGGATCTATGAAGGCCCGTCGTGGACAAATGACAACCTCAGAATAGGGAGTGCACTCAGCACCTCCCCAAGGGGTTTCCCTAAAGTCCCTCCCCTTTAGGGTCCTGAGATGTGGACATGCCCCTCCTGCAATGAAGGGTGGAGGCAGCAGACCGTCCTCACCCACGTCAGCCTCCCCTGCAGGGCCTGCTTACCCAGTAACTCGTACTTCCTCTCTGGAAAAGTCAAGGCTTGTCCCCTGGTTGCCAATCCCACAAGAGCCTCTCCCCAGCGGTGCCATTGGCTCTCCCCAACAGCTGGTGCCCCACAATGGGCACCCAAGGCTTTCTCTCTCACGTGGGAGCCAAGCCCTTGCAGGCTCTGGCTCCCCAGTCTCACACTGGGGTTTCTCCCCTTTCCTGGGCCCTGCTGTGGGCACCAGGGCTCTTTTGGTTAAAGATGGAGCTGCCCTGCAGGGCTCTGGTCACTTGGCCTAGGGCCAGGGCTAACTGGAGCAGCTGTGAGCTGCTTCCAAGGCAGTTTCTCTGCAATCTGACCTGCACTCCGGGTGAGGCCCAAGCAGCCATGAGCTGCTCCCAAGGCAGATTCTCTGTGTACCAACCTGTGCGCCAGGTGAGGCTGGAGCAGCTCCGAGCTGCTCCCAGGGCAGACTCTCCATGCTTGTGGTATCTTACTGCTTGTGGATTTAGTGTTTTTACCCAGTGTGTTTCAAAGATTCTCTTTTCCTGGTGGCAGGGATGGCACTAATCAGTTCCTATCAGCCTTAAAGAGGAGGAGGAAAGCGTAGAAAAGTTCTACGTCTGGCATTTAGGAATTTTGAATATATTTTGCTTGTGGCTTCATTCTAAAAAAGAGGAAGTAAAATGGTTACAAAATGTGTGCTTGTTGGGAAGAGAGGCTAGATTTGCTTTTAAACTTATTAATTGGATGTTGTCTATGTTTGAGAGAAGTATTAATTTTCTAATGAGTCTTGCTGGAGAATGACAGATGTTTTAGTGCCTGAGTGAACCATGGTTCTTTGAGTACTCCTACAGCTTTCACAGATTAAACTGCTTACCAAAATGCTAGCTGGCCCCCTTTCATCTATGTATGTACTTTTGAGAAATGTAGTTGCCCTGCAGAGGTAGCATCTGCATTAGAGTAGCTAACGAGAAATACTACTTTGAATTACATAGGGCATATCTACATGAGACATTTACTGCACAGTAGACTAATTCACTGCACACTAAACTTCTCCACATTTACACATGCAGCCCTATTAGGCTGGAGTAAACTAATTTACTGCACAGCAGGATAGTACTTGTAAATACAAGTGTGCATTGCCCTAGCTGGCTGGAGTCATAAGGGTACTTCAGTGCAGGGACTGCCTGCTGGCCAGCTCTGTACTGAAGCACCCTTGTGCCCCACCCAGCCCCTCCTCAACTTGTTGGACCACAAAGAGCAACCCCAGGCTGACAGGCTGACCCCCAGGGACCGCTACCAGACAGCTGCTCCAACTTGGCTCAAAGTGTTGAGGTCCCAGGCACATATACAAAGGGCACACTAGGAGCAGTAAGCTCTGAAGTTTATTGATCTGTATTAATATGCACATGCAGACTTTCCCATAGACTGGTAGTGCTTAACCTTTTTAATCTCAAGACATCCCTTGCTAGATTCAAGGCATCCCTTGGAAAATGTCAGCTCATATGTTTCACTTGATTTTTCACTACAGAAAAATAATAGAGGAATTATTTTGTTGCAAAAAACTCAGACCAAAACAAGTCAGAATGCTTCTACACTATGGATGCCTATTTGAAATCTATGGGTTTATCTTGTGAATCATTTTTGTGCACCCAACAGTGCTAACATTGTATGGCAGTCTGCAGCACCCTTGAAAGGCATTCCAGGGTGCCCCAACATCCTGCCTGAAAATCACTGATGTAGACTTTATTTGCAAATACCTCTGTCAATAGCATTTACTGAGGAAGAGAAGGAAGTGACTCCAGAAATGATTAACTGTGCTATTAGTCTGTCTCCTTGGGAAGATTCATAGCTTTTCAGAATCCAGAGTCTTTGAACTACCTTCAATGGTATCCTCAGTGAGGAGCTGAGTTAGAATATGTTGTTGCGATGTTTCTTATTTCCTGCTTCCTGGAAGTAGTTTGTGTGCTCTGACAAACTCCCCACCAGACCTTTTCATTTAAGCAACTTTATATTGTGGTCTTCTCTTTACTATCATTGCCTTCTGGTCAAATGCAGGAAAAGAATGGTTTATAATTATGCATTATATTTAAGAAACATGTTCCACCTTCTATAACTTGAAATGTTTTGGTAGGAAGGTGCACACAGGCTAACCCTTAAACCACAAATTGCAGGAACAGAAAAGACGAATCCTGATAATGAGTGTTTTATTACTGCCTCAAAAATACATCTGTAATTCACTGCAATACATGTTATGGGTCTCACTTTGGGCCACATAAAGAAAGGGATTATGTGTCCATCACATAATTTATTCCCATAGTTGAAGTGTAAAAGGTCTGGACTGTGGATCTGAGAGCTGTGGGTTCAAACTTTGCTGTTAATAGAGATGGGATGAAAAACATAATGATAAGTATAAAATTGAGTCATTCTTTGAAGGGTTTCATATCATGAATATTTCTATTTGGATGTCATACTAATGCTATATGAATTGTTTGCTCTTTCATTTTAGTGTTTGGTTAATGGGGGAGATCCACTTAAAAGCAGAATGGGAAATTTACTACATACTTGGTTTGGAGAAAAACATGAGAGACTTTGCACGTGCGTCCACAAGGTGGCTGACTACTGAATACACTATAAAAAGTAAAACTTTAATTTAATCAAGTCCTTTTTGCAGAAAGAAACATCATTCTCAAATGGTAGGACTAGTTATGGAACAGGTGATGTGGGCTAATGAAATATCATATCTTTCACTTCCAAGTCACCAGCATGAATTCAGTCCAGCTAGGCAGATTTTAAAAGTTGTTCCCATGTAATAGCCTTAGGGTAGTTTTTACATGAGATTGTGTTTTCTGACTGACTGTTCCAGCTCCTTCATCACAAACTACCCCCACCCTTATTTTGCACTAGATTCTAGTCTCTTTGATGCAGAGTTGGTTGTTTTCTATTTGACTGTACTATACTAACAAGTCAGGGGCATGATCTTGTTCAGGCTTTCTGCACCAGGGCAGAAAGTCTCATTACTTCGTGTAAAGTTGCCAAACTTGGCAATAATGCCACTGCCAACATGCAGTGTTTTTGTGACTGGACTGCGTTTTTTTCTTTGTTATTTTTGCATCATTAGAAATCCCCATTCATTAATCTAGGCCTCTGTTGTACTAAATAAACACATAACAGAGGCTCACTGCCTGGACCAATGTACATTGTGTGTATTGGACGTATGATAATTGGTGGATACAACAAATGTTGTGAGGGGACACAAGATAATAGTAATGTTCAGCATAAGTAGTCATCACTGGTTACTAGCTACCAAACCATCAAGGTTATTTTTTGATTACAACATTTTTTTCATGTCAGAATTGTACAGTTACCATATTACTAAGGCAATTTAATTGTTTCTGGACTTACAAGTAATTGGTCTGACCCCTTTTATTTTTTTAAGACATTTGAATTTTTGTTTTAACTTGTCCTCATGGTGTCGCTACAGGGCAGGGAGAAAGTTTTCTGGGAAATGTATTTGCCCACTTCAGCATGTGCAGATTTCTTTTAAGCTTAACTGAAATAACTTGTTTTAGAATGCTTGACACTGAAGTCATTACAACTTAAAGTATTGATGCGTACCCTAGCATTTAACTCTTTTTACTTTAACTATTAACAGGGAATTTACATTAAAAATATATCCAAATAACATGAATTGTAAAAAAAAGAAAAAAAAAGCTCTCAAAGAATGCTACCAAGAGACAGGATGTACTTGAAGATGTACAGTTCAAATTGGAATATTTTACCTTTCTTTAGAGCCAAATTCATGAGGATGCTTTGGTTTCTTTATACATTCCTGAAGTAGCTAAAACAGCCAGAGCACACTGATCTGTTAAGTCACTTTGCATCAGCAGAGCTGGACAGAGAGCCAGTTCCCTCTCCCCACCCCAACCCTTACTCCAATTTTCATTCCAGTGGTGTTGACACAACTGCAAACTCCCAGCTGAAAACCTAAACTTCATAAGATAAAAAGAGAGTTAAGCAGTCATAACTTAACCCTTGTGGCAGAATTCTGCCCTCACTTCAGGGTGGCTGCCAAGCAGGATTGGCTCTAGTTCAGGGGTAGGCAATGTTTTTTGGCCAGAGTGCCAAAAAAACCACAGTGTCTACCTTGGAAGGTGCTGGAGCGCTGACAGAGCCCAGAGCAGCTGTTTGCAGCCTCCCAGCAGCAGCCGGCCCACAGAGCCCAGTCTGTTTGCAGCAGGGCTTGCAGCCTCCCAGCTGCCTGATGGGAGCAGCCTGAGCTCAGTGGCTGGCAGCAGCTGCTTAGAGCCTGGGCTGGCAGTGGTATGTCGAGCAAATGGCCTGCTCTAGTTGTTTCTTGGAGCCCTACTTTTAGGATGTATGTTTGCTCTTGTGGTGCATCTGGCAGATGACCAGTTATAACCACCTTGCACTTGCAAGTCTCCTTGGTACAGGCAGATTTTCTGTTGCCAGTGACCTCAGGTCTGGCTTACATCAGAAGGAGGAAGTATAGATGGAAGATGAATCTGCCTTGCTTTTTGATTACTACTGGTTTTATAAATGTCATATTAACGACTTCTTCTTTGGCTGTTCCCCTGCAGATGCAGATACTGCGGCAAGTGCAGCAGGCAGAGGGCTCACTCAGGGGCAATGGCAGGCAGTCCTCTGCTCCCCCAGCGCAGGTGGCTCCCCCTCTGGGAGGCAAAGTCCAGGCCCCGGAGAGCCAGCAGGCAGTCCTGATGCCACTGCAGGCAGCTCTGGCTCCATGCCTGTGTGGAACCGTGGTGAGTGGTAGGGCTGGGCCCAGGAAGTGGTGACTCAGGGTGGGGTCCAGGCCAGGGGCTCTTGTCTGGTGGAGGTGGTGCATGACCTCTTCCCAGGCCCAGGCAGGGCATGTTGCAAGGCAGCAGGCAGCTGCCAGGGAGGCAGGTGAGGCTAGGGTCAGGGGCCAGACACTGAGCAGCATGAATGCAACTGCCAGGGACAAGAATGGTGTCCAGCACCTGGCAACTCTTGTCCATGGCCTGCACTGCCTAGCCCAGCCCAGAATGACATCCTGCTCCTATAGAAGCTGGAGCCACTCATGCTGTAGGGCCAGCAGCTCTGCCTGGAACTCACGGCCCACCCGGTCCTGCATGTCTTCGTAGATGATGTCCTCTGCCTGCCAGGTCCATGAGCCCTCTAGCTGGTGCTGCAACATTGCCACCAGCAGCTTCAGAAGGATGGTACAGTCCTGCATTCTCCTCTGGCAGGGCACTGGCTATGGGCAGCAACCACCCTGAGGCTGCATCCTGGCTGCAAAGGGTAGCTTCTTCCCTCTGTACAGCTGTGGATCCTGTAGAGCCATGAGACAGAAAGTGATTGTGAGAGTTTGCAACGATTCTCAGATAAGATGCTCTGTACCAGAGGCTGTGTACTTTCTGGCCTCAGATCGCGGGTTGGGCATGCACAAGTGCCCAGGGATCATGGTAAGTTGGGTGGACAGGCCCAGGCCTAGTCCCAGGTGGCTGCTAGCTAAGCCCCCCATCCCTGCTCACTCTCCAGGGGCAGGCAGGCCACTGGATGCTGACTGCAGGCAGCCTGTCTTCCCTGCCACATTCCCAGAGTGGGACAGGTCAGGCTCCTGGCAACACTTCCTGCCATGGCTGCAGACCCCACCCCCTTGCTCTTCTTGCAGGCCAACCACTCGCCTGTGCTACTGCCGAGCCCCTGGCATCTGGGCTCGGGAGGCATGGGGCTTGTAGTAAACTGGAACAAGGAGCTTCCCATGCCCCCAGCCTCCCATCTCAAGGCCTCTCCAGGGAGGCGCCCCAGGACCAGACACCAGGCATGCCAGCACTGTGCCCCAAGTGTGCCCCTGCTATGCATGTTGCAGACAGTGTACAAGGAGCCATTTGTGCAGACCAAGGAGTTCCCAACCCACTATTCCCTGCTGATTGCCATGGAGGCACACCTCTGCACCTAGCATGGGACCCTGAGTTACAATGGTGTGGGGGCAAAGCCAGGCTGCCCTGCAACCTCTGCCACCTCTGGAGGGCTTTCTGTGGCTGCATTACATGGCTCTGTCCCCAGCTGCCAAGGAGGACATCGCCACCAGCACCAATATGTTCCTCAGTGTGTGGGAGGGCTGTACTCACCTAGCTGCAGAGGCACAGGCCGCTCAGTAAAGTTTTGCATGATCTTCTGCACCCTATATGCTGTGAGGGGTGGGAGGGAACCTGGGACCAGAGGAGTGCAGACTGGCCAGGCAGGGAGGAGGCACAGGGAGGGCCCTCCCCCAAGTGCAGGCTTTACTATGTGGCAGGTGCTGGCATGGCCACTGGCTCAACTAAGTCCTGGCTGGCAGCAATGGCATGCAGCTTCAGGTGGTATCCTTCAATAGTGTGTTGTGCCCTGCAGGTGCCCAGCCTGGGGCCCCCCTCATGGTGGAGCTGGCACTGCTGGTGGCCAGCTCTGTCATGCCTAGCCACACCTCATGGTTGGGTCTGGGGCTGTGGAGCTGGTGAGTCAGGTGCTGGCCAGGGCTCTCCAAACTGCTGGTGGAGACTGCAGCCAGGGAGCTTGGGAGGATGTGGTGCAGGATGCCCAAGGGGCCCTCCTCTGGTGATGTGTCACTGGAGGTGCCAGGCTGTGGTGGGAGCTTAGGCACGCCACCTGTGCTGCTGTAGACAGCATGGCTACAGCCTGTGTCCCAGGACCCAAGGATGGCTGTCAGTTGCCGCATAAGGGGCATTGACTTATGGGCACTGCCAGACCAACGATTGTGGTTGGTCATAGCAACCCGCTGTGCCTGCAAGGACTTGACCTTTATGCAGCACTGCTGCACCAACTAGTCATGCCTGCATTCCTGCATCTGGCCTAACAAGGCCTCATAGATGTGGGCACTGGAGTGCCCATGCCACTCAAACTGGCACTGCACCTCTACCTCACCCCACAGTGCCATGAGGTTACCAGTCTTCTCCTTGGTCCAGTTGGGGCCCCAGATGGAAGGTATGGTCATGGGCCTGGGTGAGGAGGATGAGGCCATTATGGGTCCTGCACCAGCTGTTTGGGCTGTCCCGCTAGGTCTGGTCAGCTGCCTGTAGCACCCAATGTAGGGACACAGCATAGGGCTGGCAGCTGTGCAGCAGAGGCAGTGCCCCACAGCACCTGCAGGTGCAGGGCAGTCTGCTGGGGGTGGGCTGAGGGCAGATGGCACTAGCCTTACTGGCCAGAAACTGCCTGCAGCAGGGCCTGTGGGCTAAGGTGCTTGACTGGAGCCTGCAGCACCCTGTGGGCCTGGACAGTGCTATCCTGGCAGTAGTGTTGGGATGCAGGCAGGCTGGCAGAGCTAAGCTGCAGCATGCCCAGGAGGATGCAGAGCCTGGAATACTCTCAGGATCCCTTCTGGTGTGCCCCAGGGTTCAAAATCCCTGCAGGCCTTTAAAGCCTGAGGCAGGGGCTGCCGTAAAGGCAGCCCAGCCCTGGAGCAGGAGAGGCTCCAAGCTCGAAGCCCTGGGGGTAACCTGAGGCCAGCCCCCTAGTGGCAGGGGAGACTTGGGAACAAACTTGCTCCTGGATTGTGTCTACACGTTCATCACTGCACAGTACTAATCCCACTTAAATTTGCATGCATGTGCCTACTGCACAGTAAACTAAGCTACTGCACATTTAAACATCTCATGTAAACATAACCAGTGCACATGACTCTCAGAAGACTTGTGAAGCCAATGTAGATTGCTTTGTAGATTAATAATAATTTTGGGAAAGGCTAAATTATTTCCTGTTCCTCTTTTCTTGGATGTTGATCTTTCTATTCTTAGAGTTCAATTAAATTAATCGAGTCAACTGAGAGGATAACATCATGGAGTAGCTCATAGTTAGAAGGGTTGGAGAGGTTATTTTTGCTTTTCCTTTAATAGCATGAGCTTCAGAATTAAATGTTGTTGATCTCTGAGTGCTGTCAGAGTAGCATAATATGACAGCAGTGCCAGAAAGAAGGTTTCAAACCAGAATATTTTTATAGTAGTGCTATAGTATAAATAAGCAATTACATTTTAGGAGAAAATGTGAAGAAATGTGGAACTCATGACCCATTTCAACTTATGGTAAGTTTGGGAATGGTTTGTTCTGTGTTATCTTCTGAGAGAGTTATAGTACTTGGGCTTGCTCAGTAGCTCAATGGACATAAATTAAATTGGAAAAAAATACACCTGAAATATTGTTGGGTGACTGTGTACAGCTTCAAAACTGGCTTAACTTCAAGACCAACTGACTGACAGATCATGAAGAGTAATTGTCAGCAGGGGATCATCAAATTGAAGTGTTTTGAATTTGGTGCCATGTAACAGGGCTGGTGCATTCAGGTTTTTTTTAAAAAACCAGTGATCTAGAAGACAAATATTAAATTACTGCTAGTGAAGTTTACAGAGCATGCACTGTTGGAGGTTCAGAGAACCAGTACTAGTCTGTATGATGAGCATTAGTCTTGGAATATTCAAGAACATAATCAAGATTTTTGTAGGCATCACAGTAAAGAAGTGTTAGGGTGGGGTTCTGAAGGAGGGTGGTTGACATAAGGCATGCAGAATCGTGAAAATGGTACTTTTTTTTGCTGCAATAGAGAAAATGGAGTCAGTGCAAGCATAATGTGATCTAAGTGAGGGACAAGAAGAGATCTTTGTAGGAGCATTCTGAACAGGTCACTGCAAGACAATATTGTATTTATTGAAGCCAGAGATGAGGATGAAACAATGAGAGCCTAGATGAGAGTTTTATTCATATGGTACAAGAAGGACAGTATCTTATGTCTTATGCAAGAAGAATCTGAAAAATGTAGATATAGCCTGCATGTGAAGACCCAGAAAGAAATCTATGTTGAAAATGATGATAGTCAAGTTATGGGCATGGATGACAATGCTGTCAATAGAGACTAAAAAGGAGATGCTTGGAAGGGAGAAATTAGAATTCTCTTATAGGCTATTGAGCCTGAAGAAGCATCAGACAGATTGGGATTTTAGTTTGGACAGCAGGAGATGGATGAGAAGTAGAAAGGAAGGTCTGCATGATGTATCAGCTTACAGAGCAACGATTCTCAACCAGGATGCCATGGAACCCTAGGTTGCCTTGAGATCCTTTCAAGGGTGCCATGGGGTGCCATACAATGTTAGCACTGTTAGGTATGCAAGCATGATTCACAAGATAAACTAAGAATTCATAGTATTAAAAACATTTTGTCCCATTGTCTTTCTAAGTTGTTTGTAACAGAAAAATTGCTTTGTTATTTTACTGTACTCAAAAAACAAGTGAAAACTAAGAGCTGGCATTTTCTGAGTGGTGCTTGGGTCTAAAAAGGTTGAGAACCACTGATATAGAGGATAGTTGAATTTATGTTCACAGATTTGGTGACCAAATGAGCTGTATCTCTGACTATGAAATTAATGAAGACACAGGGCCCAACCTATCTGTGTAGTTACATTAACCAATTTCAATGCAAGTAGAGTCCATTGTACTAAACATTTAAGGAACGCTTCAGAGACAGTCCTGATAGCAGGACTGTTGCTTTCTATCCATGTGAGCACAGCAGTTTGAACATAGGTTTTTGGTTCTGTCTTGTCCCATATCAAGAATGACACTCAGCTCTTCTACGCATTACAAGCATTAATTGGTTAATTGCGTAATTACCTGGAGACCAGCTACACATGCAAAGTAGCTATCATATAATTAAAAGCTCCAACCAGCTATAAAGTAAGACCTCAAGAATTTGTACTAACTTTATAGTTTTAATTTGTACATGTAGCAGGGTCTCTCCTGCTGCTGGGAGCCCTGTCAGCTGATAAGGCTCCCAGCTGCAGGGGAGCACTATGCCCAGCGTAAAACCCCAGAGCTGTAAGGAGCCTGGTAGCCATGATCCCCAGGGTTTGGGGGTATGGAAAACCTCCATAGACTAAGGATCACAACTGCTGTGAACCCTGTTGACTTGTGGGGGGGAGGGGTGCATGAAACCCTTGACCCTGGGGATTGCAGCTACTGTGATCCCTAGGGCTCTATGGTATAGGAAACCCCCAGGGCTAGAGGACTCAGTGATCCTCTGGCCCCTGGGGATTTCCCTACACCCCTGGGGCAAAGGGATCACCCCTGCAGTGAACCTCCAGCACCACGGGTGAATGGGGCACTCCTGTGGCTGGGATTCTCTCCACATGCTATGATACCTTTGGCTTCATGTGTAGATGGGGGCCTAAGCAAAAACAGGCAGTTTAGCTCTTGTAATCTACAAATGAGGCATCTGTCCCTGGAGAATGTTAATCTAGATCATCCAGAGTAATTTAGCTGCCGTCTGAAATAAAATGGTTATATGCTTTATGATGTACATTTATATTCTAAACTTCTGTTAAACACTGTGGGGCCTAGTTCTTTCTTTAATTCCACCCATACAATTTGAGCTGCATTTACTTCAATGGAACTGTATAAATGAATTTGGAGAGCATTATTATCCAGTTGGCTCAATGTCTATGCATGAATAATTGAAGTAGAAAGTGAGCTGAAGTAGCAAAATTTTGACATGGGTCTGGATTTCATGTACCCCTAAAGTTAAGGTCCTGATCCTGTTCTTTTTAAGGTATGTGACAAAAGTATTTATTTCAATGGGTGTAAGGGGGCTGCAGTTTGTCTACTTTGGTTAATATCCCAATAATATAGTATGATTATTAAATAAATCTAATATATGTCTCTGCAGAATCCTTAATGACTATTCCCTGGATTCTCCTTTGCCCCTCTTTTGAGGCTTTTATTCAGATTTTCCTTCAAAGAAAGATGTGACATGTAAATTATAATAATTAATAGCAACGTCATCAGCAACATATTTTTAGGTTGTGGAATGATTATCCTACATTCTAGAATACAGATTAGCTCCCACATCATCCAAAAGAAAAATGCATGAGGATAAAGGGCATGAGACACACAACATTTGGGAAAAGAATGCTGAAGTCAAGCCAAACAGCTATTCTAAATAGCAACGGTTCCCAAACTGTGGGTCGTGACCCCAAAAATGGTCACAACATCAGTGGCTGGTGTCACGTGAGTGGGAGGCTGTGGGTTGGGAGTGAGGGACCATGCTGAGAAAATGAGGTCATGCTGAAGAAATGGGGCCAAAAATGGGTTCATGCTGTGGAAAAAATTGGGAAGCACTGCTATACAGACTGTATAAAATGTTAATAGCAAAATGCATAGTGGCCATATGAAAAGATCCATATGAAAAGTCAATAGGAATACACCCAAATTGTTTGTGAACAACAACTTTGAAAGGAAAAAGCAAATAAAAAGAATTCTCCCCTTTCTGTTCCTACTAGATATAAACTATTCTAGTTAATACTCTTAAAACTAATTCTATTAACAAGTTTGGAAGCACTGTTTACAGATCTGTCATAAAGAAGTAGCTGAAGGGAATTAAAATAAGGGATTCAACTTCTTTAACTATGACACATCCCAAAATTACAGCTTTTATTCTTTATATACTGAATTAAATTTTGGCATAATAATCAAAATATTAGTTTAACTTAATTTTAAAATATGTTCTTTAATTAGTGCTCTGAATCATACTTGATTTGTTCTAAATTATCTTAATCACTGACTCTTTGAATTTCTCGTATAGGCTAGGTACAGATGTTCAGGGAGGTTAGGGGGAGATTAGATTGTGTTAAAAATGGCCATCCGATCTAACATAGTTCTCCCAGGTATAGACCTTACACTTAGATTGATGTAACTAAAGATCTAAGTGCAAATGTACAGAAGTTCAAGACTTTTAGATCAGCCTAAAAATGGCCACCCCAATCTAAAGTAAGGCCAGGTACAGACATTCTAGTTTTACTAGTGTAAGTGACTGGAAATCGGTCTGTACCCATAACAGAACAGAAGTTCAGCACACAAAGACTGGTTTAAAAAAGGTGGAACCTGGTCTAAGATTTGTCCTCTTCACCAAAGGGAAAATATGTGTTCTGTTCGCTACTGTTCTAAACTATGCCACTTACAATAAACTGCGTAACTTAAATTGCTTCTGCTTCTCGCTTTTTGAATGTCTGTACTTAGCCTAAATATACCTGTTAGATCAGGGGTCAGCAACCCCTGGCACGTGTGCCAGGGATGGCATGCAAGGCCATTTTACTCGGCACACCACTGCTAGCCCAGGCTCTAAGCAGCTGCTACCAGCCACAGAGCCCAGGCTGCTCCCAGCAGGTGGGTGAGAGGCTGCAAGCCCTGCTGCAAGCAGACCAGGCTCCATGGGCTGGCTGCAGCTGGGAGGCTGCAAACAGCTGCTCTCCGCCATGTTGGCACTGCAGCACCTTCTAAGGTAGACATCGTAGTTTTTTCGGCACTCCGGCCAAAAAAGGTTGCCTACCCCCATGTTAGATAGTTTGACTTATATCAGATCAGGTGAAGCCAGTCTAAATGATTGTATGTACATTTCCCAGTGTAGCTCTGGGGCTGGAAAAGGCAGCCAACAGCCCCAGCCCCAGAGCTGCACTTTTCCTACCTGCCCCTCTCCCCCTGGCACCAAGCTAGTTTTAGACCCCCAACCCCTCATCCCTCTCTTAGATGGACAAAGCCCCTCCCTTGGATGAGCCAGCACCCCACTCCAGGCACCCTTCACTAGCCCCTCCCCCCTTCACACTGGGAACACCATACACCCTGTGTGGAGGCATCGAGCCAGGATTCCCCAGCGGTGGCACAGGGACCCAGTAGTGCCATCGGGTAAGCCAGGAAGGCTTGGGACCAGCCTAGTGAGCAATACTGAGCGAGTGAAGAGGAACTGAATTGGCAGACAGGGAACTCCATGAGGGTAATGAGTTAAACGTGTGATCCTGCACTGTGGGTAAAGTCTAGCATCATTGTACAAGTGGGGAGGCTCACACTCTGATCTTAAAAAAAAGGGAGGGGGCAATTAATTGAATTTGTAAAGGAAATTGATCGGCTTGGGGTAGATTAACTGGTCTCCTGTGAATCAAGGGAGCCTGTGGAATTTATTAATGATTAATTGTTATTTTATGGAATAAGAGAGACTATTGAATGCCCTGATAATTAATGGCTTTTCTGTAAATCAAGTTAGACTATGGAATTCATTAATAATTGATTATTCTTCTATGAATTAAGAGACACTGCAGAATTCATTAATAACTGATCCATTTTTCATGAATCAAGGGAGACTGTTAAATTCCATGATAATTAATTCATCTTTTATGACATTGGCTACTGGCCACTTCATTTTAAAGCATTCCTGATCAGAACAGATCAGAATTGATTATGTTCCTCCAGGAAAGGCTCAAAAGGAGATGTCAGCTGGGAACCTGTAAGGGAGGATATGAAAGTGATTATCTCTGAAAGTGTGAATAGCAACTGGATCAGAAGGGACCAACTAACAGTGACTGCATGAGAGGTATCAAATCCCTGAGTTAAGATGGCACCGTCCTTGGGGTGGATGGTGGGGAAGGGGCTGGAGCTGTTCTGCCACAACAAGGATTGGGCCTTTCACAGCTCCCGCACCATCCATCGGGAGGCATGCATGCACCCACCACCACCAACAAGCTGGAGCTGCACAGACCTCAGTGCAGCAGCTTGCAGCCTCCCTGCCAGAGCCTGGGATGGCTGTGGCAGGCATCCAGGAGGCTGCAAGCCACTGTACCGAGATCTGCAGAGCCCCAGCCTGGCTTATTGCCAGTGGTAGGTGCATGCATGCCTCCAGGCAGACGTCAGGGGAGCTGTGAGGGGCCCAATCCTTGTTGTGGCAATGCAGCCCCAGCCTCTTCCCACTATCCATCCCGATGTGTGCATGCACCCACTGCCAGCAATGTACCAGACTGGGGGTCCACAGACCTTGGTCCTGTGTCTTGCAGTCTTCCTGCCACCCACTACAGCTGGCCAGAGCTATGGCAGGCCCCTGCCACATGCCACAGAGCCTGGGCTGCTCGCAGCAGCAGTGGGGTAGCTGCAAGCTGCTGTACCAGGGTCTGCAAAGCCCCAGCTTGGCTCTTTGCTGGTGGCAGAGGAATGCGCACCTCAGGGCAGACAGGGAAGGAGCTGGAGCTGTTCTGTCACAACAAGGATCAGTCCCCTTGTGGCTGCCCTGCCGTCTGCCCCTGGAATGCTACCCTCTTGCAAGTTGAGGTTGGGGTGTTTTTAGCAGTCTGCCCAAAAAAAATTGCCAACCCTTGATGTAGCTGCTAATCAGCACATTCACATTTTTTATTTTAAGAAGCCAAGGATACATTGTATCATAATAAAGTGAGAGGTCCATAGAGGCTAATCATGACATCCTCCTTGGCTGAACTTCCCAAATAAGAAGAATCAAAATGGCTTTGGAGCAGTCCTGTTAATAAATTCAGCAGCTGTCCTGGTTTTGGCTTTTATAGTATAGCCTTTCAAGAGATGCTATTTTTACCTAACCAATGCCGCCAAGATACGTGTTCTTATGAAAAATGATTTCCATAGCTTTGTGAATCTCAGATGTATGACTCTCCAGGGTAGGAGCTGAAATTTTTTTCAGAGTAGTTTTAAAATGCAGTAATTTAGGGAAAAATACATTCTAATGAGAGACCTTTTGGCCTCAATTCCAATTTGAGTTTAATCACTGGTGGCCTTCAAGATCCCTGAAATAAAAAAGAATACTTTCAGAACAAAAATACTATCAGAGGTTTCCTTAGTGATGATGTACCAAGTACACCGAAGTATCATATTATCTCAACTAGGCTTGAGTTAAAAACAACAGGTGGCTACAGCCTTCTAAAAACAGCCAATTAAACAACCATTTTATGAAGTTAAGTAATTATGATCCAAATATAAAATGTGAGTGAAATGAATCTCATGAATCTGTACCTCTGAACATCTCATCATTTCCTCTTTCTATAAGGGGGAACAGAGCAGTGAAATGATGTGTGATTATACATTATTATTATTATAACAATACAATAATTACTGTATAATTGTTTCATTGTAATGTAGTAAATATAAATTATATAGTATATATGTTATATTGTAATAACTATATATTATGGTAACATATACCATGATCATATAAAATGTTTAATACCATATTATAACAGTTTGGCAAAACTGTGGCCAAGTCATGCAAAGAGTAGAAAAATATATCTATTTTTACTGGAAAATATTTCTGTCTTCTAGCAGGAAATTCCACAGATCCTTTCAGTAGTCTATATCTTTTTTGGTAATTTTTATTTTCCAAGAGCTCATCTGGGGAGATGCCTAAGACCCAGGTTAACTTGAATCAACAAATTTATCCGAAATTGTGGTTACAAGACTGAGTTTCCCTTGTCAAAATCAGTCATAGTATTTTCTTTTTACAGTCATAAAATGAGTCTGTACTGTACCAATTACTCAGTCATGATTTCATTCCACTAACACTCAGATTACAATTAGGATGATAGTTTTTCTTCTTCATAGCCTGTTTCACCCTTTTAAAAAGCAATATTGCAGATTTAACTTGCTACGCTGAGTACATTTTCAAGAACAGAGGAAAAGAGCCAGTAGGTCATTAGCAATGATCTGTATTTTCACAAGTATGGTATACTACAGAGATAGGCAACCCCCAACATGCATGCCAACAAGTGACATGCAGAGACATTTTCTCCAGCATGGCAGGAGGCATGCAAGGAAATTATTTTTAAAAGAAAAATTAAGTAAGTCTCCAGAGCAGCCACAGGTCCCAGCCCCGCAGCAGGCACCAGGGGCAGTCAGGAGAACACAGGCGGGAACATTGTCTGCATTATGCTCATCCCACCTGGCCCCTGGAGGGGAGCTGTGGGTGGGCAGGGCTGGGGCCTGGTCAGGCATTGTGCAGGGCTGCTGCTCCGGAGCCTCCCAGCAGGGTCCCGCCAGGGTTTGGGCACAGAAGCCCCGTCCCATCTGGGCAGGGGCAGCACCAGGGCACTGAGCGCCAGGGTCAGGCAGTCAGAGCAGGGTCCAGATAGTGTGGGGAGAAGCAGGTGTGGGAGGAGGCACCGTGGGCAGGCTGACCCAGCCAGCTGCTTTAGAAGGTGGGGGCCAGGTGAGAAGCGCGGCTGCCTCGAGGCCCTGCCTGCAAAGGGACGCTGGCTGGCCAGGGCAGGACTCCAGAGTTGGGGGGCTTTTGGCTCTGGGCTCAGCCTTCCTGCACACAGGGTACAGCACGAGCCATCCCCAGTGCATGGGCCCAGCCGTAGGAGCCTCCTGGACCTCAGGAATAGCCACTATACCTGTCCTGGCCTGCCCAGGCCCCAGCCTTGCCTCCCTACAGCTCCCCTCCAGGGGCTGGAGCCAGGGCCAGGGCTGTACAGGCTGGGAGCTGATGTGCTGCAGACTCCAAGCCAGTTTAGCCCTGCCTGTGGCAGCTGTTCCCAGGGCCCCGGGGGGCTCCTGTGGCCTGGACCCCACACCAGAGGCAGTTCCAGTCTGCGTACACTGTGCCTGGGGCACAGGGAAGCCGAGCCCAGACCTGGGAGGCCCCCGAACCCAGAATCCTACCCTGGCCAGGCAGGGTGCCCTCATGAGCAAGGTGGCTGTGACCCATGTTGGGGAAATTGGCCAGCTACTGTGTAGCACCCATACACCAAAGGGTGTGCTCATACACCGAGGAGCACTGGCCACGTCCCGTCTCTGGGCTCATTCCTAGCAGCGATCAATTAGGCAGAGAATGAGAGAGTGTCGGCAAGATGATTTATTTCTCTGCAGAGGGGTTACTCAGTGCCTAGGAAACAAAGAGCTCCCCTGATCTGAGTTTGGTAGCACCTTTTACACTAACAGGTCATACATATGCAAATATAGGTATACATAGGCATAAGGCATATATGCATGCGCATCTTTGGGGAATTTCCACTAGCTTTGGGGTTTTGTTTTCTTGCTTGCTGTTACAGAGTTACAAAATACACAGAACAAGCTTGCTTACTGTCAGCAAAAGGCTATCTTTAAGCTTAGGGAAAGGTCATGTGCTTCTCAAGGGTCATCTGCTTCTCATGGGTCATCTTGTTTTTCTAACAATTCCCCTCTTTCAGCCGTGAGTGTAAGCTCAGTGGCTGACATCAGAGGTTACCATTCTTGAGTGTACATGTTCTGTATTGCACATGCAAACAGCTTTTTTACATAGGCGATAATACAAGATCCAAATGTACACTCTATAACGAGTATAGCAAGCAAAGAAAGTACTACCTGTAGCTTAGGAGGTGGCTAATGGGCTCTTAATATTTCATGTGTTTCCTACAGTCTTTGTAAGTTTTAAGGGTGGAATAGCTTGCTTTTCAGGTTTTGCTGGCGAAGTTGGCTCTTCTCTGGGTTTCAAGTGGTTATGGTGGATCCAGGATTCCTTTTCAGCGACCTTGACCTCAGTGTGAGTCATCAGCAGGACTTGAAAGGGACCTTCCTACCACGGTGCCGAACAGTTCTGTCATCGATGCTTTTTGATCCACACCCGGGATCGGTACGGATGGAGATTGGTGTCAAGGGGTACTGGTTGTACCAACGTTGCAGACCTCTGAAAAGAACTGAGAGACGGCTGTAATGACAAGACATAATCAATTCACTTTTTATCTTCTTTAAACAGACTTACATGTGGGCTTTGCCAGTCTTTGTACAACGGTGGGGGGTGACTAAACAATAACTCATAGGATGACAGATTTAGAGGTTTGTGTGGCTTAGTTCTAAGAGCAAACAACACAATGGGCAAAGCTTCAGGCCATTTTAATTTAGTTTTGGCACAGATCTTTCCTAAAAGGGTTTTCAGGGATAGGTTTAACCTTTCTACTTGACCTGAGGATTGTGGGTGGTAAGGGGTATGAAACTGTGCTTGAATTC
>NW_017728886.1:45797969-45799589 GCF_001723895.1 Crocodylus porosus
GGCCTTCTATGCCCCCCCCGGGGCCCTCGCTCGCGCCTCTTGCGCTCGCTGCCCGCACTCGGGCCTTCTATGCCCCCCCCGGGGCCTGTGGTCACGCCTCGTGCACTCCCCGCCCACACTCGGGCCTGTCTATGCCCAACTTGGGCCTACGCCCCACTGGGGCTCTTCCCAAATGGGGCTTCCAATTGGGGCCTGTCCCGGTAATGCCCACGCTGGGCTCGGGTCAGAACCCCCCACTGCTTAGGTCTACCTCTGCTGGGCCTACACCCTACTGGGCTTCCACCTCTGCCAGGCTCTTCCCGAAGTCGCCCCAATGGGCTGGGGTCGGGATAACCCCACACGCGGCACCCTCCTTGGTGCCAGGAACTCCCCCACCTTACTGGGGAGCTCCTGCTGAGGCCTCCTCCACCCCTACAGCTTTGCCTGGTCCTCCGGTGTAATAATCACAACTCCACAAACTATGTTGGCTCTCTCCAATACCTTTCTCAGGGGTTCTCTCCCTCCCCTCGCATCATTGCAGTGGTCAAACTGCCAGCATAAGCTTTGCTGCTCAGCTCTCCGCCACAGAGCTCCTGCTTCTGCAGTGGCCAGAGGGGAACTGTTTCTGGCCTCAGCCTTCCCTTCCTTATGAAGGCCAAGCCTCACCCCTTGGCGGTCAGCTGATCTAATCAGCTCCCAACAGCTAACACCTGCTGCCTTCCTAACTGGCAGCTAAGCCATTCCCTATCTTCAGTAGCAGGCACCCTAGTGCCCTGTTACAAATGTCTCTAAGGAGGGCTTTGACTACAGTTGAGGCATCTGCTTGTGAAGCAGGGAAAGCTTCTGGCCATCTGGTGAGCTGGTCGATTACCACTAAACAATGCTTATAGTGGAAGGCTTTTGGTAAGTCTATATAATCGACCTCTTCTTTTCTCTCTCTGTAAATTATGACACAGTTTCAGGGTTCCAACAGGGAAAACCTTTACAACACTGGACACACCTGCCTCCAGCTGGTAAGTCTGTTGTGGCAGGGCATGGGGCGGGGGGGAAGATCAGTGTCCCTGCACCAAGGGAGGGATTGGAGCTGGGGCTGGGACAGGGTCTCCCCAGGGAGGGGGGCAGCTCCCACTGCTGCATGCCACCAGCCTGGGAGGACATGGGGGGTGGGCATTTGCTCCCAGATCTGTGTGGGGTGGGCAGGGCTGGGGCTGCACTGGACTGCACTCTGGGCTGGTGGCAGAAGGCACTGGGAGCAGGGGCTATGCCCTCCTGCTGCTCATCCAGCTGGGCTGGGGTGGGGTGGAGCTGCTGCATTGCCTCCAGACAAGCAGCGAGCAGTGACCAGAGCAACCCTGGCCTCCCCGTGCCTCCCAGCCCCACCCCACCCTGGCTTGGCAAGTGCTGGCAGAGCGTGGGGGGGCATGGACTGACCTGGACAAGCTCCGAAAATGGGCAGACGAGAACCTGATGGTGTTTAACACCGAAAAATGCAAGATTCTCCACCTTGGGAGGAAAAACCTGCAGCACCCTTATAGGCTACGTTGGTTAGCACTACATAAGAAAAAGACTTGGGGGTCATCATTGACCACAAGATGAACATGAGCCTGCAATGCGATGCTGTGGGTAGTAAAGCGACCAAAA
>NW_017728886.1:45800539-45812342 GCF_001723895.1 Crocodylus porosus
AGCCCCAGCCCCAGCCCCAATCCCTCCCTCACTGCAGGGACATTGATCTGCCACCCCACAACAGACTTACCAGCTGGAGGCAGCTGTGTCAAGCATGGTAAAGGAACCAATCCCCCATTTATAACTTTGTTCATATTGGAAGACTGGTTCCAAGTTACAACCTTTCAGCTTAAGACATGGTTTTCAAGAACCAATTGCGTTGTAAGTCTGAAGGCTGCCTGTAGCATCACCTAAAATGGGTTCTCCCTCTCAAACAGACCCCAGAAAAATTTTTTTTGTATATTCTGTAAGCCTATCCTGATCTGGTTCTCCTTCACCAATATTTATTGCACATGTGTACCTACTGTATATTTATTTAAAAACACATGCCTTCTAGGGAATGACCAGATGTAGGTCATGTGCACACCATGCCATGACAAATTCTGACTTCATTTGTATATTTTATGCAATCTTGAACCTGCCTGGGTTGGACAAGTTCAGTGGTTCTCAATCCTTTTCATACCAGGACCCATTTGCAAAATTGATGGCTTGTTCTGACCTCCCCCCACTCCCATTAGATCTGCCAGTGTGTGACCCACAGCCCCCTGCCCCCTCAGCCCTGCTGAAGGGGGCCCCCAACTACCCCGAGTCCACTTAGGATGGAGCATGGTGGCTGCAGTGGCTCTGGAGTATGCAGGTGGCAGCAGAATGAGTCTAACCTGGCACGGGCTGGAGGGAGGAGGTGGAGAGTCCTGTAGCACACTTACCCTGAGCTGGGGCTGCTGCATTGCACCAGGCAGTTTTGTCACAACCTCTTGCACCCCCAGAGTAGCGTCTCCCAGTTGCCCCACCCCTGCGAGCATGGGCACCACCTCTGGTGTTGTCAGCTTGGCCATGCAGCTCCCCCCTGGCCCTTCCCCTGCACTTGCCTTTGTGACCCTTTGAAATATTCTTGCAATGCACCTTTGGGTTGTGATCCATGAGTTGAGAAACACTGGACTGAGTTCCTGTCCAGCCATATTTTTCTATGATTACAATCCTGGTCTAGGCATCTCCTCAGGTGTGCACTTCAAAACAAAATGACTACCAAAAAGACTAGAGACTACTGTGAGGTTCTGTGAAACTTCCTTACAGCAACATTTAGCAGCTTCAGTGGATGCTTAAAGAAGGGTTCCTTAGACCCAGTTTGTACAGCCTCAGCATAGGTATAGAGAAATTCTCAGTTCAACTTGTTTGTTTCATCCTTCTTTTTTGTTGCTCAAGTTTCTGACTCACTCACTTCAACTGTAACATGGCATCTGTGTGCATGATGGGTAGAAAGAACTTGGTTGAGGGTTTATATATCAATAGCCTAAACAAGGGTTGTTCAACCTCTGGCCTGTGGCCTGGATTCAGCCCACATCACTGTGTCATCTGGCTCTCAGGGCTCCCCATGGGTCCAAAAATTCGGTGGTGGGAGAGCAGTGGTACTGTTCCCTCATCATCAAATCTCCATACCCGTGGGGAGCCACAGGCCTTGCACACTGGTTCTGGCACCCAATTCCAATACACAGGGCCAGGCAGAGGCACTGGTCTACATGACCTAATCCCAGTTTGAGGGGGATAGTGCCACCCTCTGGGACCCAATCCCTGCATGTGGGGAGGGTGGCAAGGGAGTGGTGCCAGACCCCAGGGATGAATCCCAGTACATGGGGCAGGGAAGGGGTGGTGCTGGGCATGATTGGTCTGGCCTGCAGACTGGCTCCATATTATCCATCTGGGCCACAGGGCAAAAAACTTGAGTACCATTGATCTAAATTAGCTTAGTTTGAAGGGTTTCTAATGCCAATTTTGAGTTCTTGGAGCACCAATAAAATGTCTTAACAGATTTTTTTTTAAATTTCTTTTTTACTTGGACATCTTCCACACAGACAATTTTACAATTTTATTCTAGAAATAGCCAAGCAGAAGACACTCTAACCCAACTAGAAAAGCTATAATAGCCTGGATGTATTAAGGAAAAAAAGGACTAGCTCTATAGAAAGACCTGCATGCCTAATTGCCATTCATCTACCACTAAAGATGTTTAAGGATATGGATATACCAACCTCTGGGAGTGTCTATATGAGACACTTAAAGCTCAGCAGACTGATTCTATTGTGCATTAACACATCATGACACAAGTGCAGCAGAACTAGACTAGTGTACATGAGGCATCATGAAAAGACTGTGTGCCATTCCTGCTGTACCTTAGGACCAGCTACTTTGCATTTAGTTAGTACCTGTTATTACAAGTACTAACCCTAATGCGCTATAGAAAAGGCACATTAATGCACATGTAGACACACTAATTTTTCAGTCAAAAGGGGATTAGGGGTTTCCATGCACCAGTACTTCTTGATTAACTGCCTGTGCACATGTTCTTACCTCATGGTAAGCAGAACCTAATCTTTGAAAGCTTATTCCCCACTGAAAGATTTTCACCCAGGAGAGGCTCAGGTAGTACCCTTTCTTCCCTAAGAAAGCTACATGAGAAAAGTGCCCCGTCTCAAAATTCATGTTCTGGTGTTCTCGATGGGCATGAAATAAAGGCTACCTGTAGTGCAATATATTTTTCTCAATGGGAGTGAAAGTTAGCTACTTCCAGGATCCCTGGGACACTGGGCTATGACAGCATAGGAGGCAGACAGGCCTTGAGTTGGGTTGTGGTTGCTTTCATCAGTGAATCACACTCTATTGGCCAGAGAAGGTAATGGCAAAAGGTTTAGGAAATCTTTGCGCATCCCTCTGTGGACTCATATAATTTTTCCTATTGGGCAAAGAAAGATGTTTATGAGAAGAAACAAATGTTTATCCTTGGGAACTGCTTTTTGCTTTAGTAACAAAGTTGGGGAAATGCTAGAAATGTTTTGTCATCTGAAAGAATTGGCAAAAATCAGCTTCATTGGGAATACAAAGAATGTTCTCATAGCTCCAGCCTGTTAGCAACTTAATGCCTCATGTTCTTCATGCCAGTAGGTGTTGGATCTTTTCTTACCCTATTACTCTGATTTTGAAATGGAAAGCAAACTTAAAGAGAACAATATTAATTGTTTTAAATACTTTCAGCTCACTCACTTGTGGCCTTTGATCCAACCAGTGCTTCTACCAGTGTCTGTGCAAGAAAAATTAACAATGAACTCTTTGGTGGTGTTTTGAACTTAGAACCATATGCTACTGGTAAAACTTGAAACTTGAAAAGATAGCCCTAAATGTTCCTACGTTGTTACACATAAGATGACAAAATGCACTAGTTGTTAGGCTATACAAAATGGGACTGTTCCATTATGTAACAAAGCCTTATGTTTTGATGGTTCAAGGGAACAGTGTTTCATCTTGAATTTCATTTTGCATCGAAATAGCTGTTTTGTTCTGTTCTGTTCCATCAAAACAGAAAGGCTGTTTTGACACTGTTTCAAGTTTTGCTGGGGCCTGGGAGGCAGCCCAGTGGGGCTGCTTCCCCATCCCCCACACTAGATCACACCAGGGGCGGGAGGCAGCCCAGCAGGACTGCTTCCCAGTGCCCCACGCTAGATCACACCGAGGCTGGGAGGCAGCCCAGTAGGGCTGCTTCCCCGTCCTCCATGCTAGATCATGCTGGAGGTGGGTGGCAACCCAGCTGGGCTGCTTCCAGGTGGCCATGCTAGATAGTACCAGGGCTGGGAGGCAGTGCAGCTGGGCTCCCTCCCGGCCCCGGCGCAATCTAGCTCAGGGCACTGGGAAGCAACCCTGCTGGGCTGACTTCCCATCCCCAGCCTATGGTCGAAACATTTTGACTTCTGAAATGTTTTGACCAGCCTTGTTTTGTTTCTACGGCCTTTGTTTCATTGCAATTTTGCTGTTTCAACCAGGTTGAAACAGTGTTGGAATGAAACAACCAGTGAAATTTTGCACAGCCCTACTAGTTATGACTATCCCTCCCTGTAGATTTATTTTTATACTGCACCATGTTTCCCCTTTCAATTGTCATCTAAAATATGATAAGAGGAAATCAGTAATGGAACTCAAACTTCAATCTCTCTTGAGTGACAGAGACCTCTTTCTTGAGTTTTATTTAGTACATGTCTTTATCAAACTGACACCTATTTGATTGAGATCATCTGTTTACTATTTTGGCAATATAGGGCCCAAACATGATTACACAGTTTTAGTTTCACATTTAAGTTGATTTCAACTAAGGTACTTCAGATTATCGAACAATGACCATTCCCCCCACCCCTTTTTTGAGGGAAAAAAGTAATATTTTATTGCTTATTAGTGGTCTTATTACACTTCATTTATAAAATATTCTGATTATATAGTTCCAGTGTAACTCAAAGTCAGTCTTTTTGCTGCATTAGTTTATCATTAGCTAGTAATATGCACAAATTCATAGTAATTGGCTGAAATTTTTAAAGTTTTTAAGGATTTTATATACTTAATTCTGATTAATTCAATAGACATCTAGAAAGCTTTGATTTGTACTCTTGGTTTTACATTTGATATTTGCTACATGTACTCGGAATCTGATGTTTCTTCATTGGAATGCTCATTTTTTGAGTAATTTTTGGCATATCTTGAACAACTCTTACAAATGTTCTTTTAGTTGGAAATTCTTAGGACATCCACAAAGCTTTTGCCTATTCAGTATTTTAAAGCGTATAAGCCATTGCAACTTCTGTTTTTTACAGATATCTACTGTTTTTCCTATCATTGTGCTTCGTAGGAATAAAGGAACAAACAGATTTTCTCATGGCTTTATGCAGACATGTTCTAGTTTCCTTGGCTTCTTTGTCCAAGATGTTTTGCAGGCCAAAGAAAAAAAAACCCTTTCTCTTAATAGATACTTCCCATATACCCTCCCACCATATTTCTTATTCTGTTTCTCTCTAAAGAAATTACATTCTTTCTCATGCCAGATGAAGCAGACAAGATAACTAGCAAGAGGAGTTGCTTATTTGTGTGTAGAAGTATTTCTGCACCTAACAAGAGAATCTGGTAAATCTTCAGGGCCCTGCTTTTTCATGTACTTGTCTTTGCTCTTTTTAACTTTTTTCTATAAAGTGATTCCTTGTTGCTGACTGAAATATTTTACAAACAGAATCCATTTGATAATGAAAAGTCTGTAAAAGTGGAAACCTGAAGCAACATAAGACACATGACCCCTCCCTCCCCCCCCACCCCCAGCCCAATGGTCTCCAACCTTTTTATGGTGAAGATCACAAAATATTTGGATTCAGGTGTCGTGGTGGATGTAGTCTTTCTGGACTTCAGGAAGCCCTTTGACACTATCTCCCACCCCATTCTCATTAAAAAGCTAAGTGACTGTGGCATTGATGCCTACATAGTCAGATGGGTTGCAAATTGGCTGAGGGGGTCGTACCCAGAGGGTGGTGGTGGATGGGTCATTTTCAACCTGGAGGGAATTGGGCAGTGGGGTTCCCCAGGGCTCGGTCCTTGGGCCCACACTGTTCAATTTCTTTATTAGCAACTTGGACAATGGGGTGAAGAGCAGCCTGTTTAAATTTGCAGATGACACCAAGATTTGGGGTGAGGTGGGCATGCTAGAAGGGAAGGACAGATTAAAGCAGGAACTGACCAGGTTACAGGGGTGGGCAAATGAAAACAGGATGGGATTCAATACTGACAAGTACAGGGTGCTGCACTTGGGCAGTATACATATAGGCTGGGGAACTTTCTTCTTGAAAGCACAGTGGCAGAAAGAGATCTTGGAGTCATTATTGACTCCAAGCTGAACATGGGCTGACAATGTGAGAACATGGTCAGTAGGGCTAACCGTACCTTATCCTGCGTCCACAGATGCATCACAAGCAGGGCCAAGAAGGTGATCCTCCCCCTCTATGTGACACTGGTCAGGCTGAAGCTGGAGTACTGCATCCAGTTCTGGGCGCCGCACTTCAGGAAGGATGTAGCTAGCATTGAGAGGGTCCAAAGGAGGGCCACTCGCATGATCCGGGGATGGCAGGGCAGACCCTATGAGGAGAGGCTACGGGACCTGAACCTGTTCAGCCTTCACAAGAGAAGACTGAGGGGGAACCTGGTGGCTGTCTCTAAACTTACTAGGGGGAACCAGCGGGGTTTGGGAGAGACCTTGTTTCCCCGAGCGTCTCCCAGAGTAACAAGGAATAACGGCTATAAGTTGCTAGAGAGTAGGTTTAGATTAGACATTAGAAGGCATTGTCAGGGCAGCTAGGATCTGGAACTAATTTCCAAGAGAAGTGGTGATGGCTCCTACCCTGGGGGTCTTTAAGAGAGGGCTCGACATTTCCCTGGCTGGGGTCATTTGAGCCCAGTTTTCTCTCCTGTCCAGAGAAGGGGGTCGGATTAAAAGATCTACAAGCTCCCTTCCGAACCTACATCTATATCTACATCTATTACATCACTTTCTGGAACTAAAGGTTATCCCAGGATCTACTGCACCACCCCACCCCATGTGCCCCTGGATCACAGAGTGTCCCAGACCTGGCTGGGCCAGGACCTAATCCCACTTCTGTGCTGCGGCTGCACTGAGCTGTGCCTGCCCAGCAGCCAGAAGAACATCGTGTTGGGCCCTGGCCTGGCTGGGTCTGGAAGTCTCTGTGGCCCAGGAGCATGCGGTGGGGGGGGGGAAGGGTGCCTGCTGCTAGGCACAGCCCAGTGGAGGCCCCGGGGACCCATGCCCCCCACCTGTGCTCAGAATGAGGTGGCCACTGCTGCAGGCTGCCCACTGCACCCTGAGCACAAGTGGGGGGGTGGTACAGGGCCCCAGGGCCTCCACCAGGCTGCACCTAGTGGCAGGATCCCCTCTCCCCCATGTCCCTGGACAACCAGATCTTCCCAGACCTGGCTGGGCCAGAGTTACCCCCACGTGAGTCAGCCCTGCTGAGCTGAGCCATCCCCACATGTGGCCACCTGCAGCAGGACTCAAGGTGCAGTGGCAGCAGCCTCTGCCACTTCCATCCCCACAGAGATGGGGAGTTAGCCCCCTGTGCCCCTGGAGGAGCACCCCCTGGTTCCAATCCTCCCACCACCCAGCCAGGCTGGTGCCCCACTTAC
Source organism: Crocodylus porosus (assembly GCF_001723895.1). Classification (NCBI taxonomy): domain Eukaryota; kingdom Metazoa; phylum Chordata; order Crocodylia; family Crocodylidae; genus Crocodylus; species Crocodylus porosus. The sequence goes on from NW_017728886.1 coordinate 45,807,572, forward strand.
CTTCTCCTGCTCCTGACTGGGCTGCATGGTCAGCCACTCCCCATGGAGGCTTTGATCTGGCCCCCACTCCGTCCCTCCACCACAGATTGACCTGCTGGGGGCGGCAGGTGTGCTCATGCCCAGCCCAGGATCTACCAAAAGAGGCTCCGAGATCTACCTGTCAATCAGGATCCCACGGTTGGTGACCACTGCCCTAGCCTCTGCTACAAGATCCTCAAGCAGCAAAGCCTATAATGTGCTTTCAGTTTGTTGAGTCTCCTATATTCCCTGAGCATTAGCAATAGCCACACAGCATGATTTTAAACAAGCTTATCTTCATCTATAGTAGGTGACAATGAGAGCAGAGACAAGAGGATAAACTCCATGGGGTGCTGGAGAGCAACCTTCTTTTGTCTCCTGTGTTTTCAGGTAAATCTCAAGTGTTCAATGCACCAGGCTACTGCAGGCAGGTGAAGTATGCACTTGTTTGTGCTATCAAAAGTGGTTCTAACCCCTGAACTTTGATTACAGGAGGGGTTGATATTACAAGATTAACTCCCCTAATTTTAGGGCTGATAAAATGCTGCTGGAGTGGCACATTGCTATGTAACCAGACAGATGCCCACAAATATCCTAGTCACTTGATCAAAAAATTTTCCAGAAGGCAAGTCAACATCTAAAAAAGAAATTGCTAGGGAACTCCACAGAGAAGAACATTGTATGCTACGTTTTGAGGCAGATATAATGCAGCTGCCTTAAGGCAGTGGTGGGCATATTTCAGTAAACACACCTAAGATGCAGAACTTACTGGTGTATGACCAATGTACTGTTTAAAGGTGGCTATATTCCATCCACTTAGAGATGTAGTGTGGGGATGTGCCTTACTACAGCACTCCCTACTACCATTATTTAAAGACACAAACATGCCAGTGTGAGTGTGTATGATTTTCTTGAAGGCAATTTTGTTTTTATTTGGGTAAGGCTCTCTGCTTACTGTGTCAAAAAGAGCAAATTTTATTTATTATAATTTCATTTAAAATAAAGGTAAATTTTAAAGCAAATGAAACTAATTTTTTTGTGTATGAAATGGTAAGAAGAGTCAAATGAATAATTCAAAAATGAAAATATGCATTCTGTGTCTTAGTAATGGCAATGGGTCAAGGAACTGAGCAATATTTTTGTCAGAACAGCACAGCTTCTGGAGTTCAGCAAAGAGGCTATTCCTTGATATGACAAATTGTGCAAGGAAAAAGTAGAATTACTTTGGTTTTTCCTAGCAAATTGTTGTCCATATAGTATAAAAAGGCAAACATGGGGATTTAACTCAAAGGCTTACAGTGAAGCCTGAAAGGCTTACAGTCCCACACACTACCTTTTGGAGGTGTTTTCTCCCTACATCTTAATCACTTGTAGTACTGTCTGACCTTCCTGGCAACATTCACTGCAGCAGATGGTGTCAACATACCATTGCCTTGATGGTGGACATAAGCCTTCCTGGCCCTCTGTGGGGTTCCCTGGCGAGAACTGTTCAACTACATTGGATGCAGCCCATCCACTGTATGTGACAGTTTTCCTGTAGTGTTTGCACCATTCAGGGAAGTGCTAACTCAGTGTCTTTGGGTAACTAGAGTTCACTCTAGTGGATATTTTTTCACAGTCTCTTTACTGTGACTATTACAAAAAGAAATGTGTTAATAAAGATGTCCCTTTGTTTTATACAATACATCTAAATCTAAGCCTGGGTGGCACCTTGAATAACACTGTTCCTTTACGATAGCAGCCACTGGATAGACCACAATGTGGCAGAAGTAAGCTTATATTCTTTATTAAAGTGAAATACTTCAGTTTACAGAAAATTCCCAGCATCCACTGCAGCAGTGGCTCCTTCTGGCTGATGCTGCTGGACCCAGTTCCACTGTCTGGATACCCCGAACCACCTGCCCTGCACTTACCACTGGGGGCAGGACCTGCACAGGCAGGGCACGGGGTCAGGCGGTGGGCAGGACCAGGGATCTTGGAGCAGTGACAGCATGGGGCTGGGGCAGAGCTGTGATCTGCTACCCACATGGCCCTGCAGCAAGTGTGGGTTCTGTAGGCAGAGACATGCAGTGAGTGGATCACAGCTCTACCCAGCCCAGGCCCCATGCTCTCACCCCTGCCATCCCCAAGATCCAAGCCCTGGCCCCAGAGCAGCTGCCCACCCAGATGCACACCCTGCCCATAGGGCCCCTGGGGATGGGGCCTGGGCAGAGCCCAGGTTCTGTGGCCCCATGCTGTCACACCCCACGCTCCCAGGGTCTCCTTGGAGACTGGCTGGGAGTCCCATGGGCAGGTGTTGGGGAAAAATCGTGCCTTTTTAAACCAAATCTTGAAGCTGGCCTAAACAACCGCTTCTCCTCAGATTTCTCCTCAGAAGGTAAGGTGGATCTTGCCCCTGTCCGAATCTGTCACCGGTTGGATTAAAAATCAGTAAGAGGAAGGCTTGTGGTACACAAATGAAATGGTTTATTAAAGAAACACAAAATAGCCACTACTCTGTTAGTAATAAATATATAAAGAACAACAGTAACACCAGTAACAATTAATACAAAGTATAAATTCTATAAATCCTATAACCAGGACAAAGGGATAACAGTCACAGAGATATTTACTGGGCCACTGCCATTGTCAGCTCTGTCTGCCTCTTCAGACCCAGTGCCAGGGTTTACCTTACCCTATTACCAGTCACTGGTCTTTTACAAGGGTATATGACAGAAAGATAGCCCACGAAAGTATCCCTTCCCAAGGTATGGGAAAATACTCACCAAGTACTCAGTGAGGCTGCTACCAAAGCCCGTATGCACCTGATGGGAAAAATGTCAGGGAGCCAACCTCTGACTGAGTATAGTGGGGTGCTAAGGAGTGGCCTCCAACTGCTCCAGGGATCTTCCTCCTCTCAGAGGACCCAGATTCTGCGGAGGATCTATACCCACTCACACAAGCTATCACTCTCTTTCAGTCTCCTCAATCACTGTCTCTCTATCAATCCTTACACACCCTCTCACAAGTGTACCCTCACCAACACATAGAACGCCAGCCACACACACACACACCAAGCCCCGCTCACTCACTCAGCTTCTGTCAATCAAAGCCCTATATAGGGGTAGTGCACCCGGCACTCCAGGGCTCTGCACATGGCACATGGGTGTGCGCACAGCACTCTATTCATTATATCTAAGAGTGTCATATGGAAAATTACCAAACTTAGGACCAGCATGATGTCATTCATCCTACTTACAGTCTCGCCTGTGAATGACCTTACTAACTCGAACTGTCCTGGTCCCATAGCCTAACATGAGCCAGCTATGAGCATCATAATTTGCTCTTGGGAAATGGAGTCCAGCTTCCAGCTGGATCTGCCATTTTACCCACCCCAATCTAAAATGATTTCCTTAGTCATTAATAATATAACTCCCAAATTTTATTTATAATGAACTCTGTGGAGGTCTTTATGTCCACATATCTGTTTTTCTCCATTGAAAGGAACATCACATGGAAAGGGGCTCATGATCAGTCCAATTAATATTTATGCCAATTTTAAGACGCTATTTTGGAATTTATTCTTATGATATAAAATAACTTTTAGTCTCCACTAATCCTAAAATGGATTATGGCTAATTACTCATATTACTACTTCAAATAGCAGCAGGGATAATGAACAACCTGGTATTACACTCCAGGTTATCTGGGGGGAAAAGGAAGATGTTTTACCATTGAACGACCAAGTTATCTGCAAGGCAGTGACATACATAAAATATATTTGAAATATATGTATGCTGTGAGCGGGATAATCAATCTTATCCTCATCTCTCCTTTAGACTCGCCTGCCATGACTTGGATGAAAGAGAAAAGAAAGGAGGTTACTGCTTTTTCATTGTTCTTGGATAGAATAATGCCACCCTGGTGTCAATTGCTCACAGTATAAGTTTTATTTCCAGCTTAACAGTGGTGAGATAACAGCATCCTTGCCAAGTACTTCATTGGAGAAAGTAATTGGAGTTACAGTGAGGAAACGCTTGGACATAGGTACTTAATAAGGATTCTTTGCTGCTAATTACCTCATAAGCAGCAAGCACTCTCCACATCCCTCATTCTTTGCTGGTGCACAACCCTGGGAGTACTCTCTAGCTACTACCTCTCACAATCATTTTCTTTGCTCTTCGTTTCCACAATGCCACTGGGCTTCAGACTTGAAAATACCCCTTTCTTTCACTAAGGGGCATGATCCCTTCTTCTTAAAAGTCCTGGCAGATCCACTGCCTGGCGTCTCCACCTTTGCCCACACTCACCGGCATAGCTGAGTTTACCAGCAAGATAATCTCCCTTGCTGCTGCCCTGCAGGGATCCGCCACCCGATGTCTCCATTTTTCTCTTTTTTCTCACACTTGTTGACACAGCAGGATTCCCAGGAAGGTAATCCTCTCTGCCCTTGATTTGCTGCATACCTCAGGGCTTCACTCTTCCTGGAGACCTTCCAGATCTCCAGTAAGTCTTCTTCTTTCCCTCCAGAACTTCATCGCTCCTCACTTCTTCTGGTACCCAAAGGCAATCAGTCTTTATTTCATCGCCGGTTTTATGCCTCACTCTGCTGACTAATCACCCTCATAATGTCCCAAGTACAACTCCCCCCACCTGGCCAGATTCATTGTCAGGTCAGCCTGACCCGATCTCATCTAAGTAACAGGGCTCTTGCCTGAGTCCCTGTTACACACACACACACACACACACACACACACACACACACACACACACA
>NW_017728886.1:45818157-45826485 GCF_001723895.1 Crocodylus porosus
GCCCCCAAGATCTGGAACAGCTTGCCATCGGAGGTGGTTCAAGCACCTACACTGAACACCTTCAAGAGTAAATTGGATGCTTATCTTGCTGGGACCCTATGACCCCAGCTGACTTCCTGCCCTTTGGACAGGGGGCTGGACTCGATGATCTTCCGAGGTCCTTTCCAGCCCTAATGTCTATGAAATCTATGAACTGCATGCCACCAGCCCTGGTGCGCCTCACAATAGCAGCACGGGGTTCCTGGTGGCAGTACCAAGCCTCCCTGCTGCACTGTGCCACACTGGGTCCCACCAGCTGGGCGCTGAGGCCATGAGTGGGGGGCAGCAGGGCAAGGAGTCTGGAGCTTGCAGTGGCCAGCCCACATCTGACCCCACCCCGTGTACAAATCTGGGGGGCATGTCTCCAGGAGTGTGTGCAGTGGCAGGGAGCCAATCCCACCATGACCTCTGTGGCCACTACTTTCTACCCCACCCTCAAACCCCAAGTCCCAGGCCCTATGCACTGCCCTGGCTGGGCAGTACCCCCAGCAGTACCCCCAGCCTTAGACCTGCCCAACTCCCTCCCTCCTTCACTATGGGGGCCTCAATCTCTACCCCCCAGACTTACCTGTGGGAAGCTACAAGAGCTGCTCTCCATGCTGTCTGGGTGCCATGTGCATATGTGTATGCACATGCACATGGCACCCCCTGCCTGATTGCCCTCCTCCTGCTCCCCCAGTCCCTTTTAGGCTGGAACTCTATCAGCTTGCAAAGCGGAAACCCATCATTTCCTGCATTTTTCTCCTTTAAAGGAGAAAATGTGTTTTTCTCCTTAAAATGAGAAAAGCCACATTTTTCTGTGTTTTTCTATGATGAATGGAAAACCTTGATCCCTGGTGCTCATGCCTTTTTGTTCCTTATAATTTTTCTGCAGGAGTTTGTTCTGGAGCATAGTGATGATTTGGCTCTACCCACCTAGCTTTCAGGATGGTATTTGGTGCAATGATCACTTGCTGTAATAAGCAGGTGTAGGAGCCACAGTTTCTGATGGCTTTGAAGAGAGGTATATGTTGTATTGGCCAGGTCTGGATCCATTTGGTATTTGGCAAAACAGAGTTTCTTTCTAATTATGAGTTTGGCAAGATCAGAAGCTGTTCGCAAGTCATGAGGTAGAATCTGGAAAATTTCTTTCAAGGCATGAACTTCAAGAATGTGTTGTAATTGCTTGGTCCTTCTTATAGGTTCCAAAAGGCCCAGCTGGGGAGTGGGGTGCTTTGTAACAAGAAGAGGTACCGAGTTGATGGGTTTTATTTTTCTGTTGTACAGCTACTCCTTGCTTAACGTTGTAGTTACATTCTTGAAAAATGCAACTTTAAGTGAAACGATGCTAAGCGAATCCAATTACATGATAGTAGTTACCTGCTAGCAGGTGGTGGCCAAACAACATTATAACCAAACGTTACACAACTGTAAATGAGTATGTTCTCTAATAGATCAGCAATGTAATAACAAAACAACATTAACCAGGACAACATTAAGTGAGGAGTACCTGTACTAAGTTAGTGCAGGATCTTCTGGTGATTTATTTGAAGACAGGGTTTGTCTCCCTGGAGGGGTATCCAGGTAGGGCAAAGTTAAGCTGCTCTCCAGTTTAATTTGGAGAGCAGCTGGATAGTCTTATCTTAAACACATCACACATCGAGAAAAAAACTGTAGGCGGTAACCAAATTCTCTAATGCCACCATATCTGAAAAATACTCAGAACATCCCCCTTCTCTTCCAAGAGAAATACTGAGTGCCTGGTTTCTGCACGTTTATATAATGCAATTGATTGCAACAGAAAATCTCATCCCAACAGAAACAGTTCACTGAGCAACATTAGAGCTGGAGAAACAATCTTCAGAATGTGGTCCCTTTTAATAAATGTCCCTCACAGCCTCAGAACAAGTTACCCATGGCTCTCCAGCTGTGGAAAAACACATCATTGTATCAGATCAGCAATTTAATGCATAGGTGGTTCCAATGACAGAGGCAGGTGTTGCTGGAATGTCTCCAATCAGTGAGCTGATGCAGTTTATCCTAGAAGCATTTGATTTTGGAAATGCCTACTGATATTCAAAGTGCCCATCAGCAAACTTCTCAGAGTTATATCGAACAGCCCTTGGAACTTCCATCCAATGTCAACTTCAGTACAAAATACAGATCGATCCTGATTTTTATGAAGGTCTCAGTGATCTTCAAAATATCTTCAAGGCTTGGGGACTGTGCAAAACAACATCCTTTCCAATTCAAGTTTTGATTATTGGACATATATGAATTTCAAATAATACAAAAATTTGAATATTCTGAGCTCAGAGAACAGGGTTTTATAGTTTTAAAATGTGTTTACTACAAATGCACTACTACAATTTCTGCACTGCTGCAAATTCTGCTATTGCTCAGAAGTTTGTATTGCCCCACCTCATAAAACTGCAGAGGCATTTTTAGTCGGGAAGAAGTCACATCAGGAAAAACTGCTAGAAGCTGGAAGTTTCCTAGTTTGTCTCTACACATAAATACCTGTCTTGACATCTATAAGCAGCAACATTTACACAGGAATTGGAAGAAAAACAATTAGTCTTAAATCTTTCCATGCCCAGTTAACCCTGTGTGGATATGCACTCCCACTTCCCATGATAGATCCCTCATAACTAGGCTAAGTGGCAGGCTAAGTGAAGGGATTCTTCACCCATCCTCTTGAAGCTGGGTTGCTGAAGTATTTAATAATCATAAGGCCAGAAGTAAAGCAAGCAAGAGAGAATATACCTTTGTAGCCACTGACTGACAATCCCCTGGGAAAGGAGGAGTCCTTAGTTGTGGTCCTTGCTCCTGGCACTCCTTTATGCCTTTTACATTGCAGTCATTTGCTGAAAAAAAAGTCCTGAGCCAAGGACTCCAATTCTTCCTCTCCTCTTCCCTCTGTTCTTTGGAAATTAGGTGCCTACACTCTACCTAAATCCCATTTCAAGAACTAATTTGAATATGTTCCTTCATGTCTTTCTAATTTTCAGAAAACATTCATTCCATTTACTTCTTTCTATCCTGTTATATTTTTGCTACTACCAGGGGTCTTCTATTATAAACCATCAATTTAGACTCCTATAATGGGTAAGTTATTATCCTAATTACATAATGTAGAGAATATGTCAACACTTAGATTTCAACTTTAGAAAAATTAGGATTTTAAAATGTCAAGGCTGTACTTTAGTCAAGCATAGGAGTAACATTTCATTGATTTAATGGATATATATACATAAGTGAGAGCATACATGACTTAATTTACACTGTCCTCTTTCGCCCTTACAAAAGTGTATTCATTTAGAATGTATAAATTAATAATTGTGGCCTGCCAGTTCATTTGGTGTCAAATTTCCATTTAAATTAGAAGGTTGTGTTATGGATTTCTGTATGTCTTTATGATATTATGAATAGTTGCATGATCAGATCCATTAGAAGCAGCAGCCTTGGCTTATGTAGTCAGTGCTGAAGCCTTCGCTAGATAATTATATTCTTTACATAGTAATTTCTGTACACCATGAAGAGTTAAACATTTTAATTTAATCATTAACACTGCTTCAACTGTGCTGGCTGTAAAAGCTGTGGTTTAGTCTATGGATTTTATGCTTTAACCTGAATTACACTGTTGTGGTCTTTTATCATAATGGTTCTTCATTATTCCACAAAGACAACAGTCTCCAAAAAGATTCTACACCAAACAGTAAAATCCATATGCAATTTCTGGTTTTAATGATATGATGTTTAGAGTGCTTTTTGCTTTGTTTAGTTTGTGTGTCAGCTTGATATCAAATTGATATAAGCTATGAATATTGTATACTTCCTTGCCAATTTCTATAATTGACAAAGGATGTGATCCCGATTTGTATGGGGCCATCTGAAAATGGTGATACTCAAATAAAGAGCTTTATGACAAACTTCATCTGCCCCCAGTAAACTGTTAATCTATGTTCCCTTCCTCTCTCTAGAAATCCTAAGAAGATTTTTGGAAACCTACTAAAAAATAAGTAGAACTATAGCTCTTAGATCCAGGCTGATACTACACCCACCCCACCAGCAAACACTATGTGGGAATACCTAGGAGCTGTGTCAAACATACGTTGTATGGAAAAGCTAGAGGTGAACAGAGTGCCTTCTCCTTCCCTCCAGTATATATCTTGGAGAAAGCTATGCTAACACAGTTATCTTATTTTTGGTACCTAATCTAGCTAAGTTGGAGGTAGCTAGTAGCTACACAGTGCAGCATTGTCATTCCTGGATATAAAGTGATATCTGTCTTCACTGTGGTGCTGAAAGAGCAGGTTTGAATCGTTGCTGATGTGTGTGACAGGCTGATTGTTTACAGCACATGCATTAGAACTTCTGTTTTATCCTTTTCCTTTAGACAGGTATGGAAAACTCTTAGAAAATTGCATTCAAACATATTAAAACACAATGTCAAATACTCAGCTACTGGGGAACCAGCAAAGTTAACACAGTTTCCCTTGTAACCTTGATTTTGCACTGCTATATGCATGCACTGTGATAATACTTTGATTGTATATTATATTTTCCTTAGGGGTCACTCCTCAATCAGTCTCCAGGTTATATTCACCAGGGGGCAGAATCAGGGTGGCTTGATTGCTGACCATCAGCTCTGGATTTTCCTAACCTTCAGATACTTGACTTTGTGGCTTACAGTGAGACACTCTGTTAATGAGATCTGAAGGAAAATACAGAGAAAATCTTATCCTTACTTTCTGAATCTTGCCTGATGATACTGCCCTAATACCTTTTCTCCACATTTTACAGGTGCCCAATTCCTTTTCCTCTTACTTTGCTATATTTTTACATCAATGTATATAAAGGGAGATAGACACTTTGCTAACTTCATTAAAAATTTTGAAGCATAATCCAAAGGTTTTGCCTCAAGCAATAGAGCCACAAATAATTGAAAAAAGATAACCCCAACAGAGGAACTGCAAGATGACTATTTGCTAAACTAGGAAAGATGAATCAGATTTACAAGTTTCGGGGGGTTATTTTTATTATGATTTTTTACATGGAACTGGACACTTTCTCATTTCAATAAGCAATGCTCACCTGCATATCCTATCAAAATCTGACCTGACCACATTTATTTAAACTATGATGATAGGCAGTTTGTTATTATTCATTCCTTTTCTTTGTACTGAATAATGGAGGCTCCAGTTGATCACATAATGAGTGTCAGCGTTGTTAGTGAAAAAGGTTCTGCAATAGTGATTCTGAGAGAGAAAAATTAATTACAGTTTTGATGAAAACATTAAGTTGGGTCTGTTAAATATGCATTGGATAGTGCTTGGTATTTCAGTGTGCATTGTACATGTCTGGAAATATAAAATTAAATGTCAGCAGTGTTTTGACCAGGGCATAAAACTTGCTAGTTATATCTCTGTTTGAATAGCACAGGTAGCCTTGGCAGGATTTGATTTTTATCGCTAAACATTGATAAACATTGATTTCACATCACACTCACAGACCAACAGAACAATATTTTTATTCGTAATAATAGAAAATTATAGAAAGGATACATAAGAAAAAAAAATCTGGATGGGGGTAAGGAAGTCTGGGACGAGGGTAGAGCACATGCGCATGCACACATGCACACGGAGTCTACTGCAGGTGGGATGTGGAGAGCCCTGGCTGCGCCACCCACATGCTGCTGTTTTGGCAGCAGCTCAGGCATCACTGCAAGAGCTGGGGGTTATGTTAGGAGGGCTGTGCTGGAAGGGGGTTTGCCTAGAAACCGTCTGCTGGTGACAGGGCATGGAGGAGGAGATACTGCTGAAGGACAGAACTGTTGGCACTATGCCCAGGTCCCAGTCAGGGATTCAGTGCCAAACTCCCACTAAGCTCAGCTTTGCCCCCGCATGCTCGGGGCATGGTACATATGGGTGCCCCCATGCTGCCCAGAGGGGCTGGTGGATATGGCTATCAAGGGGCTGGGCCACCCCTCCACTGGTGACCGCCAGGCAGGGCTTGCCTCCTAAGAGGCCATGGGGAACTTCTTCCCACCCCAGTTTGGGTAGCCACTACCTCATGGTACAGCATGGGGCTCAGGGTGTTCAGTGGCATTTGCCAGCCAGGAGTCCCCGACGAGGCTCCACCACTAGCAAATGCCTTCGACTGCCCAAGCCTGCGGCCCCTAGCCCAGTCCCTGCCCCTGCACTCTGCTCTGTGAGAACAAAAGCTACGGCCTGGTAAGGATATACTACCACATGAGCAGAATAAGTTAAAGAAGGTATGCTTTACTGATATATGGATATTTACTTTTTATGTTTGACATGTGATTTTATAAAGCTTATAAAAGTATACTGTCATTACTAAATTGTCTGCCCCCCACAGCCTTAATTTAAAATTTAAAACCATAACAAACTTAATAAATGCTTTAAAAATATTGATTTTTAGCTGTCAAAATACAAATTGATTTCTGCCCAAATACAACTAATAAACTATTATATTTGTATCTCTGTACTAGATATAGCACTGCTTTCTCTAGTATGTCTCTATCTAGTTGTGGTAGATGGTGTTTACCTTCTTCAGTATTTTAGCTTATTTCTTCATTACTTTAAAGGTAAACTTTATTGACTGTTTGGATTATTGCATTTGTTGATAACAGCCCTCTGGGTTTTTTTAATACCTATATACAAACTCTATTTGCATGCATCAATGATCAGCTTTCATACCATGTTAAGCAATTTAAAACTCGGGATCTCTAATATTAAGAGAAAAAAACACAGGACAGTGGAGAAAACATTTTCTAAGATACCTTTCTTTAGTGGCATTTGGAAGGTAACTGATTACCAAGCAAGTTTGTCATGGGTGGATCATCTCTGGGAATAAGAATAATTCAGTATTCAGTCCTGTATACTGTTTGATCTCCTTGCTGAGAAACTGTTTAACTGGGCTAACTGAAATGGTCATCTGTGATTTGGACCTTTGCCTAGTAAGGAGTGATGAATGGTAAGTTTAGGCTTTCCCCATATTTTGAGTATTCAGTTTGAGACACCTTAATAGGACTCCATTTTCAAAAAGTGATGAGCTTCTGCCCTCTGAAAATCATGTTGTATCAAATTGTTTCACCTGGGTGCACAAAATCCCTAGACCTCTTGAAAATCAGATATGTTAAGCATTTCTTAGAAACCTGAAAAAATGGGTTTGCAGAATATCCATTGTAAATATTAAGTCCTTTAATGTCTAAAGGGTTATGTAAGATGAACTTGAAACTGTGTAAGCAGTTGCTTTGTATTCCTTTCGTTGTGTGAAATATTACCATAAGAATGCAAAAAAAAGTAGTTTATTCATGAAGAAACAATGACACAAGACTAGTTTATCAATTGTTGCTTTTCATTTTAATGAGATACTCATCTGTTTTAGCTTATACAGTGGCTTCATGTAAGGTTAGGTCTAAACGAATTGTGCTAGAGAAGTAAAAATGTCTGTACATCTTTCAGTGCTTTTTCCCTTTTAATTGCTGTATAGTGTACACGACAGTGATTTTCCCCCCATTTTAGTCTTATACCCAAGGGCCCTGAGAAATCTAAATGTATTGAATAGCTTAAAGGAGCTGAAGAATCCTGTACATATTATCATAACTATGAAATAAAAGGAACTAACAGAAGTTACGATACTAACTGATAAAACTACGCTTGTGTTAAATTCAAATGTGGTTCAGTAGAAAAGAAATATTAATTTATTATGCCCATGGTTTTTAAACTCCCAAGAGATAAATGGAATTTTTTCATGTGCTAGTTTAAGTTCTGGGCCAGGAATGCCATTTCAAGCACCAATTATTTCTGCTTAAAACTGCAGCATATTGTATTTTTTTCAGTAGAATAACAGGTTTCAGTTGTTAAATGTTGAGTATTAATTCTTTCCCCCTTATTTTTCTAATACAGGCATACCTCAGAGATATTGCGGGTTTGGTTCCAGACCACTGCAATAAAGCGAATATTGCAATAAAGCAAGTCACACGAATTTTTTGGTTTCCCAGTGCATATAAAAGTTCTGTTTACACTATACTATAGTCTATTAAGTGTGCAATAGCATTATGTCTAAAAAACCAATGTACATACCTTAATTAAAAAATACTTTATTGCTAAAAAATGCTAACCATCATCTGAGCCTTCAGCGAGTCGTAATCTTTTTGCTGGAGGAGGGTCTTGCCTCGATGTTGATGGCTGCTGACTGATCAGGGTGGTGGTTGCTGAAGGTTGGGGTGGCTGTGGCAATTTCTTAAAATAAGACAACAATGAAGTTTGCCGCATCAATTGA
>NW_017728886.1:45826690-45836213 GCF_001723895.1 Crocodylus porosus
GCTGTTGGAAAAATGGCGCCGATAGACTTGCTCGACGCAGGGTTGCCACAAACCTTCAATTTGTAAAAAACGCAATATCTGCGAAGCGCAATAAAGCGAAGCGCAATAAAACGAGGTATGCCTGTAATGGAATATGAGGATTTATGCGTAGAATAAATTTGGAAGGAAAAGGTAGCTCATCTATATGTGATTTAAGCTTTAATTCCTATGATGAACTAAATAACTATATGCTATATAGGTATGCACCTACAATTAGTGGGAACAGTAAAATGTGAAAAGCACCAAAAAGCAGGTCAACAATAACCATGCTAGCACATCATTTGGATTCTTAAGTGTTCTCTCCTGTACATATACCAGATACCTTCAGCTTCAGCAGTCCCAACTGACAGTTGTTTCTAGAAAGAAATATGAAAGTTATCTTTACATAGCTTGAAGAAATGCACTTACTGCTATTTAAAGACCCCTTCGTAGAAAAGACCTAATACAATATATTTTCTATGATTTTTAATAAGAAGAAACTGTTCTAGATTCACAGGCAAAAATGAAGACATCCCTTCTGATCCCCAGATAAGAGTAGAGCTGTTATTTTGTTTGATATTCAATCATCTAATGAATAAGATGTGTCTATTAAATTGTTTAACTTTTGACGTTTAGGCCATGCACAACAAAGTGTTATTTTTTACATGTGTTGGATATTCAGGAGATACCCACAATATCAGTCTATTTAGAGACAAGTATTATAGAAACAACTATAGAAGTGAAAAGATAGAAATGTAGAATCTTATTTCTTTTGTTGACAGGTGGTCGTCTTTTTCTACCTCTACCTGAAAGCCAGGTATTAGGGCTGCGCAGAATTTTGGCAGTCGTTTTGTTTCAGAGGAGTTTCAGGCCATTTCGGTGCCCAAAACACCAAATCTGAATCACAATGGAGAGTTCAGAAACATTTCCAAAACGAAACAAGGCATCCAAAACATTTTGGAAAGGTTTTTGAAAATTTCAGTTTCAGAGCTGGGTTTGCAGGGAAACAGCTGTATGCTGCTGCCCTGCCACGTGACTTGGCTCCGCAAGGAGCAGAGATCCATGCCAGGGGTCTCCTCACCACCACTGCCCACCCTGGCAATGCAGGGCTGCGTGCGGGCAGCGGCAGCGAGGAGACCCTGGCGTGGATCTCTGCTCCCTGCTGCATGACCTGGCTCTGCAAGGAGCAGAGATCCACACCAGGGTCTCTTGGCCACCGCTGCCTCACCTGAGCAGCCCCACATCACTGGGGCAGTACAGGGTGGGCAGCAGCAGTGAAGAGGCCCCTGGTGCAGCTCTCTGCTCCCTGCAGAGCTGAGTCATGCGGCAGGGACTAGCAGGCTTGCTCACCACACTGCGCTGCTTCCCTGCCCCATGACCCAGCGTGACAGGGATCAAAGATCCATGCGGGGGGTCTCCTGACCTGCAAAGAGGGCAAAGGCCCTCCCCTGGACAAGTCACCCACATCTCTGTCCTCCTCACCACTGGGGCCCTGCAGCCCCTCGCCCTGCAGCCCTGCCTGGCTGGGTAGGGCTGTGCAAACCTTCCCTTGCAGCCTGTTCAAAACAGATTCAGCAGAAACAAAACAGGACAGAGATCCAAAACACCAAAACAAAACACCATGTTGCAGGTAGGGAGGTGAATATTTATATTTGGGTTGTTTCAACTGTTGTTAAACACTAGATTCGGTTTCTTAAAGTTTTATCTCTTCTTCTACAAAAGTCACTATCCTAAAAAGTGATGGGCAGAAAATTGGTGGCATCTGCTGTTCCTTTCACTGCCCGTCTGAAACTCCACAGGTCAGAGGGGTATGGCTGTGCTAGAAGATTGGACTTCAATTCCTGTTAGCTAGGAACTACTGATCTCATTCTGATCTGTAAACTGCTTACCCACCTGTTGTAAAGTACTCTTTCATTCAGATTTATGGATGAAAAGCACTATAAAATTGCTAGATATTATGGGCTAGATTTACAAAAGGGCAAAAGCAGAATTTAGACACCTATGTCCAAATGTTCACCCCCCAACACTCCAGCTCAGCTGCCATCTAAGCCTTGAGGAGCCTATAATCCACAGCCCTATCAGTTTGAAGCTAATAGTTCTGCTTTGGGGCATGTCTGGAAACACCCTAGTCCTGACATTTCCACACAGCAAGGCATTAACATAATTCTTTTCAGGATTCACATGTAAGATATTCTTTCAACTACATCACCTGGGGGGCTCAGTTCAGTAGTCATCCTAGGATTGGTTCTACCTCTGCACAAAAAGTAACATTCTCTTTCTTTCAAAACAGCAGATGTGTGTATGTGGTAGTTCAACACTGATCCAGGATATAGCAGGCCTCGATTAAGTTTTCTCCTGTCCCTGAGGGGATCAAAACCCTGTCTCCCATCTCCCAGGAGAGTGCTCTAACCAACATTTTGGAGCAAGGGGTGGAAGGGCATTCACAATTTTTCATTGAAGATTGTTCCATTTTTCATAAAAAGGCAGTGCATATAACCTCAGCCTACTGTTTCACACACCTGGATTGAAAGAGACCTGATTTTCAGTCCCTGCTCCAGTAACTTCTGTTGTATTTTACATAATACAACCACTCGGTTCAACTTAAATACCAAGATGTAGATTTGAATCCCCTCAGACAGGAGTGAATTAAACCAAAGTCTCCCACATCCCAGATCAGTGCATCAAGTTATTGCATAAAAAGGAATCTCTGTCATCTCTTTTGTTTCTTCTGCAAGCATATTTTGAGAAGAAATAATAACCCCTGCTCCTCTGTTTAGATTTTGGAAGAAAGGGCTTAGGTGCTGACCTTCAAGATAGACTTGGGGGTGAAGTGTAGGAGATAATACATAGTGGCAGCTCCCTATGGTGCTGTGTAAAGTGCCTAAGCACCCACAGAGAGACAGAGCATAACACACACATTTTCTCTACAGCATTTCCTGTAGAGAAAAGCTAACTTAGGTGGCTTCCCACTCAGTTGCTGGCTTTTGTGGAACCACTGAAGTGTTTAAGTCTCTCCTTGAATTGTACTGAGAGCCTAAACACATTGCTTAGGGCTGCAAATTCCACTATAAAAATCAGATTTTCCATTTTAAGTGATGGATTTTGATATCTTCCATGTTATAAGAGTGTGATGATGTATCTGTAATGATCCAGGACCAGTGATGCCAGGTCTTAAACATAAAGTTATTGTATTAGAAGCACAAAAATTATTGTGTTTGTTGAAAAAAACCATTGTGCACTGAAAAATATGCAAATAAGTATACGAAATAACCATTCAAATAATGATTCTTCTCATTTACTTTATATTGCTCACAGTAACTGGCCAGTGAGTGAGTGAGAACTGGGTCATCAAAGATGAACCATTTCTTTCATTTGAGGTAAGCTGTCAGAAGAAAGTGCTGACAGCAAACCCAAAAGTCAGTTAAAATGCCCTGTGAGTGACTTGAGTTTTGTCTATACTGCACCAATTAGCTGCCTCAAGAATTATCATACATTTTGAACACTTTCTATTACTGATTATACCTTTTACAAGGGTTGAAATTATTGTACAAATGTGATAATTATTTTATACCTGGCAACACTGTCCAGGACTTATATGGGAGGCAGGGTTCTTTTTTAAGGTGATCTGAAGAAGAATGCTTTGCATTAAAAAGTTGTCTTACTATATTCGAACTGTACAGTTAGTCTAATAAAAGTTATAGCTTAAAAAATCCTTGCCTCTCGCATAATTCCTTGACCCTCACAGCTAAAACATCACTCTAAGAAACAAACAGATAAATGTAGGTGTTGCAGTGCTCCGTACTGTAACATCCATGTCCCTTTGTGGCTTTTTCTTTCTTTGGAAGCACATGTTAAACAGTATCTAAATATGCAGCCGGAAAACAAAATAACTTGATGAATCATTCTGTTAATGTTTGATAGCATTTCTAAAAAGCTTAAAGACCACTTGAAGCAGTGACTCTCTCTTCCATGGTCAAGAAAATGTGTGAACATGAAAAAGAGGGAACCTTACCTGGTAATTACCTATTTCAAAAATACATACTTGATTATGTGGTAAGCTAAAACTATGCATATGGATTTGCAATGATGCTCTCCAATATTGGTGTAACTTACCTGTTTATGCATAAATACAGGTTTCTCGACATTGATCTTCTGTCTCAAACCTATTTCTCGAGCCATTACAACCTCCATACCAGAATCGGGCACAAGAATTGGCATCCTTATCATAATACCACTTCACCTGATAGTCTCGGCAGTCTCCTGGTCGCAAAGGTTCTAAGCACCTAGGATCTGAAACAACATCAAGTTACTTCACAGTTTTCTTCCTTGCTGTGATCAACTGAATTTTCAGAATAGAATCTTTTAAGGTACATAAAAACCAACTCTTTTATCGCTTACCTAATATCTGACATGTTTGCGCCATATAGCACTCTCAATCTTTGACCAAATTCTTAATTGCATTAATTGGAGTTATATGAATGGATTGAAAGATATAAGAACAAGGTATCAGTTTTCAAATGTGTTAGTTTAGAACCTAGATTATGTTTCTGTGCCTAAATACAGAATTTAGTGCCTAATTTAGACATACAAGTTTTAATTTTGGCTATTATATGTAGTCTTTGTCTAATGACTATAGCTAGCAGGATAAAAATAATTAGCGTTTTACAAATATTTAATATTTACTGCAGACAGCTAAGTCCTATTTTACCCTGCAGAGTTGATAAATGAACTTATTTGGGAGACTGGGGTGCAGTTTCCTAATGTGGTCCTTTATTCAAATTATGGACTTAATGGCAGCTTGCCATACCCCTACACAAATGTGGTGTGTAATCAAGGGTGGGTGGTTGTAGCCGTGTTGATCTAAAGACATAGGCAGTCTAGATTCTTTGAGCAGATGTGATATCTTTTATTAGACCAGCGAAATAGTTGGAAAAATTGTTCTTTGCAAGTTTTTGGGCGCACAGGGTGTTTGTGCTTGAAAGCTTGCAAAGACCAATTTTTCCAACTACTTAATTGGTCTACTAAAAGATATCACATCTACCCAAAGAATTGTGTGTAATCAAGCATACATAAGTCAAGTAGGTTTCAGAGGAACCTTGCAGCAAAGCTTTGACATGAAATCTGAGGATTTCCTGCTTTACCTACATTTTATAACCTCTTCCCTTCCCAACTACTTAGCAATGGGGAAAGGTGGGGAACCCCAACAACCAAAAAACAGGATGTACAGCATGGAAGGTCAGACTGTCTGACACAGAGGATCCCTGAAGAAAAATCCATGGCAGTCTTCAGAGTTAGATCCAAACAGCACTAAATACTGTACAGAACGGGAGGATTCATCTTACATTTGAATAAATTTCAATTTATTGTTTTACTTTGTAATGAAAAAAGAATGCAAGAGTTACTGGGGCACCCTGTTCAATAAAACCCTTCTACTGAGGGAATTTTGTCTCTACGGTGTATCAATATGCCTTCAATATGAATCCTCAGTATCCTGTCCTTCTGATTTATCTTACTTCTTATTAAACTTTAGGGATTAATTTTTCTGACTTACTTTTTTGCCATTAACTGAAGAAAACTGTACATTGTTACAGACTTTTGGCCATACACACAAGGGTTTATTTTATCTGAGTTTAGTTTAGGTTTGGAATCATTTTATTGAATACCAGATATCTTTTTATTCAGTGAAGATAAAACTCAGAAGAAACTCACCTCACCAGTTTTTAATAACAGCCATCTATACTTTGCTCTGAAATCAATATTCATCCCCTATGACCAAATGTAGCAAGTGGGGACCAGTTGCAGCTCTCATTATAGTCCTCCCATTAATAGTTTTTGCACTTTTGTGTTTTATTTTATTCCTTGATAAAATTTGGTGGGTTTGGTATGGGATGGGAAATTATTATATGGTAACATGGGTTAAAGCACAAAAGATTGGAAGCAAGGCTATTTAGAAGGTTAACTCCTACAGTTTTGCCAACACTAGGCCTGTAGGCATAGGGAAGTATTCGATTCAGATTTTGGCCAATTTGGAGGACAGTGATTCAATTCAGTGATTGAATCACTGTCCCCATTCGATTCGGCCGAATCAGAATCAGAGATTCGGTGCTGATTTGGCACTGATTTGGATCATCTGGGGAGAGGCAGGCACAGCTGGGTGGCTGTTCCTCTGGCTGTGCCTGCATCTCCCTGGGTGGGAGGAGCTATGGGAGAAGGCCCCACCCAGCACCATCCCCCACCTGGCCCCCTCCCAGTACTTAAAAAATAAAAAAGATCCCCACTCACTGGCTGTAGCAGGGGCTCTGGGGCCTCCTGACAGAGCCCCCCTGCACAGCCCCCATGTCCCAATGCCCTCCCCCATCCAGCTCTGCCCCTGATGGCCCCCTGCCCAGCCTCAGCAGTCCAGGAATTAACTCACCAGCAATAGCGGCAGCTGTGGGGGCTCTGGGGTCACGTGGAAGACTCCCTCGCCACAGCCCCTGCTCCCCAATCTCCCCTCCCTGCCCAGCCATGCCACCGATGGCTGCCTCACCCAGCCCCAGCATCCTGGCAATTTAAAAAAAAAAGTCCCGCACTCACTGGCTGCAGCAGAAGTGATTGGGGCCTCTGGGTGCTCATGGCAAAGCCCCACCATGCAGCACGGGGCAGCTGGGATAATCTCCCCCACCTGACACTCACATGACAGCTGCACCATCATGCACGTGCAGTGAAGCTTGGCCTCGCATTGCATGCTGTCTGGGAACTGAGGCCACTGGGGCTGAGTGGTGCTGGGCTCTGGCTGACAGGTAGAGCTGCCCCAGCTCCCAGACAGCATGCTGCACCTGTGCCATGGAACAGCTGCTGCAGAGGTGCCAGGCAAGGGGGGTGATCCCCAATGTCCCCCACTGCCCTGTGCTGCACAGGGGGGCTCTGCCACAAATCCTCAGAGGCCCCAGTCACCACTGCCAGAGCCATCGAGTGCAGGGCTTTTTTTTTCTTTCTTTTTAATTGTCGGGATGCTGGGGCCGGGCAGGGCAGCCATTGGGATGTGGCTGGGCCAGGGAGGAAATCGGTGAGCGGGGGCTGTGCGGGATGGCTCTGCCACGTTGCCCCAGAAGCCCCAAAGCCACTGCTACTGCCAGTGAATGCAGGTTATTTTTGTTTTGTTTTTATTCCCAGACTGCTGGGGCCAGGCAGGGGCCCATCAGGGGTTGGGCCAAGTGCAGGGGCAATCAAGGAGTGGGGACTGTGCAGGGGCCTTTGCCAGGAGATTCCAGAGGCCCAAATCGCCACTGCTGCAGCTGGTGAGTGCGGGGCTTTTTTTTCTTTTTTCTTTTTTAAGTGCTGGGAGGCTGGGGCTGGGTGGGGGCTGGGCCCAGGCAAGGCAGCCATGGGGGCTTCTCTTATAGCTCCTCCCACCCAGGGAGAGACAGGCACAGCCAGAGCAGCCATGGGAGAACCTGCAGCCACCTGGCTGTGCCTGCTTCTCCCTGGTGGATCCAAATCTCTGAATCTCTCCAAATCTTAACTGAATTAATGTAGAGGCTTTGGATTTGATTCAGACCTTTTAATGGGTCTCCTGATTCAATTTAGATTCAGAGAGTCAGCCGCCAAATTGAGCCGAATCTTCTCCAAATCAAATTGGCAACTGAAGCTTTGCACAGCCCTAGCCAGCACCATTCATTCTTCACTAGCAACACGTGCTAGGTCACCAGTGCTTCACCTTGCCTGAATAGGTGTTGCCAATTGTGTTTCAGTTGTGTATTGGGCAACTATATTTTCCTTTTTCTAGCCTAAAAGATTTAAACTCTGGTCTCCAAGCTTGAAAAACTGGTTCATTTAATCCAGTTTGCTCATTTATTCCTATACAGGTTTCCCTCACTTTTTGTGGGTCATGTATGTATAAATTTGCTCTTATGCGATGACCCTTTTATACCAAAAATTCATTATATGCAAGGTAAATTCACTCTTATGAGATTGGTGTGGTGGAAACCCACACTCAGCTGCTTTGTGCAGTGCACCAAAATACATTCTCCTGTGTGAATCTGTGCTCCTCGCTTCTAGTCTGTGACATGTTTCTGTAGTTGCCATACGCATTATGAAAGTGCCCTGTGCTTGTGTGTACCATCTGCTGTTGGTGATTACCGAAATTGTCTTGTAAAAGTGGTAGGTTTTGGAACACACTCTCAAGATCTTGGAACGTATCCCTATTTGTTACATTGTAAAGTGGGTTCTCTTTATGTGAATTTGAGTTATCCGCCATTTTCCAGGAACACATATATACAGCATAGAGGGAAACCTGTATGTGGCACAATAAACATTTGCAATAGTTTTATTTAAAATATTGGAAGAAAGGAGCTAGCAGTTAGGAGGGCAAAAAGGAAACTCTTATACTTGCAGTCAGCGCTTGTGCTTAACAACACGAAATGGGACCTTTATTTTCCCAAACTCTTTCTGGCAGTAGAATCATGTGATTTTTACCTTTTCTAGTTGTCACTCTTGGAGGTTGCAATGTTGGTTGAAGTCTTTCTTCATCTGTTGTTATATTGAATAATGGACGTACAAGTGGACTAGCAGTTTTGGTCTCCAGCTCATCAGGTACGACAGAAAGCGAAGGGGTAAATGGATGTTCATGAGTCTCAGGAATTTTCCTTTTCAAAGGTGGGGAAGCAGTAAGATTCAGGGCAGGAGAAAATGGCTGCCCGTCTCTGGTCCCTGCGAGCTAAAATAGGATTCAATTAGTTATAATTTATGATAAAATCCTACTTAAGTTCAAATAACTAGAGAAAAGCTAATGATCTTTGATGACCTTAGTTATCAGTTTGCTATATTAGTAGTAATTTCAGGGTTCTCATTCATGAATGGTACACCTCTAGCTATAGTACCTCTGCTGCCTTTATCACACTTGTGTGATGTAAAGTGTTGGTGAAGGGTTGGAGCAGGGGAGTGGAAGCACTTTTAATGGAACACTACCTTCTGTATCTGTTTGATTACAAGAAGCCTTAACAATGCTGATCCAGGCCAGGAAAACTCTTGGCCTCTGTGATTCAGTAGCTGCAATGCTGGATGAAATAGAAATATGCTGACATGGTCCAAAACCCCTTTTTACATTACATTCTTTTATCTTAGGCCTTATCTGTTTTGATCATAATTTACTAGTTTGAAGGCTTAGCTTTTGCCATTATCATCCTGTCACAGGAGCACTGAGGTGCTCTGTGTCTTAAGGAAAGGAAGTAAGGAGAGCCGCCAATCAATGGGGCGGCTCAGATGTTGGTTGCCGTGGCAACCAGGCAGGTCAGGTGGCCAGAATGGGGCAGGGCTAGGCCTTATAAACAGCCTGGGCTGGAGCCTAAAGAGCAGTTCCTTTCTGGTAGCTGCAGGAGCCACAGCTCTGTGGCTGAGCTGAGTGGCCTGAGTTGGTGGTTGCAGCCTTACCTTGCTGACCGGCTGCGATGATGCTAGGGATGAGAACACCCTGAAGAGAGGTAGGGTTGGGAGCCCTAGAGGGGCTTGGAGTTTACATTATGAG
>NW_017728886.1:45836403-45863417 GCF_001723895.1 Crocodylus porosus
CGGCACAGGCCCCGGAGTGGGGCAGCGGGCACGAGAGGCGCGGCACAGGCCCCGGAGTGGGGCAGCGGGCGCGAGAGGCGCGGCACAGGCCCCGGAGGGGGCGAGAAGCCCAAGAAGTGTGGCAAAGGCCCAGGAGGAGGGCGAGAGGCTCCAGAGAGGGTGAGGAGCGGCGGAAGAAGCCGCAAGACAGGCCCAGTGGGGTGAGGCCTGGGCACGGCAGGTCCAGGGGTGCCGGTATCGGGGTACAGGTTGCTTAACTGGCCTGGGGGTGCTGGTGAAGGGGCGATAGGCACATAACCGACCCAGGGGCACCGGTAGAGGGACTGTCGGTTGGTAGGACAGGGCCAGGAAGACTCGAGAGGGGCGCCAGGTGGGTTACAAGCCCAGGGTGCCAGAAAGGGGCATCAAGGCAGGACGAGCCCGAGGGGCGCTGGAGAGGACGCCGAAGGGCAAGGGACCCAAACAACGTCCAGAGAACAGCTACGAGGCTTGGGGCATGCTCAAGGGGAGGTTGGAGGCACGCATTGCCCTCAAGGCAGGGGTGCGCTGAGACACCCCATATGGAGTAGGGGTGGTAACACTCACACCATTCACTAGGGGATAAAGGCAGCCTCCCTTCTGAACTAATTGTCATCAAAGACATGGCGGGTGAGAACCAGAGGGTGCTGAATCACTTAGAGTGACGGTAGGGGGCGCTGGGGAGTATACGGCCACTCCTAGGCCCCACCACCTCACAACTGGTGCATTGGCCAGGAAGTTGGCCGTGCATGGGGGTAAAGCCCGTGTTCCTGTAGAGGGAACTGAACCTAAAGACTATACCAAATGAGGGACGTAGACCCAGCATGGAGACCCATTACGCAGGTTGTTGTGGAGAAGTCGAGGCCACGGGGCGAATGAATGAGACTGGCGGAAATATGGCCCAGGAGGGGCTTGGGGAAGGCCAGGAGTCGAGGGAGCTTGCATGGCAACTGAGAATGGGACAATTAGAGGAGCAGGTGGTCTGGCTCAAACAGGAGTTGAAGCTGGTAACGGTCCAGAAGGAGGGCGCAGAGGTGAAAGCAGTCACTCTTAAGTGACACTTTGCTATGGGTAAAAAGGGTGGAGCATCCAAAGAAATTAAACGCCTTATAGCTAGTGAGGCGGTGAGGATAGAAAGAGTCAAACAGGTGTTGACTATTGAAATTAATCAGAGTTGAGACAGGGAATATAAATTATGTGTGATGCAGGTGGACCTGGGGTGCTGGAGGGACCAGGCTCTTGAGGCTGGCCAGACCCCGACACAAGAGCAACGGGAGTTGTGGTTGAAACTGGAAGTGTCCAGAGACCTGATAGTGGCCCTGCAGAAGGAGCTCCAAGCTCAGGAGGAGCAGATGCAGGACCTCAGGGAGGACCAGGAACAGTGGCAAAAGAGGTGCGTAGAGGCAGAACGTACTGTTGACCAGTTCCAAGAGCAGATGAGCCTGGAGCGCACCCAAACTGAAGCATCTAGGAAAGTGTGGGAACAGCAGTTAGAGAAGGTGAAGGCCTTAATAGAGGATCAGGAGGAGCCCCGTAAGGCCCGGGAAAAACAATTGGAGAATAGCCAGAAGGAGATCGAGTAGCTAGGGTCCACAGTAAAAGGTCTGGAGAGTCAGCTAAGAGAAAGCCAAGGTAGGGAGACAGACCTAGCCATGGATAAGGGACAGCTCCAGGGGGAGAAGCAGACCCTGGAGGAAAGGATACAAGGGCTGTTGGAGGCCAATAGCCGACTGACCTTGGAACTCTCCGAGGTTAGGAAAACTGGGGCATTAAGGGCCACAGTTCTAGTCGAGTGCGAGGTACAGACCTTGGAGAATATAAGCCTACCAGAACAGGCATTAGGGGAGCTAGAAGAACAGGGGGAAAATCTGCAGAGGGAAAGAGACTACTCCTTAAGACAGACTCGAACCCTGGAGGCTCTTCTCGCAGAGAGCCAGGATAAAGTAACAAGTCTCATTACGGAACAGGGGCAGTTGCAGGGGGAACTGCAAGCCCTGAAAGAAGAGTTGCAGGGGCTAGAGAATGATAATCGGAGAGTCTCTGAGATCGCTAGCCAGATGAGCGTGGAACTCTCACAGTTCCAAGGGGGCAAGAAGGACCCCATAGACCAAGGGGTACAGACCTCAGAAAGTACAGATGGTCTAGGGGGAAAGCTAACGACTGTGGAGAGGCAGGTAGCAGGGTATGTGAGGACTACGCATCTGGAACTTCAGGAAAGAGGGTTCCTAATCAAGGTTTTAAGGCAAACTGAGGCCCAAATTGAGAACCTCCAGCTCACACTGGTGCAAGGACCAGAGAAGAAGGAACCTACTAGGGTTGAAGAACAAAAGTGCCCTGGAGAAGAAACTGTGCTGGGACAGTTAAGGAGAGGCAAACAGGAGGAGGGCTTCATAGAAAAGAAATTGGAGGCCCTGCATAAAGAGACCCAGTCAGCCCTTCTAGGGTATTGGGAGCGGAGGTGGACCCAGTGGCAGGATACCCACTTACAGGGTCTGAGCCAGCTGGGGCATCAAGTGGGAGAGCTAGCCCGAGTACAAGGCCAAGGTGAAAAGGCTTCTCTAGGGAGGGAACCCCTATGCTCAAGGGATAGGGGCAGTAAAGTCCAGGCCTGTGAAAATGAGACAGGGGGATGCCCAACCAGAAGAAAGGCTGAGCCTGAGAAGAGGCCACACCTATACCTGAGCGGGATACCTCAACAGGTTACATGGAGGACCCTCAGAAAGACCATAGAGGAAAGCATAGGGAATGTCGCCTATGTAAGAATCTATACAGGGCGTAAAGGAAAACCCACAGGCCAGGGGAAGGTGGAATTTTGGACTAAGGAGGATGCCCAGAAGGCTTTGAGGTGCCAATGGGAAGTGTGGGGCAAACTCCAGGATATCCACGAGAGAAGATCAGAAGGCCGGAAAGTAACTGAGATGGAAGGGCTTGGGAGTGCCCGCCGAGAATGGAGATCCTGGAGAGCGGGCAGAAGAGCAGCTAGCGAGGTAGGCGGTTTACCGAGGCCAGCTAATGCAGGGGGACTACCGGTGGAAGGTATACCCCAAGAAATCCTGCATGATGCACCTTGGGTAAAAGGCGAGTAGGAGGCGCCTTAAAACCTCTGCCACCAGACCAGATGCTGCAAAATGCCTGAGAAGAGGAGAGGGTCAGCAGGACTACCCCCTAGCGATAGGACATCTCCGGGAGCAGAAGAATGGCCCCGGTGAGTGATAAGCTTGGGGGGAGGGGGGGTGTCACAGGAGCACTGAGCTGCTCTGTGCCTTAAGGAAAGGAAGTAAGGAGAGCCGCCAATCAATGGGGCGGCTCAGATGTTGGTTGCCATGGCAACCAGGTGGGTCAGGTGGCCAGAAGGGGGCAGGGCTAGGCCTTATAAACAGCCTGGGCCGGAGCCTGAAGAACAGTTCCCTTCTGGTAGCTGCAGGAGCCACAGCTCTGCAGCTGAGCTGAGCTGAGCTGAGCTGGTGGTTGCAGCCTTACCTTGCTGCCTGGCTGCGATGATGCTAGGGATGAGAATACCCTGAAGAGAGGTAGGGTTGGGAGCCCTAGAGGGGCTTGGAGTTTACATTATGAGCAGGGAGGCTCTGTGTTGTTTGTGTTGTAGCCAGTTGGCTCAGGTTTCGGTTATAGTTACACTGGAGGACCGGTGAGGCTGTAGGGGTGAGAGGAGGCCTCACGGGGACTCCCCAGGAGCTTGGGGGTTCCCGGTGCCCAGTGGGGGGCACAGTGCGCAGTGCCACTGTGGGCACAGCACAAGGAGTGCCAGAAAGGCGCTCAGGGTGTGGGGTTGTAGCCCCAGCCGCGAGAGGCGCGGCACAGGCCCCGGAGTGGGGCAGCGGGCGTGAGAGGCGCGGCACAGGCCCCGGAGGGGGCGAGAAGCCCGAGAAGTGTGGCAAAGGCCCGGGAGGAGGGCGAGAGGCTCCAGAGAGGGTGAGGAGCGGCGGAAGAAGCCACAAGACAGGCCCAGTGGGGTGAGGCCTGGGCACGGCAGGTCCAGGGGTGACGGTATCGGGGTACAAGTTGCAGCAGTGGCCCAGGGGTGCCGGTATCAGGGTGCAGGTTGCTTAACCGGCCCGGGGGTGCCGGTGAAGGGGCGATAGGCGCATGACTGACCCAGGGGCACCGGTAGAGGGACTGTCGGTTAGTAGGACAGGGCCAGGAAGATTCGAGAGGGGCGCCAGGTGGGTGACAAGCCCGGGGTGCCAGAAAGGGGCACCAGGGCAGGACGAGCCCAAGGGGCACCGGAGAGGGCACCGAAGGACAAGGGACCCAAACAACGTCCAGAGAACAGCTGCGAGGGTTGCGGCGTGCTCAAGGGGAGGTTGGAGGCACGCATTGCCCTTAAGGCAGGGGTGCGCTGAGGCACCCCATACGGAGTAGGGCTGGTAACACTCTCCCCGTTCACTAAGGGATAAAGGCAGCCTCCCTCCTGAACTAATTGTCATCAAAGACGTGGCGGGCGAGAACCAGAGGGTGCTGAATCGCTTAGAGTGACGGTAGGGGGCGCTAGGGAGTACACGGCCACTCCTAGGCCCCACCCCCTCACATATCCAAATCCATGTGAATGAGCATTCAGGCATTTAGAAGTGAAAATGACTCGGGAGAAGATGCATATGATCCCAGTCGGTCAGAAATAATTTACTAGTCTCACCATGAACAAGTCAGTGTTTCCAATTGTTTTGCCTACAGGCACATAAGGGCAATTTCTACCCTTGTTATCACCCTTGCAACACTAGGGCTGTAATGTGCCCAGAGCTGAGAGCAGTAACTGTTGATCTTTCATGCTTCAGGTAAGTTGAGGAATTTTGAAATCTGTGTGGAAACACTCAGCTGCTAATGCAAATAAATGAAGAACAATCCAAAGAATTATCATTAACCAACTCACTGACTCACCTACTTTGAGTTAATGGTATTAGCTTTAACACGTGAGCTGCAAAATCAACCCAGGTCCAGTGATTAATGCTTGTGTGGCAAAGGATCCCATATCAAATATTTTATTCAACAGATTTATAGAGATGACTAAAACTGGAAAGTTTGCCTTTTAAATATTTGCAAACAGGATGGAGAATTTCTTTTGCTCTATGTTCAGATGTGCTATAAAGGTAGTAAATGCTCTATTTTAATAGTAAGACAAATAGTGCCTAAAACACGTATATGGAGGTTCAGTGCAAAACACTATTAGAGGTAATGTATAGTTCTGGATCAGTAAAGCTCCACCTGTTCTGCAGGAAGTCTGATTCTTTCCCTCCCCCCCCCCCCAGTGCACTATTCAATAGCATCTGTCCCAAAGTTCATGAATTCCCTCTCAGGAAGAATTGTATAGCTAGAGAACAAAGTCATGAAGAAAGTAACATAAACTCTATAATTACTTCCCAAAGTGATATAGAATTTTTAAGTGCTTTTATTTTACATGAAGGACTGCCATCTTTGGTGATGAACTCTGTGTGCTAATGGCCTGTACAAAAGCAGAAGAAAGATAATGCATTATGGAATGTTTTTAGCTGTTTATCCATTTCAACACCATAGGGTGCATTTACACGTGTACTCTACTGAAAAATAGACTAATTAACTCCACAGTAAAGTGTCATCGTCTACAGTACTTCCTTACAGTAGAGTAATTACGTGCAATGAAACACACATGTAGACGGTAACCGTGACTGCAAATTGTGACCAGTCAGTCCAGCCAGCTGGATGCTAGTCTCCTGCTTCACCCTTGTGCCCCAGGCAGCCCCTCTGCTGCCCACTGCCACCATCCGGCATCTGAGGCTGACTACCCATGGCCCCTGTCAGCCCAGGTCTACTCTTCCCTGGTGCGAATTGCTGCTGTCCTGGGCACACTCAGGGGCAGTTTTCTCTGGTACAAACTGCTCTAGAATTTATCACATCACATTAATTGCATGTGTAGATGCACCCACAGTGAGTCAAATTCAGCTCTTTGTTAACTTTGTGAAGTTGTACTAGGACTATGTTTGGCTGATTCAGGGGCTACCATAAAATCATTTAATTAATTTCCTTATGCTGTGGTTCTGATGTTGAAAAATGGTATAAAACAAAAAACCCTGACACATGAAAAATTTGCAAAAAGGAATTGGGAAGACTGCAGCTATGTTATCTTGGTCATTTTTTTTAAATTGGAGCTACCTGGTATTAGATTAGGGCAAAAATGTGGGTACTTCATCCATCTCTTAATATATCAAGGAAAAAAACCTAATCCAGGTGGCTTTAACCATAAGCAGGTGGCATGTAAACATGACAAGATGTCACATCAACAAATCAATTCAGCAAAAATGTACTATGCAGAAAGAGGTCAAGATGAGAAGTCCACACTTACTTTTTAACATTCATATATATATATATGGTGTGTCTGATCCCTTGTACAAGGGTGCGTTTCAGAATGCAGAAACCAGATCTTTACACTGTTGTTCAGATAAAACATTTCTGCTAGCTTATAACATATTGTTGATTTAAGCATATATATCTTAGATGGGAGTTTCTGTAGTACCTATACTAAAACTCACAGCAACTTGCAACAAGTTAAAATGATCAGTTCTGGATAAACTACATCTCAAGCAACTTAGACAAACGTGTATGAACTGAGGTATCTATCAGACTCACTCTGTTAAGTTGTGCCCGCATTATGAAAATGTTGAGGCCTTGTTATTATATACAATTATAAGATCTCAGGCAGTAAATCCTGGCGGCCTAATTTAGAATAAACTGCTGTTCTCTACTCTTAGCAATGAAATTTAATGTCTTACCTTATATTTTGATCTAAGCAAAAGAATTCATTATTTGACCACTTCACATATTAAAGAATAATAAGAATGGCAGGATGGGGAAATCACTTCTTGGAGTGAAGCAGAGAGTAGGAAGTGGAAAAAGATGTTTCTTGCATCTAGATGTGAATAGTGGCTCAGAGGCATGGTTGGAATTGGCAGGATGCTGTACTTTGGAAAGGAAGGGAGGGGAGGAGGGGAACTGGAGTTCAAAGATTTTGGGGTGCTTTTTAGGGAATCTTGTCTGTGGGTTGTTTGTTTATTGTAAGCTACTCCGCCTTTTGAATAGGGTGGGATATAAATCTAAATAAATAAAGACATTTTAATGAAAATATAGGCTGGCTTTTCAGAGATGATTAAGAACTATTCTTTACTTACAGTATCAATACTTTCTTGTTCGGGTACAGGCACATGAGTTGCTGGTATTAAAACATTCCCAGATTCAACAAGGCTATGTATAGTAGTTGTTTCAGATACAGGTTTATATAGACCAAAGTCATTCTCACAAAGTTTTTGGAAGAGTTTATTTTCCAGAGCTGAAAAAGAATAACACAGATATGAAGTTTGTAAAGACACACAAAAAGGGAACAAACCTGGAGCCTGTTTTTCTTCACACTTTTACTGTAGTGTGAAGCATGAACTTTAAGACTAGCAGTTTATGAGATATTGGGCACACTTACATGAGATGTTTACTGAGGAGTTGCCTAATTAATCCTCAGTAAATGCCTTTACACATTTACACATGGGGCCCATTAGTTATTATAAACTAACAAACTCCACAGCAGATTTGTACTTGTAAATTCAAGTATTATCCTGCTGTGGAGTTTTCACATGTGCAGCAGTGCACATGTAGACACTGACCCAGCTGGTTGGAGCACAAAGATATTTCAGTGTGAGAGCTGCCTGCCAGCTAGCCCAGCACTCCAGCACCCTCATGCCCAAGACAGCTCCTCTGCAGCATGTTGAGCGCGGTAGGAGTAGCCCCAGGCTGCCAGGCTGACCCCCTTGGGTCAACGTGATGTGGTCCCAGGCACATGTGTAAACACAGTGCCTGGGAGCAATAAATTCCCACATGATATGTTCTGGAGTTTATTGTGTTGCATTAATATGCATATGTAGATGTGCCCATTGACTGATAAATCATGTCTGAATGGCAATGGGATAGAATAAGGCTGTGTTATCACTCATCAGAAAGGTTTGACTTTAAAGTCCAATGGTTGAAGGTCTTTTTCACACAGCTTGTTAAAAACCCTCTGTAAGATATTGTAGAAGTGGACAGTTTAACCAGGTTCAAAAGAGGATTGGGCAAAATCATACAGGAAAAATCAGTTGGCATTAAACACAATACTTAAGGGGTTTTGAGCTCCCTCCCGCAGGGTGTGTCTCTGTGGCTAGGAGCCCCATCAGCTGATCTGGGCTCCTACCTGTGGGAGAAGGAATCAGAAATTGTGGTAGAGGTGATATCTTTTATTAGACCAATTAGATATTTGCAAAAAAGATTCTTTATTTGCAAGCTTTTGGGTGCCTTCATCCTTCCTCAGGCACAGGAGAATGCAAAGATTGTAAAATTTCTCCTAAGTGGAAATGAAAATTCATATTTCACCCAAGGGCTGTGAGCCTGGATCAGCTGGGGTCTCCTAGCTGCAAGAGTGCATGGTGTGCTCCCATGGCTGAGAGCCCCATCAGCTGATGGGACTCCCAGCTGCAGAGGTAAGATCTCCTTTCTTATTCTAATAAAATGCAAAGACCTTGCAAATAACTAGAAAGGGGATTAATTTGAGAGGGAGAAACTATGCAAGGAGAGAAATCTACTTCACTTCCAGACAGAGTGAAGACTCCATAGACAATGGAATCATGACCCAACACAGGCATCCTAACATCACTCCGTTTGGGCAGTAGGCAAGAGTTATTCCATTCCAGTTAGGTTGTGTCACATATTAGTAACTGTCGTAGGGTACTAAGGTGCCTGCTGCTTTAAGGGCTGAAACTGCCTAAGGAACCCCTCAGCTGCAAGTTACCAGGGCAGCAGGAATGAGGGCATTAGCCCACACCTGCAGGCGATCAGCTGACCGGCAAAGACGGGGCCTGGGGCATGTATAAACCCCAGGGCTGGGACCTGAGGGTCAGTTTTCTGCCAGCAGCTAAGGAGGAAGAAGCTCTCCTAGAGAAAGCTAAAGGAAGAGGCTTGATGGCCTGTCTCCTGCTGCTGGTAAGGTTAAGAGATTTCAGAAGCTCACCAGACCCTGGCCTACAAGGCATCTTGTGCTGGGGGAAGGGTGATTCATTTAAAGGGACAGAGCACACCCTGAGCTGCTTGCATTATGTTATAGCCCAGGGGCTTGTATTTTGATTTCAGTTTATAGACCGGTGGATTGGGCTGAGGCTACTGGGGAAGAAGGAGGCCTCACTGGGGGCCCACTACAGTATGGGGACCCCAGTGCCAGTGTGGGTGCAGTATCTGGGGTGCACAGACCCCAGCGCCAGTGTGGGTGCAGAGAGAGCGAGAGACACTGTGAATGCCATCTGTGAGGCTTTGGGTGTGGTAAAGGGGTAATTTGGAGCCATGCTTCTGGCCCATAAGGCTGAAGGTGTCCTGAGACATCCATTTTAGAGCAGGAACCAAAAGGGGTCCAAGAACCCACAGGGTCCAGTGGGGTCCAGCAGGACGGTGCCCAATGTAAACTTGAGGGCAGCCTCCCTATTCATAACTACTACCAACAAGACGTGGTGGGCGAGAAAGATGGTGCTCATTGGGCCAAACTGGCATGGTCAAGGGGCCGTAGGGGGTCACACAGCCACCTCCAGAGACCCCAGCCCATGACAGTAACTCAGTTTTGAAGGTGAAATGGACTAACTTATTTTATTTGGATTTGCACATAGTTGATTTTTGATGTAATAGTCTGACAACCCATTGAGTGCTGATGTCAATGTGGCTTTGATCTGAGTGAAGTTCTTAGCTTGGGTGGTAGTTTAAAAAAAATCATCTGCATAAATTAGATTTATTGTGCCTGGGCTAAATGGTTGATCATTGATATAAATATTAACTAATATAGTTGTATGTACACTCCCTTGAGGTAAGCCAGTCCTTTGTTTTCACCATTGGCTCCACTTCTTACATAATTTGACAGTCATCAATTCTTCTAGCAAGCATTGTATTATTTGTAATAGTTTGTAATCTTTCATTTTTGCAAGGAGCCTCTAGTGGTTTACAGTGCTATAAGCTGCTGACTGGTCTATGAATACAGCACCAGTAACCATTCCTTTTTTGAAGCTACCTTTGTGCTATGTGATATTTAATACGTGACTTGTGCATGATTTCCTTGGACATAAAGCCAGCTTTCACAAGGATTAGTAGAATGCTATCTACTTGGGAGTGACATTAAACCACATACTTTCATACAGTGTAGTTTGGTGTAGAAAAGATAAAGTTCAAAACTAGTTCCTAGAACAACATATTAAAGAAGCTCATCAACTCCAAATGGGGGCTGTGATGGGGAACCTATGGATCCTGTTACTGAGAAAGTAAAAAAGGGAGACAAACTGTTTAGGTAGTCGAGAAGAGGGCCAGCCATAGCATTATAGGCAGTCTGACCCTTTAAAAGGCCTATTGCTGTGTTAGTGCTAGCTGTTTTCACCGGTGGTTTGTGGAAGGGACTATGAAGGCTGGTCTGGAGGTCCCATTGGTGCCCTAGAGGCATGTGATTACCTGGAGCCCTACTAGGGGTAGGCTCAAGGTGTAGTCGGAGCACCCAGAACCTGGGGAAGGGCAAAACCGGGGCCAGAGCCTAGGTGACCTAGTTAGGGAACTGCTGGAGCGGCTGGGCATGTTTAAATCGGTAGGTCCAGATGCTTTTCACCCAAGGGCGCTGAGGGAATTGGTGGGGGTCATAGTGGGGCCCCTGGCACAGCTCTATGAGTGCAGATGGGGCACTGGCCAGATACCAGAAGATTGGAAAAGGGCCAATGTGGTCCCTATTTACAAGAAGGGGAGGAAGGAGGACCCCAGCAATTACAGGCCAGACAGTCTTACCTCAGTCATTGGGAAGACCTTTGAGAAAATTATCAAGAAGCACATCTGCAAGGGCCCAGCAGGGGAAGTAATGCTCAGGGGCAACCAACATGGGTTCACTGAGGGCAGGTCCTGCCTGACTAACCTGGTTTCTTTTTATGATCAGGTCACAAAGTCCCTGGACGAGGTTGTCAGGGTGGATGTTGTCTTCCTGGATTTTAAGAAAGTCTTTGACACAGTTTCCCACCACATTCTCCTAAAAAAAAATAACTAGGTGACTCTGGCATTGACGCCTACACAGTCAGGTGGGTGGCAAATTAGCTAGATGGTTACACCCAGAGAGTGGTGGTGGATGGGTCACTTTCAACCTGGAGGGATGTGGGCAGTGGAGTCCCCCAGGGCTTGGTCCTGGGGCCTGTACTGTTCAACATCTTTATAGGCTATCTGGATGTGAGTGTGGAATGCACGCGGTCCAAAGTCACTGACGACACCAAGCTGTGGGGCACGCTGGAGGGGAGGGACAAAATCTAGCTAGATCTAGACAAGTTATAGGGGTGGGCAAATGAGAATAGGATGGAATTCAAAACAGACAAGTGCAAGGTCCTGTATCGAGGGAGAAGGAACTAGCAACACACCTAAAGGCTGAGGAACACCCTCCTTGTTAACACAGTGGCAGAAAGGGATCTTGGAGTCATTGTTGACTCCAGGATGAACATGAGCCACCAATGCAAGGAAGCAGTCAGTAAGGCTAACTACACCTTGTCATGCATCTACAGATGCATCACAAGCAAGTCCAGGGAGGTGATCCTTCCCCTCTATGCAGCATTGGTCAGGCTGCGGTTGGAGTACTGTGTCCACTTCAAAAGGGATGTGACTAGTATTGAGAGGGTCCAGAGGAGGGCCACTTGCATGGTCAAGGGGCAGCAGGGTAGGCCCTACAAAGAGAGGCTAAAGGGCCTGAACCTATTCAGCCTCAACAGGAGAAGGCTGAGAGGGGATCCGGTAGCTATTTACAAACTCACCAGGGGGGACCAGTAGGAATTGTGGGAGGCTCTGTTTCCGTGGGCACCACCCAGGTTTACTAGGAATAATGGCCACAAATTATTAGAGAGAAGGTTCAGGCTGGACATCAGGAGACATTTCTTTACAGTTAGGCCTGCCAAGCTCTGGAATGAGCTCCCAAGTGATGTGGTGCTCTGTCCTACCTTGGGGGTCTTCAAGGGGAGGCTGGACAGATATTTGGCTGGGGTAATATGACCCCAGCACCTCTTTCCTGCCCAGGGTAGGGCATCTGACCCTAACCACCATGATACCATGAGCCTGGGGAAGGACAGAACCCAGGGGGCCCAGAGCCTGAGAGGGCAGTCAGCCCAAAGAGGGCCTGGGGCCAGAAAGCTCAGTGCCTAACAAGGACAGGGACAAGGGCTATGAGGCCCAGTGCCTGAGAGAAGGTGGAGACAGAACTCAAGCAGGCTTAGTGCTTGGGGGGTAAGGCAGATAGGGCCAGGGGGCCCAAAGCCCGAGAGGGGCAATGCTAGGGGTGGAGCCCAGAAGCCGGGTCCAATGCACTGGTTCCTGAGCTAAGCGGATCAGCAAGAGAAAAGGAGTGGAAGCCAAGTGGACCAAGATCTCTACAAGGGAGTGATCAGATTGATTGAACAGGAAACATTCCAGGGGAAGTGGTGCAGGCTCCAAGCCTGGGGATTTTTAAAAGGAAGTTAGATGAGCACCTTGCAGGGGTCATCTGACCCCGGTGCTCTTTCCTGCTCAGGCAGGGGGTCGGACTAGATGATCTACCTAGGTCCCTTCCGACTCTAGCTACTATGAAACTATGAAACTGTCTGTGAGCATGGGCATGGTGTAAGGGCCATGTAATTATCCCTTAAGGCTACAGGTGCCCTGGGGAATGGACAGGCTGAGAGGACCAATCAGCTTAAGGACAGAACTGAGACCAGCGGGACCCTCCTGGGCTAGAATGGACTAGGGCTCACTCTAAGACCCTTGAGCAGCCTCACTTCTTTAATCTCTTCATAGGAACAAAGCATAACAAGAGAGGAAGTGGGGGAGGATGTCTTAGAGATTGAGCCATACAGCCACCAGAGGGCATCACAGCTTCCCCTGGGAGAGGGTGGCGGGGTGTGCAATCCTGTTACAGGGGCCAACCCAACAACATTAGGAATTAGCTGCTGAATAGCAAGGTACAAGCACAGTGAATATGCATGCCTGGTTTGGGAAAGATTGTCATATGCAAAGAAGCTAGATACTGTGCTGAACAAAAGTTGCAGGTACATTACTGGATGCCTTAAACCAGCAAATGTCAATAGTCTTCATTTACTTACTGAAATTACCCCATCAGACATCGGGAGAGCAGTAGCAAGCAAAATGGAGGCTGTTGTAGATATGAGGCATTCATTACATAGACACATTGTCTCCCAGTAGTCTAAAATCATGGAAAGATTTCCTCTCTAACACGGCCACTGGATGAGACACCAACAGCCATGTGAATAAAAATTTGGCAGTCATGACTAGAGATTGCCCAGGAAGGTGGTAGGATGAATATAAAAACTGCTAAACATCTCCCTGAAGACAAAGAGCTTGATTGGCCAACATGGAGAAGCTTGAACTGCCTCTGGTAAGACTCAACTTAACATGCAACTGTTGGGATACTCTAATGATATAAAACCATGTGCAAATTTGAAGGAAACTTGCAGACTACAGAACACCTACTGGCCTGCCCACAGAAGGGGAAACCTTGCTAAGACTACAGATCAAGCAATAATATGCCTTCTTTTGGACTCAAATTTGAACATGGTGACAGGACATGAGAAGAATAGGAATCCTTTTCTGAAGAAAGGCTGCACAAGCTTCAATGGCCTAGAGAGGAAAAAAGTTAGTAAAAGTTAGTAGGAGCTCATTTTGGAGCTATGTACCAAGTTAGCTTCTGACCTGCATAGACACCAAATAATGGGCAGCAATTTTTCTGGAAACTCTTGTAGTTTGTTTGAGTTAGACTTTCATTTTATTCTGGAAGGGGTAAAGACTGGATTGGCCTAGGCAACTTGTTCAGAGAATGACAGAAACCAAGGAAACAGCTGCCTATGAAGTTGAAAGGAAAACTAACTAACAACAGGATTATACTGACTGGCTTCCATCGGTATATCAAATATAACATCTGGTTAATGATGGAGTTTCTCTTACCTGGGAGCACAATGAAGTCATTTATCTGGTAAACATGTTCACTATCAGGATCTGTTGCAATGAGATCCATTTCTTTCTGAAAGTCGCCAAAATGAGTATCGTTTCTCTGAACTACCCCGATTACAAAAATCTCAATGTTGGCGTTGTTGGCTTTCCTTACTACATCATTCAGACGGATGGCATCACGGTCATCTGCTTGTCCATCTGTTATTACAACAGCCACTCTTCTCACCCCTGGCCGTGCTGCGTGAAATATTTCAATGGCTTTGTTGATAGCTGTAGCTGTAAATGTGCCTTCCCCTAGGTACCGCATGTCATTAACAGCAATTTTTAGGTGGTTTTTGTTTGTGTACTGCTGAAGGGTAGATACCACCTCTACTTTGTGGCTGAAGTTGATAATGGCAACCCGCACTGCAGCTTCGTTGATGGTTATCCTATCCATGACTGTTGTCAGAAATGTTTTGATAATACCAAAGTTATCTGGTCCAACGCTTTCTGAGCTGTCAATCACAAACACCAATTCCAATGGAGTTTCTTTACATTTCATACCAC
The DNA here is from genome assembly GCF_001723895.1 of Crocodylus porosus. NCBI lineage: Eukaryota > Metazoa > Chordata > Crocodylia > Crocodylidae > Crocodylus > Crocodylus porosus. Next base: position 45,850,957 of record NW_017728886.1, read on the forward strand.
AACCTAAAATATTAAGAGTTTTAGAGATTTTTATGAGAAATTTCTTTTCAAGGACAAAATGAATTAACTGAAAAAATAAGTATAGGAATCACACTTATTCAAGGCCCCGTTAAAGAATAGTGAATTAATGTATATAGTGATTTGTTACAGAGATCTTCCCTGGACAGGAGCAAGACAAATGCAGTAGAGAGATGAATGGGTATATGTTCTGACATGATTTGACTTACCAAATATTTAACTCTAAAATGTAATAATAAATTTACTCTTATTTCTTGCTTGTTTTGTTTAACAGAGTGCCAGTTGAAACAAACATCATCACTCTGATTACTTTTCTTTTATTTTCAAGCACATATACTATTATTATTTTGTTGGGTTTGGCTTCTGAATCATCCTTAGATTAACATTTTTACAATAAGTCCCTGAAAGTTCTAAAGCAGTAATATGGATACTAGGGCCCCTGTCATACTTAAGACATGATTAACCAGTTAATCGCATTTTAAGTTGTTACCTGGCCATACATTAATGCAATTAATGGAGGGATAAAACAAGGAATAAGTTACAATGTTATTACAGAAACAAATGTGTAGGAACTTCGTGGCTGGTTCCTAGTGCCATTAATTGAATGCATGGCCAGGCTGGAGCACTTAGTTTATCCAGGCATCTAGCTGCTGGGGCACATAATGTTCCCTCTCAGCTGGAATACTGGATCAGCTGATGGTTCCCAGTTGTGGGAGTGCATGGTGCATTCCCTATGGCTGGGAGCTAATAGCTCCCAGTCTTAGGGGTGCATGGTGTACCTCCGCAGCTGGGAGCCCAGATCACCTGACAGCTGCCAGCTTCAGGGGCACGTGGTGTTCCCCTCCAGCTGGGAGCTGTATCAGCTGACAGGATTCCAGCCATGGGAACGTGCTACTTGCCAGTACAGTAGAAGCCTGGGATTGTGGATCTCCGCATCAGAGGAGGGGGAGCCAAGGATCACAATCACGCCTTCTGCATGGCATGGCAGGAAGCATGATTATGGGGATTGTACATTGGCCTTAGAGAAGTCTCAGAAAATCTTTATTAGAATATTTAAGTGCTAAGTTAGAAGGTTTCTATACACATTAATGATTATGGAAAACATGATAAAAGCAACATACAACCCCAACAAGGAGTTAATCAAGTAGGTCAGGCTGTGTGGAGGGTGAACTTGAATCAAGAGTGGGGGTTCACTTTAGGTCAAGAGGTCTTGTATTGAGATTGAGTCTTTATGCTAGTGTACTCTTATTATTTAAACTACTTGGTCTACCATGGTAAAGCTGCCAACATGTATCCTAAGATTACCAAAAGCCTAAATTTAATTTTAACAAATCCATTTTTAAAGAAAAGTTTGCACTTACCTTTTTAAAAAAAAACCCTGATATTTCCAAGACTCTATATCAGTTCTGTGTTCTTAAATTACTGGGATTTATTTCCCAAGGGTTCCTCATATCAGTTATGTATTCCCACTTCCATGGAACTTTCTGTCTTGTTCTTTTACATTTTCAGGCCTTCCTTACTTTGTTTTTTACCTAAATCCTTAGCTTGTATTTCATTGCAGGGTGTGGAGGGGAATTGGTCGTAGCTGTGTAAGTCTAAGAGCACAGGCAGACAAGGTTCTTTGGGTAAATTTGATGCCTTTTTAAGCTGCTCTAAAAAACACGTTTACCTAAAGAACCTTGTCTAGGATATATTTAGCATTAGAGTATATAACCTCATAGGCAGGAAATAATTTTCTCTTAAAACCTTGAGCAACATAGTGAGCATATCTATACAAGACGCTTAATGTGCATTGGCCTAATAACATTTGCAGTAGTGTGTCACAGCAGAAACTGCGCTAATAGCCAGTGCAGTGCAGTGTTATCGGGTCAATGAACTGTAAGTGTCACTAAATAACCATGCACTGGTGCTACCACACAGTAACTTTAGGCACTGCATTTAATTAGTGCTTTATTAAGGAAGTAGTAAACTAAATGCATAATATTTCAGGTTCATTAACGAATATGTAGATGCGCCCACTGAATATGTAATTGTGCTACTTCCTGAATAATTCATCCAGTTTAGAAGGTAATATTCTAATACGTCTTCTAATCATGCAGTTCATAATTTCAGAAACGTTTAAAATCGCATGTATAACTATGATTTTTATGGTCTCAATTCCCATATTTGTACAGTCTGCAATGGTAGTACCCATGCTCTAACTCTGGTCACCCCTTCTGCAGATAATTTATGGTGCAGAACAGATATCTCATCTGGGTTTTCCTGGTTAAGATTTTTTTTGGGCCAGGCTTCATTTTGGCTAATAGAATTATTCCTAACTCATGATGTATACTAGCTGAAAATCCTATTCTCTAGACAACTGCTTTTATTTTCTGATGTTTTTCTGGTGAAACTGTCCATGTGTTTCATTGCAACTAGTATCCTTCATGTGGATATTTCATCCGTATGCTTTCAACCAAGGTAATTGCAGTGTGCTTTATTACAAATGAATTATTTTCTTTTCCTCTCAGCTCTTACCACATATTTCCTTAATAAGTCTGATAATTTCTTCTCTCTGAAAAAGAATATGCATTAATTTTATTAATGTGCTGTGTGTTCTAATCCTATGGGATGTCTTTTATTTTGCTTGATCTACTACTGAAGACCTAAAACCTGCTCATGCATGCTCTTTTCCCCTCCTTCTCTTCTCTCACCCCAACAAGTTTTACAAAACAATTTTTTTATAGTGCAATTAGAGACTACTATAAAGTAAGCAGAACTCTAGTATTCTGATAAGAGGATACACTATCTTAACAATTTTAGATAGACCTTCCCATTGAAATTTGTAAGGTGTTCTTAAAAATGAATATAACATGGTGTGGCGGGGAACCTTTGGTGCCCGCCACTTTTAGGGGCTTAAGCAGACTGTGGAGCAGCCAGCAGGAGCAGTTAGGTCCAATTAGATGGTCATATGACTGAAAGGGGGCCACCAGACTGGAGGAGGGCTGGGCAACCTTAATATAAGCTCAGGCCCTAGGAGTTGAGCCAGCAGTTACATGTAAGGAGCTAGTGGAACAACATCACTCAGCCTGCAGATGGCAACTCCCAGAACATGTGGAGGTCAGGGGAGGAACTATGGGGAGGGAGTAGGTTCCTAGTCTTGGGTGAGATCTGAAACTACACTCTGCTGGGGTTGTATGGTGTGGTAGGGCTCCCTGTGGCAGGGCAGTCTCCAGGAAATGCCACACCTGTGCCTCCCAAGTGAAAGATGAGGATGGGGCTCCATAAAGCCTCAGCCCCCGCTGCCTTGTGGGTACCCTGTGAAGGAGTAAGGCTAGAAGAGCACTCTCCAACAGAAAAGCACAGGGCCCAGGTCCAGTGAGTGGGACCTGAGGCCCAAGGGGCATAAGGCCCAGGAGCCCAGTGATGAGGGTGGGGTTGTGGCCACAGCGAAAGGGGCAGAGAGACCTGAGGCCAAATGTGGGCTGGAAGACAAGTACAGCCCCAGCTAAGGGGCCAGGGGATTTCGAAGTGATTTTGAATGCCATGTATGAGGCATGGAACATGGTATAAGGCAAGTGAGCAAACAAAAAGTGAACAACAAAAACGATAAAGCAACTTGTGTGAACAAAGCTGAAGGAACTAGGTAATTTTCCTCTGGAGAAAAGATTGTGGGACAGGCTAGCAGTTTTCAAAAATTTGATAGGCTGCCACAAGGAAGATGGAGAAATATTATTCTTCCTTACCACAGAGAATAGGGCATGTGGAAATTGTTTTAAATGGCAACAAAGAGGATTTAGAGCAAATCTCAGGAACAGCAGAACAATGGAAAAAGCTGCCCAAGGAAACTATAGAATCTTCTTCCTTGGAGATTTTCAAGAAGTGCAGGGAGAGGCATCTACTGGGATGGGTCAGAAATAGCACATTCTTCATTTGTGCATGGAGTTAAACCAGACAAGTGAGGACCATGTGGGTGTGCCCAGCACAGCCCGAATCTCAGCTGCCCAGGCTGCGCCAGCATCAGGGCCAGGGCTGCCGCCTCCATCCCACTCTGCAGTCTGCACCACCTGGCTTGCTTAAGGGGGCCTCGCACAGGCTGATTTCCTCAAGGCCCTGTACCCCTAGGGTTGGCCCTGGCCACTGTGTTGCCTGTTCCCTCCCCACTCTGCCATATCCCACAGACAAAGGCTCCTCAGGCCACTTGTGACACACATGCCACATCTTGGCCAGCCCTTGATACTGGGAGCCCCTTCCTACCCATATGATTCTACCAGTTCCTGTCAGTTTTTCTTCCAATTCTGTGTCAACCTGACTCAAAATAATTTAGGCCAGGGTGGTCAACCTCCAGCCCACTGGCCACATGAGACCCAAAGAGCCACAGCATCTGGCCACTAATACCACCACACTTCCCCACTGCCAGATCCCCACACTCCCTCTCCCTGCACTGCCAGATGGTGGGCCAGGCCTCCTCCTCTCCATGCAACTGAATCGGGCTCCTTTCTCCCCACATGGTTGGACTGGGACCAGGCCACACTCCCTTCCCCCTGCACAGCTGAATTGGGGCCAGGCTGCCCCTTGGTCCCTCTGCATGACCAGATGGGGCTGCACCTGCCCCAGACACTAGATCAGGGCCATTGGTCAGATCTGGCCTGAACAGAGACTGGGCATTGTCCATCTGGCTCACCAGGAAAGAAAGGTTGAACAGCATTTATTAAGGCAAAGTCTATAGCATGAAGATCAGCAAAGTAACAAAATGCATACCAATTTCTTGCAAGGGTAAATTTATTTTTTTTTAAATTATCTTTTTTTTTTAATGTACACACTTACTGTAAGACCTGGTTCACCCTTTCTTCCAGGATATCCCTAAAAACATGGAAAATAAGATCAATTAATACATTCCATTTCATTGTATCTCTATTTTGTAAAATTAAACAGTGCAAAAATGCATGTTACCTTTGGTCCAGAAGGTCCTGGTTCTCCAAACTCTCCTTTATCACCTTTCTTTCCTGAATCGCCTTTCTTTCCCCAGTCTCCCTAAAGAAATATATCAAGTTACAAGCAATTGCATACTACAGCCATCCAGTTGGAACTGTGATTCTTTGTGGGTGTTCATAGCTGGATTCCGGATTTGGCTCCAGTCCCATTGGCTAATTTTCTGTTTGTTTTTTCTCTACTTGTTTTATTTTTTTTCCATGTCACAAACTGGTGGTGCTTTTGAATATAGTTGAAAACAATAATTGGGGTGTGGCTCTTCATATTTGAGATGCTTAATATTCCTAATACTGGATTATCTTTGGAAAGTTTCTATGAAGTTATTCAACTTTTAGAATAAGAGCCTTCTTTAAATTGCTCCTCAAGTCCATATCTTGCTCTGTCAATTGACACTACAGAATTCTTGTGCATTCCTCGTAATAGCACGTGCACTCCATGCAAACCCATGGAAGCACTCTACTAGCTCTTTAGAGAAACTGCTGAATGGATTTATACTTGCTCAGAACTAGCTGCGAGTGTGGCCCACCCAGGAAGAGTGTTACCTCCATAGAAACAGCAGAGATAAAATGTAGTTGAAATGTATGTATCCTCTTATTTAAGACCAGACTCTGACTCCTTAGAAAAATGATAGTCCTGTTGACTTCAAATATATAAATAAAGGCTGCAGAATTCTTGTATTTTGAAGGACAGTGCTGAAATATTCTAACAAAATGTTGTTTAGGATTTAAATGAGACACTTTTAAAAGACAGGGATGGAACAGAACAGTTCCTTGCCCATCTAGCAAATTCCATGCTAGCCTATGTTTCATGTGAATTGTTATCTCTTCAAAACCAATATGGAATGCTATGGATATCAGTGGCTTGGTACATAACTAATAACCAGGCATATTCTATTGGTACCTGTTATGCCATAGCTTGACTTTTTTTGCATACCTTTTTTTTTTCTTTCTTGCTGGTGTGTGTGTGTTTGTTTTATTTCAGATTCTCTCTCTCTCATTCTAATTTTATCTCTAGATGGCACAAAGTGGAAGTAGTTCCACTGAAGTCGACATAATTCACACTGCACATTTTACTATAAAGTAGGAGAAGATTTAGGCAATGTAATCAAACTGAAATGTTACTGAATACAGAAGACCTCATCTCCTGTATTTTCATAGTTACTGTACACAGCTGGGCAAATTTTTTCCAATTACAATGGTGTAAATCAGGAGTAACTCCACTGGAGCAAATATAACTGGGTGAATTAGTTTAATGGAAGGCAGAATTTTGCACCTTGCCTTTTAATGCTGGATGTAAATATATACATAAATACAGTTTAAAAGGGTTGGTTGAGTATTTGAGCCTGGTACTAAATTCCTGCTAAAAAAGCCCTCCCTTTTTTATTTACAGAAAACATTGCTGTATTTTACGTTTACAAGAATAAAAAGTAAGTGTTTCTACAAACTAATATGAGGTTAGACCTTAGTAAAAACAACCTAAATTCAGGAAAAAATAGAAACGACAGTAACTACATAACAGTATTCTTTTTATTTCAACATGCAGTACAAATCTGCTCCAATTACTACAAAAAGGCAGGGTTTTTTGGTCTGTGTCAAAATGATAGTAACAATTATTCTCTGACTATTTATAGAGAAAGAAGAGAATTTCCCTCCCCCTACCAATCATAGGGAGATGAGGAAGCAGATGCATGCCTTCTGCTTCATTTAGTACTTTTATCTGTAGAATACATGGTGACATAGTGGGAAGAGATTCAAACTATGATTAGGGAGACTGATAATGTTTCATCTGACTTATGGCTAAGAAATACCGAAGCCATTAGCAAAACTGTGAAAGTGCTTTTTACAATATAAACACTTGGCATTAATGATGTTTCAGTCCATATAGTTATTTCATATCAATCGCAGACCTAAGTGAGGCTCAGTGTAATGGATTGCATTCCTTCCAAGTCAAGGGTTGTACCCCTACATGAACTTTGACTTGGGAGGGAAGGGTGGGAAATTCAATGAGTATGACCAGACTTTGGCTAATCTAGAACATACAGTTTCCCATTTTTTTTCCTTAAGAAAAACTTGGTGCTTTTGAGATTTAAGCACTAAATGTATATATCAGTGTGTTGAACTAAGAATTATATAATTGGGTCCAGTTCTGCATTCTTTATTCACAAGTCTCCCATGGCCAGAAGTGGTATTTTGATGAGTAATGACTTCAGATTTGGGCTCTAAATATTTAAATCAGTATCAAAGACCACAGGTCAACATGGAACCTTTAACAAGTTCCCTTTGAAAAGTTAACACCCTTCCCTTCCTCTGTTTGTCAGAACCTGGCAAATAGTGGAAGAAGACTATTCACAAATACCAGAAAAATGTCACAACGGTTTTTCAGTTGATTTGGTTTTTTTCTGCTGCTGCTGCTTGTTATCATCCTGTGCTATATCTTAATTTTGGGTGCATTCCTGAATAATAATTTGCAGTATTAGATGTGGCCAGGCCCTTACAAGCTATGTGGGGCAATATTTCATTCTTTTTTTTCTCTGTATAAAGACTCAGGCACATTAAATACATTTTATAAAAGATACAAAAAAACCTAATTTTTTTTCCTTACCACAAGGATTAGCAATTACCTTTGGACCAGGGAAGCCCTGTCCCATTGAACCCTTTGGTCCTGGCAAACCTTGAATTCCTTGTTCTCCCTAGGTAGAGGATGGAACAAGAAGTTACATAGAAGATAGATTCATGTAGTAGCATTCTACGTCTTGAGGAAGGTAAAACAGCTTTTTATTGTAAACTCCTAATCCAAAGCAGTATTTATCTTAAACTGTGGCAATAACAAATTGGTCTGGAATTTGAGTATATGAAGTCATCTTATTGGGTATCAAGCATGAGTTACAGAAATTTGGTTTCCTCATTAATGAAACACTTGGCACCAGAATAAATTAGGAGTAAATTCACTGAAATAATTACCCACAATAAAAGTGGAGAGAAGGTGGTTAGTACCTGATTTGTGCTGATTGCTCACCATATGTACATAAAAATCTTATGAGAGTAACTGTGTCACAGGGCACAAAAGTGCCTGCTCCTTGAAGGGCAGAAACAGCCTCAGGAGACGACCCTAGAAGCCAGGCAGAAACCCCACAGGTGTAGGTTATGGCAGCAGGCTAATGAAGGAATTAGCCTGCACCTGCACCTGGTCAGCTGACCAGAAGAAGGCAGGGCCCTGGGCATATAAACCCCAGGACTGAGGCAGCAAGGCTTAGTTCTCTGGCAGCAGCCAAGGGAAGGAGCTTGCAGAAAAGAACTGCCTAGAGATGCTGTGATTGCCTGATGTGCCATTTATAGGACTCATGGGGCTCCAGGAGCTGGCCAGATACCCTGGGCTACAAGGTACTTAATGCCTGGGGAGAAGTTTGACTCCTCCTTTTTTCTTAAAAGGACAGAGCACACCCTGTACTGTTTGTATTGCATTATACCCCAGGGGCTTGTGTTATCCATTGTTATTTAAGTTGGTGGACCTGGCTGAGTCTATTGGGGAGGAGAACATGGCCTCATTGGGACACACCCCAGCCCCAATGGGCACAGCACCAATGTAAGCACAGAGACAGGGCTGTGGTGAGCCCAATGGCAAAGGAAAGGCTGAGCAATATTCAAGGCTTCAGTGGGGTAAGGTTTGAATACAATCTGCAAGGCATGGGGCATGGTAAAGGGGTAGTTTCAGAACCATGCATCTAGACCATAAGGGTGTCCTGTGAGGCATCAGTTTTGAGCAGGACCCAAAAAGGGGTCCAAGATGGTTCAGTGTGATCCATCACTGTCTAAATAATCTTGAGGGCAGCCTCCCTATATATTATAATAACCAGCAAGATGTGGCAGGTGAGAGAAGGTGCCCATTAGGCAAGATTGGCATGGTCACTGAGCCCAAGGGGCATCATGGCCATCCCTGAGGACCCCATGCTGTGACACACTGCTGGCATAAAAGTCTAATATTGAACACTAACTGTGGCTTTTAGCTGAATGTTTTTCTGAAAACTACAGAAAAGCCACCCCAGATCCCCTCTACACATTACAAGCTTCATGCAATGAACTGGTTAATTGCAGAATTACTTGAAGACCAGCTACATGTTCAAAGTAGCTATGAAAATCTCCAACCAGCTATAAAGTTAGACCTTGCAAATGTGTACTAACATTATAGCTGGTTGCTATCTAGCTTTAATTTGTACGTGTAGTATGGTGTTCCCTGTGACTCAAAGCCCTACCAGCTGACAGGGCTCCCAGCCACAGGGGTGCACCATGGCAGGCATAAAACCTCTGAGCCCTGAGAACTGCAGCTGCCATGATCCCAAAGCTGGGAGTGCATGAAACTTCTGGGCCCATGTATGGCTCTGAGTCCAGGTGGCACCTGAGGCACAGCCAAGACCCAGAGCCCCATCAGCTGCAGGACTCTGGGTCCATCTGTGCATGGCCCCTGCAGGTGGAAGCCCCCTTACCAAAGGGAGCTCCTAGCTGTGACTGCCCGCTGGCCAGTGCAGGTGGAGCCCAGTATCAGGCTTCCCCTACACTAGCAATAAGGCATGATTGGTCTAATGCATGATCCCACCACTTTACCTCCTGCCATGTATGTGCGGTATGGCAAGTGTGACTGCGTGGATCAAGCATTAGATCTAATTGTGCTTTTACCTGTATATGTAGAAGGGGCTATAGAGATAGAAACTTCAGAAACCAGACAGTTTCTTTTAATAGAGGAATCTTAATTTGCAAGCCAAAACATCAGGCTAAATAGACTCAACTACCCCACATTAGATTTCATAAACATTCGGGCTGGAAGGGACCCTGGAGGATCACTGAGTCCATCCCCCTGCCCCAGGGGCAGGAAGTCAGCAGGGATCATGGGATGCCAGCAAGATAGGCATCAAAATGTGTCTTGAAGGTGTTCAAAGTGGGTACTTGAACCACCTCTGGCAGCAGTCTGTTCCAGGCCTTGGGGGCTCAAACAGTAAAGAAGTTCTTCCTTATGTCCAGCCTGAAACAGTCTTGCAGGAGTTTATGACCATTTGACCTTGTCATCCCTTGGAGCGCTCTGGTGAACAGAAGTTCCCCCCAGATCCTGGTAAGCACCCCTTATATACTTATAGGCAGCCACCAGGTGCTCCCTCAGCCTGCGCTTTTCCAGGCTGAAGAGTCCTATGGCTCTCAGCCTCTCATCATAAGGCCTGTTTTCTTGACCTGATCATGCATGTGGCTCTCCTCTGCACCCTCTCAAGCTTCTCCACATCCTTTTTGAACTGTGGAGCCCAAAACTGGACTCAGTACTCCAGCACATATTAGCTAAGGAGCTTTAAGCAGTCATAACCAGGGAACAACAAAGGCTTTATCTCTGTATGTGAAATGCTGTCACAGTTCATTTGTAGATATCACTACACCACGAGAAAAAAACATCAAATGGGATATTTTTTGCATATCCCAAGATAATTCAATAGTCAGTATTTAGGCCTTTAAATGAAACTCGAAGAAACAAGTTCTGAAAACTTGAAAATTGGTCACCCTTTCCTGGGTTTTAAACTAGTACTGGCTTTGCATTGCCACTAACTTTCTCTGTGGTCTTTGGCAGGCCTGTAAAGTAAATATAATTCTGAGTCAAAAAGTTGAAACTGAATTTTTTAAGGCCTGGATATTTGGCTATCAAATAAAGGTCTCAGTTCTATAACAGTATAGTACAGGTGGGTTCTTGGAGTTGGAGATGTTTGATGCATCGTTAATGTTACTACTAGCTTTTCTCATCTCCTTCAACTTTATGCAGTTATCTTTCAGTCAGTATTTGTCAAGCTGTTTCACAATCAGGACATGAAAAAATGTCTACTATTAATGCCTTACCAGCTATTCCAGGATAGGATTAAATTGGCTTTGAAATGGAATAATTAAAGCATGGATAGAAGAAAACATGTAAAGCTGTCGCACTGTACACTTTGAACAATCTAAATGCTGCATTACTAAGCTCAGAAAAAATATTTCTAGGAAGAAAAAAGAATAAGTTATTCCTTCCTAAAAAGAAAAAAAATTACATTTTATTTCCTATGCAATACATAATTAGCAACACACAAAAAGCTTAGCAAAAGGAATATTAATGACAGCAAGACTAGTTCAGCTGTGGTGCACACCCTGTATGCTGCATGTTGGAAAACAGACAGCAATATACTGTACATCTAGCTAGAAAAAGTAGAAAATATTACCAAGGTAATATAGGATGTTGTGTATATCTTTTTTTTTTTTTTTTAATACCACATGCACCATTCCCTTGAAAGAGCGTGATTTGGAAATTTGGGTACATATCTTCAAATGAGGAAACTGATTTCCAAGAAGTTTGGTTAAAAATTATATTTCAGCGTGTCAATAGGCTTCCTGACATCATTACTTCATGCAGGTCACTGCCCATGCTATATCCTCACCTCAGTCTTGTAGCATTAAGTGAACATGTTAAATCATAAGTGCAACAAAGCAGCTTCACGTATTTTAGCTTGTTTATATTAAACTAGTGAATTGCCTGTCAAGAATGATGGGGGAGAGGGGCAGGTGGGGGGATGGGGAGGAAGCTTGTTTACCCTAACCCCCCCCCCCAACCTCCCAGGAGCGGGGGGGAGGGGAAGCTTGCCCTGCCATCCCCTCTGTCCCCCCGTTGTCAGCAGCCCATGCTACTGCTGCTGCCTCCAAGGAGCAGAGCCAGGGGAAGGATGGAGGAGGCCAGTGGCGCTGGCCTCACTCCCCTTCTCTGTCCCCTCCATCCCTGCCATCATGGCGGCACTGCCACGCCACTGCCCCCTGCCTCTGTCTGTAACATTCTTGGAGCACTCTGATTGGTTGTTTCAGTAACCAGAGAGCATTATGGACAGACAGACTGACTAAGGCCTTTTATTAGGAAAGGTGGGGGTGTGGCGCTCTGTCAAGGAGCACTACACATCCTCTGCCAGCAGAATGGGGTTAGAGGAAGGGCAGGCTGAAGTGCTCTGGGTCAAGATTCAAGGGGGCCATGGGGAGAGCGATTTGATGGTGGGGGTCTACTACAGACCCCCCCCCAACCAAGGGGAGGAGCTGGACCGGGAATTTTCAGGCCAGCTTGCAGAGGCACTTGAGGCAAGGGATATAGTTGTCCGGGTAATTAAAATCACCCATGACATCTGCTGGGAGGAACAGTCAGCCAGGACGGACTATTCCAGGAGGTTCCTGGCTGAGATACAGGACCTCCACTTAATTCAGGAGGTGCACAGTCCCACCAGAGAAAATGCCCTGTTGGACCTGGTCCTGGCCACAGGTGATGGGGCCTCCAGTTTCTTGACCACCTGGGCAATAGCGATCATAGCTTGCTGGAATTCACCATCCAGTGCAGGGTGTCAAGGGCCTGCAGCAAGACGGTAGCCCTAGACTTTAGGAGGGCCAACTTCAACAAGTTGAGGAGACTAGTGGGAGAGGTGCTGGGGTCCTTGAGGG
>NW_017728886.1:45864076-45867820 GCF_001723895.1 Crocodylus porosus
CTCAAGGAGCACATCTGTGATGGGCCGGCTTCAGGGATGATGCTCAAGGGCAACCAGCACGGTTTCATTAGGGGCAGGTCACGTCAGACCAACCTGACTGCCTTTTATGATCAGGTCACAAAGGCAATGGATGCAGGTGTTGCTGTGGACGTAGTCTTTCTAGACTTCAGGAAGGCATTTGACACCGTCTCCCACCCCATCCTCATTTAAAAAACTAAGCGACTGTGTGATTTGATGCCTACACAGTCAGATGGATTGCAGATTGCCTCAAGGGTCATACTCAGAGGGTGGTGGTGGATGGTTCATATTCGACCTGGGGGAAAATGGGCAGCGGAGTCCCCCAGAGCTCAGTCCTTGGGCCTGCGCTGTTCAACTACTTCATCAGCGATTTGGACGACGGGGTGAAAAGCAATCTGTTTAAATTCACTGATGATACCAAAATTTGGGGTGAAGTGAGCACACTAGTAGGGAGGGAAAGATTGCAGCAAGATCTGGATAGGTTACAGGAGTGGGCTAACGTAAACAGGATGCGTTTCAATACTGACAAGTGCAGGGTGCTGCACTTGGGCAGTAGAAACCAGCAGCACACTTATAGAATGGGAAACTCCCTTCTTGAGAGCACAGAGGCAGAAAGGGATCTTGGAGTCATTATTGACTCCAAGATGAACATGGGCCGACAATGTGAGGTCACGGTTGGAAGGGTTAACCAGACCTTGTCATGCATCCACAGGTACATCTCAAGTAGAGCCAGGGAGGTGATCCTCCCCCTCTATGCAATGCTGGTCAGGCCACAGCTGGAGTACTGTGTCCAGTTCTGTGCTCCCCACTTCAGGAGGGATGTGGACAACATTGAAAGGGTCCAGAGGAGGACCGCCTGCATGTTCCAGGGACAACAGGGCAGACCCTACAATGAAAGACTGCAGGACCTAAGCCTGTTCAGCCTTCACAAGAGAGGGCTGAGGGGGGACCTGGTGACTGTCTATAAACTCACTAGGGGGGACCAGAAGGGTTTGGGGGAGACAGTTTCCCCTAGTGCCCCCTGGCATAACAAGGAATAATGGACACAAATAATTGGAGAGTAGGTTTAGATTAGACATCTGCAAGAACTACTTCACAGTTAGGGCGGCTAGGAGCTGGAACCAACTTCCAAGGGTGCTGGCTCCTACCCTGGGGGTCTTTAAGAAGAGGCTTGATGCCTACCTGGCTGGACTCATTTGAGTCCAGTTTTGATCCCGCCCAGGCGGGGGGTCAGACTTGAAGATCTACAAAGTCCCTTCTGACCCTACTTCTATGATTATATTAGAATTACTTATTTTCAAGATATTTTTTTCTTCCTCCTTCCTGTCCAGTGTAGAGTTAGTAAAATCATAGGTGTTACTACTACTAATTTGTTTTCAGAAGTACAGACTTTTGCTAAAAGCACAATGGATGCTTGAATTAATCCAACTATCTTTTTTTTTCCATACTTAAATAACATGTATTTATTAAATATAGTTGCTTCTAGTTTATATTACATTTACAAACATGGGTATTTAATATTGGTCTCTAAATCCAGATTTAAATAAATCAGTTAAATAAAAGTGACTTCTTTCAGCACTAAGTTTGAAAATGTTTGTCTATATATCTAATCTCTCTTTTGCAAGGTAAGTTCTTGGAAAAGGCCTGTATAAGAAATCTGTAATGAAAATAGGTATCCTTTGACTTGCACTGATGGGCAAGGTACTGATAAAGCTGTGTGAGAAGCTGATGGTTTTGGTTAGCTTCAAGTTCTGTAATTTTTTTTCTTCTCTAATCTTCATTTTCACAGTTCAGTGACCAGCAATAGTCAAGTAGAATATGGCTCCCCCTGATTATCTGATCAATATCAATCCTGAGTTATGCAAAGAATTTACCAGAAAATGATGAGAAGCACTCTACTTCTCCTCTACGCAGCCTCTAGGTTGTAGAAGAGTCAGGGAAATAAGTGAGTGATGGAAGAATTTGTTCACATTCTAAGTCATTGTAAAACTATCATTTTATGGAGAGGGAGAGGGAAACATTTTTTCCGTGGGCATTCCTGAAACCTTCCTTGAAGGAGATGCAGTTAGAGATATGTCCTACTTTAACCCGTGTGTGTGTGTGTGTGCATGTGAACAAGAAGTATGTTGACATGATGTTTGTGGAGTGTCAGAAGTAGGACACTCCAGAGCAGTGAGGCCAACCTTTTTAGAAGGCATGCCACAGATGAAGCCCCATGCCCTCCTGGAATGCCACACTGGTCCCCTTCCCTTGCCCAATGTGCCACTCTGTCTTCTGCTCTCAATCTGCTACTCTACTTTCTGTTCGGTCTGCTCTGCCACTCTTCTTTCTACTACTTGCCTGATTTTTTTTTTTGATCCTGTGTTACCTGTCTTCTCCTTGATCGCATACCATGTATGGAAGCATCCCTTGGCACTTGTGGGACATATGCCACAGATTGGCCACCCCATTCTAGAGCATGTTCTCTCCACTCCAACATGTGTGCACCAAACCAGAAAATTCAGTGAAGTTACTCCAGACTGTCACCCTTTAAAATGGCATTCGTGCATACTGAAGACTGTGATCTAGAGGATTCATACAGAGACGTCTTAAGAGTATCCTCACTATTACATTCCTGAGTTTGGCATGTGCAAGGAGGAGCAAGTGACCAGGGCATGCTTAGGATTACCAGACAAGCTGGGAATATGATGTTGGCATACCCAATGGAGCCCCACAATGGGTATCAACACATGGGGGGGGGGGGGAACAGGTACAAAAGTACCAAATGGTAAAAGAAGAGAGCTAAAGATTTTAGAAATGTAACTGATGACACACTTAATGGTAAAGCTGTACTAGTACAACTTGCCAGACTCTCCAAAATCCAAGGGCCAGCTGTATTTATTCAGTTACATCATTATAATTGTTTCACATCCAAGGGTGAAAATCTCTTATTTCAAAAGCAAATGTGATATCCTTGTATGATTAAATGCGTCTGTCCTTGGCAGTCTTTTACACTGGATCATGTTCATCATTTAAAAAGTACCCTGTGATGAAAGTATTATTACTGAACATTTTTTAAATACCAAACATGTTTTGAATGCATTTTGGAGGCCACATTTACAGTTGCCTGTGTCTTTAAAAACTCCACTTGAGAATATTCTGGCTACTCTTTAGCTATCAGAACATGAGTTTGTATTTCTTTCTTTTTTCTACAGCCAAAAAGATATGGATTACACAAGCATGTTAGATTCAGCAAATTATTTTTTTTCTCTGTAGTTTAGATGTATTTCAACCAATGAAACATTCCCCATGCAATCTGGCAATTGTTCTCAGTGTGACTAAACCCAGTATAACCACAAGATTTACACAGCTATATTCCAAATGCTCTGCTCTGGAACCACTTCTAGCACAAGAACAAACAGCAATGTCTACAAGAGATGTGAGGGAAATGGTTTTTGCATTTCACAAAACTTTCAGAGGGTGTGAAAAATGTTCCTGTTCTGTATCTGGACAAAATACAGACATTTCCATGTTTTGGGGGTTGGGAAGAGAGAGAAGGAGGCATGTAACAGCGACCTTGGGCCTGTTGTTTTGAGTGAGGGAGCACTTCTGGCCAGATGGAGCACAGCTACTACTATTTACCATTGTAACTGGTCAGTGAGATTTCATAGACATTAGGGCTGGAAGGGACCTCGGGAGATCATCGAGTCCAGCCCCCTGCCCAAAGGGCAGGAAGTCAGCTGGGGT
>NW_017728886.1:45867831-45869867 GCF_001723895.1 Crocodylus porosus
GGGCCTGTAGTTAGCCGGATCCACTCTCCTCCCTTTCTTGAAGATCGGCACCACATTGGCCTTCTTCCAGTCTTCGGGCACCCACAGACAGCCCAGCATAATTTCCCAACACAAAGTGGGCAGAGCCCTAGGAGGAATATAAGCTCAGGGCCTGAGTCAGCAAGCCAGTCTAGCCCTGCAAGTTGCAGGGTAGGAGTTCCTGGCCAGGAGATCTACCAGGGAATATTAGATGGACTGCTGTGCTGCCTTGGATCACCTGTGAGGCTCTGGGAGTTAACAGGGGTACAACCCAGAGTGGGGAGGTTATCCTGGCCTTGGGTGAGGGAAAGTTTTCCCTTTTAAACATGCAGAGGGCTGCTTTCCCTTTTTGTTGTTAGTGGGCCCAGAAGGGAGAGTTTATGATATAGCCCAGGGACTTAGTGTTTGATTACAGTCTGTACCAGTGGCTTGGCTTGGGACTGTGAGGGGTAGTATTTGGAGATCACATTAGTGCCCTAGCAGCACATGTTTACCTTGAGCCTTGCCAGGGACAGGCTTAAGGCCAAGTGAGTGACTGCAGAGTAACTGCTGAGCCCAGAGTAGGGCCAAGGGGTCCAGCATACAAGAGGAAAGGCAGGGAGCAGGGGCCCAGTGCCCTGAAGGGCAAGATGAGAACTAGTGCCTCAAAGTCAGGTCCTATCCAGGGGGCTAGAAGGCCCAGCTAGAGGAAAGGGACAGAGGTCAAGAAGATTGAAACCCTGACAGGAGAGAGTGACATTACAGCAACACCCATGAAGCTTGGGCAATGGTGTAGGGGAGGAACAGAGCCCTGTAGTTAGCTCCTTAGGCTTATAGGTGCCCTGGGGCACAGAAAGACAGAGAATGCCAATGCAGCTCTGGAGCTGGGTCAGGGCCAGTGGTGTGCAGGAGGGACCTGCTGGCTAGTGGATGAAGCAAGGCTCGCTCTAGGACTCTCAAATACCTATTGTCTGGAAAGGTAGGCTTACATCAAGGAGTGGTGCATGGGCAAAAAGGAGATGAGGGTATCCAAGAGGCAGAGCAGCGCATGGGTTGTGAAGCCACCAGGGGCATCACAGCTGCCCCTGGGACCCCAACTTGTTACAAGGAGAGAGAGAACCCATACCGAGTTAATCATCTAACTGAATCGGGGAGAGCTGTAACAGAAACCTACACTTTTACTGGCCAGTCCCAGAAATTTCATCTGGGACACACACTTTCTCTGCCTGAAGAATGGTGTTTGTACCTGAAGGCTTGCAAAGAAGAATTTTTCCAGCTGTTTTAATTGGTCTAATAAAATATGTCAGATTCACCCAAACAGGCTGATCTATCTGGGACCTAAAACATATTCCTTATGAAAAAAAATGCTGAAAGGTACAGTTCTGTAAATTTTTTGTGTTGATGAACTAGCATTTTCTGACCAAAACCCTTTAAAAAAATAAATAAAAGTCCCAATTCTAGTACCTGAAGCCAACCACTGAACCAGCAGGCACATTTTCCAAAGCAGCTCAACCAGAGAGCTCACACCCATATCGACCCACTGTGGGTCAGGGAAGTCCAGGCGAAGGAAATTCCTTGCCCTCCATCAAAGCTGACCTCGTGAAGGAACACCTTGACAGGCTGGATACCTTCAAGTCAGCTGGCCCTGATAGGTTACACCCAAGGGTACTCAGGGAGCTGGCGAGCATCATAGCTCAGCCCCTGGCATGGATCTTTGAGAGTTCTTGGTGCTCTGGTGAAGTGTCCGATGATTGGAAGAGGACCAATGTCATGCCTATCTTCAAGAAAGGGAGGAAAGTAGATCTGGCAAACTACAGGCCCATCAGCCTGACTTCTATCCCAGGGAAGGTCTTATAAAAGATTATCGTGGAGGCCATCCTTAACAGACTAGCCGAAGGCAATATCCTGAGAGAAACCCAGCATAGGCTTGTTGTGGGTAGGTCCTGACCAATCTCATTTCCTTTTATGACCAGGTGACTTATCACCTGGACAAGGGGGAAGAGATCAATGTCGTATACCTCAACTTTAAAAAAGCCTTC
>NW_017728886.1:45870363-45880040 GCF_001723895.1 Crocodylus porosus
AGTGTGATGCTGTGGCTAGTAAAGTGAGCAAAACACTGGCTTGCATCCATAGATGCTTCTCAAGCAGATCCTGGGATGTCATTCTCCCGTTGTACTCGGCCTTGTTGAGGCCGCAGATGGAGTACTGCATCCAGTTTTGGGCTCCACAATTCAGAAAGGATGTAGAGAAGCTTGAGAGGGTGCAGGCGAGAGCCATGTGCATGATCGGGGTCAGGAAAACCGATCTTATGATGAGATGCTGAGAGCCATCGGGCTCTTCAGCCTGGAAAAGCGCAGGCTCAGGGATGACAAGATCAAACAGTCACAAACTCCGCCGCGACCGATTCAGGCTGGACGTGAGAAAAAACTCCTTCACTGTCCGAGCCCCCAAGTTTTGGAACAGACTGCTGCTGGGGGCAGTTTAAGCACCCAGTTTGAACACCTTCAAGACACTTTTGGATGGTTATCTTGCTGGGATCCTATGATCCCTGCTGACTTCCTGCCCCTAGGGCAGGGGGCTGGACTCGATGATCCTCTGGGGTCCCTTCCAGCCCAAATGTCTATGAAAAACCTGTTCACTGTGGACTCTGGGCTAGAAGATAGCAAATACTATACTCCTAATCCAGTGGAGCACATCATCACATACTTACCTTTAACCACACAAATAGTTTCAGTGTTTTAACAGTGAAGAGAAATGCCCACAGTGTTCTCCAGTAAGGCTGTAAGCTTCCATCTCTTGTTTCCCTGTATTTTTAATAGCCATTTGTTGACCATTTCTCTGAAGGTTATAAGTAAGTAGGAATGTCGGGGCGTGAGATTCTAGTGGAACTGTGTAGGAGTTTGGCTAATTTATGTTATATTTATGTTGTAGCTATCTTGTTTGACTTGATCTGGTGGTAAATGACAAGTCTGTTTCTTAGTATATTTTTATAAGATTGTCAAGGGAATCCAGAGCAATGGATGAATATTCTCTCATGACCAAGTAATCAAAATTCAAATAATGAATATGTTGTAGGCTTGAGGCACTTTTCCTGGTTAAAAGAGACCATGAATAGCTTCAGAAAAACTGTTTTAATAGACATCACTTTGAGAGACAACATGTTAAACTTGGTTACCTTGTTTCCTTGCACACTATCCCCTTGAGGGCCAGGTGGACCTTGTAGGCCTTTCTGTCCCAAAGCACCCTGTTAAGAGAGAGACAGCAAAACAGAAAAACTAAATGATTATTAACAGCTGTCTTCCAAATAAAAGAAAGGAAATGACTGCCTAAACCAAAGGGCACAGTCAGCTATCATGGTTAATACCAGTTTCTATAGCCAGCAGCATAGAAAGCAGTGGTGTGGCCAGCTTTGACTATCCAATCCAAATGATCAGGAACCCTTTACAGTTGAGTCAATTAAGCCTTCTTGCCCCTAGAGTGGTACCAAGATTCCTTAATTGCTACGCCACCATCCCCCAGCAACTGCAGCTTTAATCAAGTCAACTTTGCCACAAGCAAAGGTAAGAGCACTTCAATCATGTGGGTAGTCCCAATGAATTCAATATGAATATGTACACGCACAAGTGTGTATAGGAGCAGGACCTTTGTTTCAGGCCTGAGTCTTTACTAAGTTACAACATGGAAAATCAAGTAAACAAAGGAGTTCTACAAGTGTGACTGAGATTTGGAGGCAGGCCATTGGCATTGGTAAAATCACAGATCTTCACAACAGACTTACAAACCTTTGGACCAGGTACTCCTATTCCCCTTGGCCCTGGAAGTCCTGGAAGTCCCATTGGTCCAGACTCTCCCTGAAAAGAACGATAAAAGTGAATTACCAAGTAACTCTGAATTGATGCACTCTTTAGCTAGCAACACTTTTATTAATTTGAAATCTTTTAAAATGTTAAAAGTTCCTGAAAACATCTAGGATGAAATAGTCAATCAAGCTAATGAGATGCTTAAAAACATTTAATGTGCTCTGTAATTTTATTGAATATATATATATATATATATGCATGTGAATAATAATAATAAAAATAATAGTCTAAAATACAAGTCATGTGTCAGCTCATCAGGGGTTTATCTAGGATGACTTGGTCTCTATCTAGTCCCTAAGGACAAAGGTCCATATCACCAATACTACCATTACAGTTGGCATTAATTTACAACTTCATGCTATAAAATACAAAACATTCAAAGACCTTACTATACAGGCTTCTCTTTTCACTTCTTGAGGAATTCTGCAGGACAGCCTTGAAGTGTATTGGGCTATTTCACCAGTATCTTTCATAAGAAATAAATTAATTTACCAACAATTTCCATTCAGTGTAAGGATTAAACCACCCACTTCGGTGTAACAGGGTGCATCTACACATGTACATTTTCTGCAGTAACTGAAATTACTGCACAGTATGGGCACATGTCTACATGTGCACACCCATACTAGGCAGTAAATATGAGTCAGGCCCAGGGTGGGGCACATGCCCGCCCAAGTGGCCAGTCAGAGACTGGAGGGGGAGGTCCCTCCTGCCAGTTGCACGTGCCCATTGCCTAATTGGGAAATGCTGGCTGTGAGGGTGTGCACCAGTGCTCTCAGGGGGTACACCCCCACGCATCCCGTCTTTCTAGAGCCAGAATAGGACACGGATTGTGTGGCCACCAAGGGGTGTCACAACTGCCTCTGGAGCACAACTTGCTACACTGACTTACAGAAAAGCTGTTTTGTAGCATTTTTAAGTAATTGTTCTACTTTCCCTTTTCCTTTTTCCCTCAGTTTAGAGAATCAAACTTCCTCAAGACAGAGCATATAATGCTTTCTAGGATATGACCACTAACATAAGTGGCCTCGCCCTTTAGCACTTTATCATAAACTCCTAAGTCAATCCTGGGAAATAATCAGTAAACATTAACTTGTGATAGCCAGCAGATTAATTTTGAACAGGATTTATCTCACATTTGGCTTTCCTATATCACTGTATTCTGATGATGACCTATAATTATCTAACCAATTATTTTCCTGAAGTCTGTTGTATATATGTTATCTGAATAGAGTATGAACAAAATTGGTTCAGCTTTAAAACATTGTACAAAAGAACTGAGCTGCTCCAGTGATTCTCAAAGTTTGGGGCAACTTAGACAAACGAGAAGCTAGCTAAGTATGTTTTTTTTTAATATATAGCTTTTCCCTCTCCTATAACTAAAGGAATAAAAAAAAGTAAGCTGCCTTTAACTATGTGGTA
Organism: Crocodylus porosus; assembly: GCF_001723895.1. NCBI lineage: Eukaryota > Metazoa > Chordata > Crocodylia > Crocodylidae > Crocodylus > Crocodylus porosus. The sequence goes on from NW_017728886.1 coordinate 45,873,565, forward strand.
TGCAACCAATTACTATGAATTCTTCGTTACAAAATTCCACTCCAAAATGATCTTATTTTCTCTCTGGGCTGACTATTGAAGCTAAATAAGAAATGAAGTATAGAAATAATGACATCACTACGTATAGCAGAAAAAAACAAGAGTTGTCATGCTATGACATGCATTCATTTTCCCCCAGCCATTCCTTAAAAGTAAGGCCTTTCAGTGAATCAGCCTTGGCTTGTAAAGTTCTTCTTTCCTCGATAAATTCCATGTATTTTTTTAGTATGTTTAAAATGTGCCAGATCCCCTGGGTTATGTAAAAAGGGATACATAATGAGGCAGTATCTTCCATTATTCCACCTTTGAACTTTACTTTTTTTTCTTTAATAAAGTGATCTATTTTTTTTGCATAATATTTTAGGAAAATAAATTGAGTTCACTAGAAAGCTCATGTGGGGCCAGCAAATGTGTGACTGATGAAATCAGATAGGAGGAGTAACATTCTCTCTCTTGTTTTCTGGATTTAATTTTAAAAGTGGGGGTCAAGCTCTGGATGGTATTCTCCCTGACCATATCATTCATATCCCTGGCTAGTGGTTTCAGCATTCCTTCTGTTCCTTATTGAGAATGCAGGTTTGGCGGCTGCTTATTTGGTGTTGTCTAGGATATGAATTTCTTTAACCTTCCCTTTAGTTGGCATTAGTGTTTTTATATCCATCTGTTCCAGGATTGTCTCCCAACTCTCAATGATATAGAAAATAGTTTGCTGCCTGTATTAAATGCATTCCACATGTTTGAGCTTTGGTTTTCTGTGAATCAGGCCTCTGTTACTTAAAATTCCAATCTGGGAGCATGCACATGTGTGAGCCATTTCTGAAAGCAGGAAGAACAGAGCTCCAATTCAGCTGCATGGAACGGTTTGTATAATGATACTCAGAGGAATAGCATGTAAATTATGACAGGAGTCCCTTTTATCAAACAAATATGCATTTTTAATATGCATAGACTGGAAAAGTGCAGCCTATATTCATAGGAGGCTGGACTTGATGATCCCTTCCAGCCCTAATGTCTATGAATATTTGCAGAGATTGTGGGACTCCCAGTTTTATTTCAGATATGAAATTTTAGTAAAATACAATAGTTACCAAATATCCTTTTATGAGATCTCTTTGGAAGGAATTCTAGCAAAGCAATGCACATGTCCTTTTCCCCAAGTGTCACCTACTTTATCAGCTAAGAATTCCAAATCTGCTCCTGCAGGTGGAGCCAGAGGATCTGGAGGGGTGGGGGGTTGACAGTCTGTTAGTCAGCTTAAAAGGCTCAGATCATGTATTAGTTGCGCCAAACTTAAATAGGCATTATAAGTATCTGATCCATTATTTTGCTAATCTTACCTTGCAACACAGAGGTTTTTCTAGAAAATTAACATATGATTATTTAAACTATGGCTTTTATCCAAGTAGTTTAGCTTTGGTTAGCTTCTGTCACACATTAACTTAGCTGGGTTATGAAACAATTTTAAAATGCACATCTCGGTAAGACATTTTAAAGTTTATAATTGTGTTTAGACAAAGAGCTTTTTGTCCATGTGTGACATACAGTATCATAATCTGATATGAGCAGAACTAACTCTGACTTCTGTGCAACGTGGTGAAAATTTCGTTACTGACTTTGTGACCAGGATTTGGTTGTAAATTAATTGTGTAAATTGCAAAGACACTGTGGTCCCAATGAGAGCGGATCTTCAGTATTCATAAGAAGCCTCAGTAACCTGGGTGTGATTCTGTCTGCGTAGCTGGGTCTGTCTGCACTGATCTGATCTCATGCTCCAGGCTTTTGTCTGGAGCTCCCAAGGCTATTGTCAGTCATGTGGAAGGGATAACTAGTAGCGGTCCTGTTCTTTAGATGAAATAAAGATGCCTTTATTTCACCTCATTATTTTTATCACTGTAGTTCCTGGAATCGAACTATATAATTCTAGTAAGTGCTGTGAAAATATGAAGTTCTACAAAATTGTAGGAGGTTTCTTATTCACATGACAATTCCAATCTGTTCTAAATTTCCCAATAAATGCCTGGCAATAGTGATGCTGATTTATCAATTTGCCTTGCCAAATACTGTTGTTACTTGCTTACATGGGGTATTAAATAATAAATAGCATTCCATGGAGCTGTCCAATGAATTCATATTTGATTTGTTAAAATGGGTTTCTTATCTTAGTTATGACAAGCTTAAAGCCACACGTTTAAGTTTACTGAAGAATAGTTTCCAATGATGCCATCTGAAAAAGTGCTATGCTCTGGCATAACTGATTTTCTATGACTAAAAAATCCCAAATTCTCTACTTAAAAAAAAAATCCCCAAATCCATGTTTTTCTTAAATTTAAAATGAAACGCTGCTATATATTTGTATATATCAGTAAAATATTGTGCATCTGATCTATTTACAATTTGAAAGCGATTTGGAAGCCACCAGTGTCTCAATCATTATAACAAAATTTAAACTCTAAATACCTATATATTTTGGTTTTTGATTTTGCTCCCCAGGATGAGGGCCAAGCTGTGGCTGTCCCTGCTACTGCTTTGTGGTACTGAGCAGCCCTGATATGCTGGGACTCTTCCCCTGCCCATGCCAGTACCCCTCACTCCCAACCCCTAACCCTGCTAATGCCCCTCACTCCCAACTCACTTCCCTCTGCCCCCAGGCACCAGCCCCCCCAGTGTGTGAAGAAGGGGTGGGTATGTGGGGAAGAGGGGGTATGGGCACAGGAACTGGAGGAGTAGGTAATGGGGTATAGGTGAGGTACAGCAGAACAGAGTTGTGCCCTTTGCTGCTGCAAGGGCAGGGGGCACCTCATCTTGGTGGCCTTGGTGGCACAGCACTCCTTCCCTCACCGGGTCCTACTTGCTGGGCTGCAGAGGTATCTGCCTGGAGCTGTTCCAGCCAGGCTATAGCCCCATTCCCTGATGTGGGTCCAGAAATCCAGGGGAGGGGGCATGTGCTCCCCCTTCTCCTATGCATTGCCTATGCCCCCCATTGTGTAATCTGTGCCCCCCTCTGCCCCCATAGACTTATGTGGAGGGAGCGCCAGGAGCTGTTCTCCATCACTCTGCCTGGATGCTGCATGAATGTGTGCACAAGCACATGGTGTGACACCCCCTGCCCCTTGTGTCCTGCTCCCCCGGCCCCAAGCAGCTCATTGCAAGTTGGAACTCTGCCTGTCTGCAAGGGGAAACCTGCTATTTCCTGGGTTTTTCCCCTTCAAAGTAGAAAATTCACATTTTTCCACAGCAAATGTAATCAATAGGGATCCATGTTTTCCATGCAAAATAGATTAATCTTTCAGTGGCTGTATTGAATAATCACTAAAATTTAGGAGGAAATCCATGATATAGTTCTAATTTCTGAGCCAAATGAGGCCCTACAAACCTGAAAACACTTAGGCAAGTATTTAATTTTCCATATATGAATTGTTCTTTTGCCCTAAATGGGTCTATTCGCATGAAGAAAGTTAGGCTGTGTTTGCAGGACCTGATTTGATACAGTAAAAGTAAAACAATTGAAGGATTTTGCACTTCACACAGATGGAACAACTAATAGATGGCATAAGAGTATCATATACTGGCTGTTCCACTATATGTTATTTTCTGGCATAACTGAATATTGCAAAACCACCAAAGTACCATAGTTTAGCTAGTTATGGTTAGCCATTCTGCTTTGGCACCTTCTGTTCCTAGATGAAGGGAAAATGCATCCATGATCAGTAGATATGGGATTGCAGTTTAATTAAATTGAAATAATCTCCTTAATGTCTGTTTTTCTGTCTGTTCAAAGAAGAATTAATTTTTTTCTTACACATATTACTAGATTCAATTTAGGTGTCATGTAATTAATTTTTTTGTAATGAGTTTACTGTTACTCAGACTAGCCAAATTGACAGAATTACAAGCCATGGTCCTCTCTTTATTCATAGAAAAGATATTACATACAAGTTTCCTCCACTAACACTATACATATGCTTCAGTTCGGACCTGGAATGGGAGGAATGGTTGCATCTCCTGTTCAATTTGTGGACAATAGAAGATTGCCAATAAGAGTCAAGGGACTGGACTCTGTTCTGACTTCGGTTCTTGTTTGGGATTGGTTTCTTTGGGGAGGGAGAAGAGTGGTAAGGTAGGGGATAGAGTGTGTGTCTAGCATGTCTGCCATTTACATAACAAGTATTGCTATACTATTGTTACCTTTTGTCCAGTAACTCCTATGCCGCTGGGGCCTCTTGGTCCTGGAGAGCCTATCAGTCCTGGAGGTCCCTAGCAGAACATAAGAGAAGTAATATGAGTCTGTAGTGTCCCATATGAAAAACAGAGGTTCAGTGTCAGCTTTAAATATCTCCCTTTTTGCTGTTGAATATTTTTATCTTAACATTACTCAATAAACACTGAGTGGGACACTGAAAGAACTACTGAGTAGCTTGGGTGGAATCTCAAATGTTAACAGTCATGAAAAGCAAGGAAGAACACGATTTCATGAGGAGGCTGTTACCAATAATGTCAAACCACAGTTTAACGCTTCTCATGGATGTGAAAAATTGCAGCATGTTTGAATCATGAGTGGAAGGAACCAGATAAGCACAAATGATTAAAAGGAAAGGGAAGGCAGTAAAAATACGAGCTAGACATGTTATAAGGGAGGAGAAGGTGGGGATCATTGGGTACTCTGTCATTGTTTCTATTAGAAAGCATCATGCCCATAGTAATTATTTGCAGGACTGAGCATGCAAAGAAGAAGAGAAGCATGCTTTCTTGTTTTAAAGCAAATGTATTAAAGATACGGTGGTCCATGGAGCCCCATTATCCAGCCCCTGGTCCTGAACTGGACCCATACACAGTTTGTGCTAGATCAGCCTCATGTGCAAGGCCTAGGATGCAGGCTGCACACTGTACCCATACTCCTGAGCTCCCCTGCCCACCCCTGGCCAGTCTAGTGTGGGTACCATGTCCAGCATGTCCCAGATTAGCTGGAGTAGCACACTTCCTGGATTGGTCCCACATGGGCACTGTGTGCAGTGCAGTCCTGGACTGGTCAAAGTGTGTCACGTGTGCTAGATACAGCATTACATGGTGGGGCAGCTCCATGAGCTTGATCCAGCCCATGGGGCCATTCATATGCCGTTCATCTGGCCAGTAGACAAGCTCTGCACTGCTAATGGGGCCAGATGAATTTGACACCCCTGTTTTGGAGAAAGGAAAAAAAGTAGAGGCCTCCCAGATATAAACAAAACACTTAAAATGAGAGAGAAGCCTCACTGGCACTAGTCTTTTCAAAGCAGCAATATTCACCTAATTATTAACCGTGTAATTAGTGATCCACTTATTATTCATTTTGCTTGGAATGCCTACCACAAATTCTAACTGCAGTGAGAAATTATGCAAAAGAGCACTTACTGGTGCACCTGGATGGCCACTGCCTTTCAGTCCAGGTGGCCCTGGTAATCCTGGGAATCCTATTTCACCCTGAATGCAAATAATAGAACCAAGAATTGCATCAGTAATTGGACTACACAAGACAAGATATACATGCAAACATGTGGTACCTAAATAAACTATATGAGATGCTTTTGGGGAAAATAAAATAAAGGGCTGTTCACTTTTGCAATTTTATCACAAATTTCACAATGATTTGTGTGTTCTGTCACAGTTTTAAATTCTTGAATCAGAAATGGTGCAGAATCTCAGGTTTCTTTTCGGAAAAAGTAAATTTCTAGCATTTATAACAGCAGAGAGAAATTTTGAAAAATTTTAGAGGTTAGGAAACCAGAAGCCCAATTAAAAGAACTCCTTCTTTTTTTTTAATTAAAATCCTGTGGCTTGTTAACTTGGCTCACTTTTTTTTTAATCTTAATTTAGGATTTTTAAACACTAGAAGTTGGCAAGGCTAACATCATTGTTTGCTAACCTCACATGTCTAGAATTATGTTGCAGGTTCTGCATTTCAAGTAACTCAGCCTCTCAAATTACTGTGAAACCAGAAAATATTCTGTTAGGGAAGCAGAGAAGTGAAAGAGAAACTCCTATGCAATTCCCTTTGGACCTAGTGCTGGCCATGGGTGATGACCTGGTGAGGGGGCTGCGGGTGCTCGACCACCTGGACGACAGCGATCATCGCCTGCTGGAATTCACCATCCAGCGCAAGGTGGCAAAGGCATGCAGTAGGGCAGTGGCCCTAGATTTTAGGAGGGCAGACTTCAACGAGCTAAGGAGGATAGTTGGAGAAGTGCTGAGGTCCCGGAAGGGAGGGGAGCCGGGTGTCCAAGGAGAGTGGTCGCTCCTTAAGGAGACGATCCTCCAAGCCCAAAGGAAAGTAATCCCAATGAGGATCAAAGGGAGCAGGAGACCACACAAGCCTCCATGGCTCACCAAAAGCATCTGGGAATGTCTCCTTGCTAAAAAGGAGGCTTACACCCAATGGAAAGAAGGGGTCATCACCAGGGAGG
>NW_017728886.1:45882420-45903777 GCF_001723895.1 Crocodylus porosus
CGTCCAGTTCTGGGCACCACACTTCAAGAGGGATGTCGACAGCATGGAGAGGGTCCGGAGGAGGGCCACTTGTATGATCAGGGGACAACAGGGCAGGCCCTATGAGGACAGGCTACGGGACCAATACTCTTTCCTGCCATGGCAGGGGGTCGGACTAGATGATCTGCTCAGGTCCCTTCCGACCCTAGAAACTATGAAACTATGAAAAGGGGAGGAGTCCAACTATTGCAAATGAAATGATAATAGAGGTTCCTTATTATTCTTATGAGTAGATATCTGCTTGGCTTTCAATGTTTGTACAAAATTGAGGAAGTTTTAAAAATATTTAGTCACCCTTGTGTGTGTGTGTACACAGACATGTACGTGTTCATGTATATAAAGAAAAACCTGGAACATAAGTTTATTCCTCTTTTGTTTTTTTTACTCCAAATCCCATCTCTTTAAAGAGCTGCCAAACAGATGTTTTCATTTAACCTTAGCTGACCATTACAAAAAACTCAGAACAAGATGTTAACATGTTTTCTCCTCTAAGAATTGGGGAAGTTTTCTAGCTATTTCCTGCTTTAAAATGTAGTTGAATCAAAGTCCTGCACTTCAAATCTTTTATAACAACTACATCTAAAATAAAAGGCATATAGTACATCACATATAAGAAATAATATTATTTCTTATCATGGTTCCATGGACTTCTTGTACTCAGTAGCTACAAAGGCAAATTGTCAGGGACTGTAACAGCCTGCTCCCCCACCCTGTCTGTTTGGTCAGCTGGAGTGTTTCAGGCTGTCTATGCCTGCAGCTCCCCTGATTGCCTGTCCCAATTTATACCCATCTGTGTGCAGCACACGTGTCTGCTGTCTTGCTCCTGAACACTTGGGTTGTGATTCCAGCTTCTGATTCATTTTATTTTCTTACTCTGCTTCCCTGTCTCCTTGTCCTCAGTGGCTTCTGACTTGGCCTTTACCTTTGACCTTTACTCTTCCAGCATCCCAGTGGTATGATGCTGAGTGCCAACAAATGAACAGCCTGAAGTGAGTTAAACAGAGAAAACCCTACCCTGCAGTAACTGCCAATGCTCTCGCTCATCCTTTAGTAAGGGAAAGCTAAGCCATGATAGTTTAGTCCTTGTTTCACTGGGGGCAAAGCACCCCAAATTATTCTCACGTTCCACATGGTCAAAGCAGACACACAGACAGTTACTGTTGGTCAGGTGATCCATGGTAATTTCTCTGCTCCCTTTTACTCCTCAGTAATTTGTTAATTTGTCCATATAGATACCCACCATGGCTGACAAAGGGAACAGGAAATGCAGATAATTTTCATTAGTAGAAAAGACAAAAGTAGTAGAGTCAAAAGATTCCAGCTGGAAAAAGAGACTTAGCAAATGCTGTTCATGTTTTTTGAAGGATTTCACCAAAATTGAAGAGAATGTGAAGTATGTGACTGGGTCCAAAATGAAAGAACAGTAGCAGTGACAATGCTGTGTATGCTTGATTTTTTAGGATGCCTCAAAACAGCCCACTCCTTTGACAAAAAGCATTGAAGTCTGTATGTTTGGCAATGGAAATTTTCAAACAAGTGTTGGTTGGCTTAACAGATTTCATGGATGATTTGAAACTGCATCAGATGTAATCTGCAGAAAAGAAACTGCCAGTCCAATAAGAAATGGCAAGCAGAAAAAATTAAAAGGTTGATTACTATTGTATATGTTGCCAAATAGTGCACTCATTGTAAAAAGTGGTTCTTGTTGTGGGGACAAGAAATCCAAGGAATGGCTGACTACGCTATTTTTCAATTAATCAGGAGCAGAAAAGCTAATACTACTGATAATCAGTGATGATTCAGCCATGCCATGCTACTTCAAGAATGAAGCTTTACTTCATTGCAACTACAGAGTCAATATGTGTGTGCATAATGTATAATTTATTTAATGAGTTCTTGTTAAAAGTTGATGCCTTGAAATGGGGACAAGGAACCAGCAAAATTCCTATGCTGACTGACAGTTGTTCGTCACACAACAGAATGATGGTGTAAATTAATTGGCTAATTGTCGAATCTCAAATATCAATCACTTACGGAGAATCATCACTGAATAGAAGTGCTTCTAGTAGCGTTCCACAGGGACTGGTGCTAGACCTAATACCATCCAGCACATTCATCAATAATTTGGAAGCAAATATAAAATCACTGCTGATTTAAAATTTGCAGATGACACACAAATTGGTAAAATGGTAAAAAATGAGAGGATGGGGCAATCATACAGAACAATCTAGACTGCTTTGTAAAATGGGCCTGTCAGATTAAAACTGCCATATACACAGTTATACACAAACCCCTCTGTGCTGCTCCCTTGCAGTGTGGAGAACTGAACATGCAGTATGTGGCACTGCAGACATGTCTGCAGCCCCACATATACTGCATGGCTGTGCTCATCTGGATGCAGTCATAAGTGGTATGTTGGGCCACTTACAAAGATTTTTATTCCTGTTCCCTCCTGTGCAATTCAGCTTATCCAGGTTCACAAGATATTCAGTCTATCCACTTACATGCCCAAATTCTGGCAGTAGTATTCTGGATAGCCAACTCTTTGTATATCTAGAAACTTGATTATGTATGTGAAAACTGAATAGACAGTGGGGGAGCTAGCCCTTCAAGCATTTTCAAAGTCTAGTTCTGGTTCTGTTCCCAGTTCAGCCCAAGAGCAAAGCACCCTGGGTTCTGTAATTAGAGAAGGGGCTATAGGAGCTGTAGTTTAGCTACCAATGCATATCGAGAAATGCTGAAAGATTATAAAAGAGCTTTCACTCTGCTTTAAAGCTAAAGCTTAGGAAAGGGCTAAGACTTCTTGTTGAGCTCCTTTGCTTCTCTTGTTGATATGAAAAGCTTAGTAAGTGAAAGAGCATGGGGAGAGACCTGAAGGAATGGTCTAATAGCTGGGAAAACTACCCTAAGGGTACTGTAATATATTTTACTAGAAAACTAAAGACCTGAAGAGAATAGGAACTACATCAAAACAGGACAGTGGGCTAGATGGACAGCTCTTGTGTCAAACAGTGACTGAAAATGGATGCTAAAGGGGTTAGTGAAGAAGGCACGTCAAGAATTTTTCACCCCCTATCCCTCTGCCCCTGCAGCTTCCAACATTCTACCTGTGGGTCTTCAGCAAAGGCTGTGGAAGGCTCTGTAAGCCCCTGCACCAAATGATGAATCTGGATTTTTACATCAGAAGAAGAGGTTAGTGTAACTTTACTAGTCAGTTAATTGTCATGTTATTAATGCCCTGGAATATAATTTGCTGAAGTGTTTGCCTTCTCATTGCTGTAACTGAGCTCAGCCTAGATGTGATTTGAACACAAAAAAGTGCTATGTAATACTGAAAAAACAGGTCCTATGGTTCTCATATTTGGTTCTCAGAATTAGAGGATATTTCACCCTTAGACTATGGACAGACATTACACATAAACCAGTTTAAGTGATCAGAAACTGGTTTAAACCTATAACAGAACAAATGTTCAGTGCACATAAACCAGTTTGAAAATGGCTGAAACCAGTTTGAGATAAACCTGGTTGAATATCAGACTAAACTGATTTGGGTCAGACCAGTTTATGCAATGTCTGTCCCAGACCCCTTGTTGGTTTAAGATAAACCAGACACCCCCAGCATCCCAGCATGCTCTCTGGGCTGGGCAGGGCTCTCTGCTCCACAGCAGGGCTGGCCCCTCCCCTCTGCTCCCTGGCTGCAGCTCCAGAGGGTGCAGGCTGTTTCCCCCCTCCCCTCACCACTCCCTGTTAAGCAGAAATCCCCCCCTCCCCTCTGTCTTGCTGAGGAGGTGTCTGTGTATTAGCTAGCAAACCACATGCTGGCTTCCGTCCTGCAGAATCAGCAAGTAGCTGGTAGTGTCCCTCTGTTTTCTTAATTGTGTGATAAACACTGTTATCAATTCCCTGCTGGGCTAATCAGAGCATCCTGGGAGCCTGGCCACACCCCCTCAGTTCCATGCTGTGGAAGGAAGGGAGGGCTGCTCTAGGCCCTTGCTGCCTTCTAGCCTGAGCCACTGCAGGCATGTGCCTGCATTTCTGGGATGTCTGTCTGGTTACAAAACTGATAAAGCTTAGCTAGATTAAACTAACCTGCAAAGATTGAATCAATTCAGGCTTTCTGAATGTCTGTCCCTAGCCTTAATGTTTCTTGTGCCTAAGTTTACTCCCACTTCACAGCAATAACAAATTCATGTAATCTGTGAAGTGTTCAAACGAGAGAATGAGAATCAACCAAAAGTCCATGAGGGAAAAAGTCTGTATTCATACCAGTAAGTAAAACATGAAGCTACACACAGAACAATGAGGAGAAATCCAGATAATGAATAGCTGCTGGTTAAGTAAGCACCTGCCATTCTCTACACTGAACTAGGGCAGAGGTTTGGTGGGTGAAACAGTACATATTTATATGTAATTAAACTAAACTACATGTTGCTTAAAACTGTCATAGGGCAGCCCAACTTGTTGACACAGTGGCTAGATTATATCAAGCACAGACTATATTCCAGCAGTTTACTCAGGGTTAGATGGTCACTAATCCACCACCCCGTCTATACCTGCCCCATAACACTGAAAGTGCAGCCACAGGGGAGGTGCAGTTTTGTTCTTCTTTCTGTCTTTGTGGAATAATCCCATTCAGTGTTGGGGCCAATTCATTCCTGTCCCTCCAGCAGTGCTGGCAGCCCTGTTTTACTTGCTTGAGATCACACCATGGGCCAGCATCAAGGCTATTCACTTGACACTGATACCTGATATAGTCCTGTGCCTTTCCTGGCCCCCAGGACCCAAGCCACTGCCCCAAGGGCCACTCCAGCCAAGCTGTGTCTGGGACTTGGTGGGGAAGGTGGCACTATGACAGTGCCTACTTCTTCCTGGAGGCACTCTGTGCCTACCCTCGCAACACCAATGTGCATTTTCTAAGCTCAGTTTCCCCCCAACTCCACATATTATTCTACCAGCCCCTACAATACCATGAGCAGCCCCTTTTCCCTATAAATATCCTCTTTTGTAGTGTCCTTGTCAGGCATGCCATGTAGCAGCCCTGCTGTATTATAATGTATATACCCCACAGAGGTTGAATTAAGGTTATACAGGCAAACTTAATTTTGGCATTTACTACTTTTGAGCGCTTGATTTTGCAATATTATTATGTCTTACTTTTTTATATAATAGACTACTAAAGTGAATTCTGAGAGAAGAAAATAGAAAATAAAATACATGTAACATTTTAAAATAATATGAATCTTGGTGCATAATTTGGCAATGGTATTAAAATAAGTGTTGTAACAACTTGCATTCATGAGTGTAGCTACAAAATGCAGTGTTGCCAATTCATAGTTTTATCATTAATTTTGTAACATTAGATGCTTGTTTTAAAGCACCAACAACTGGAATCAGGAAACTTCACAAGAACTGGTTTTCATCAAACATGTAAACATCTGACCATCATGGTAACAGATAAAAACTTAAAAAAAAAAAAAAAAGAATGAGTCGAAAGACTAAAACCACTTTAAAATGGAGCTTGACATGTGTTGTTTGTTTTTTTTAAAAACCTTCCTAACTTTGAAACTTAACTTACTGTATTTTTGAATGCTTAAGACTGGCAATACTGCAAGACTCACAGCCAAGCTGTTTGACCCTCATCAAAATTTCTAAGTATTGACAGATCTTAGTGATAGGGATAAAGTCCATGGGAATGAGGCAAAGACCATCTGAGATAAATTCAAGAATGTATCCTCCCATGGAATAAGGCATACCTCTTATGTTACGTATGCAAAACAGGATGCACATGGAATAATTATTTATTCATAATTACTGAGGTGATCGAATGTATATAAAAAGTAGCTTATTCCAAACCAAATCCATAAAGAACTGAGGTATCAGGCAGTTCAGGTTTTTCGGGCTTCATCCAAACATTACACTGCACAAACATTAAACACTAAGTACAACTTGGATGCATCTACACAAGACACTTTACTGTACAGTAGAGCAAATTACTGCTTATTAAGCATCTGCATCTACACATGTAGACTCTTACTGCACATTAATTTACTCTACTTGGCAGTTAATCTGCTACCTGCAAACACAAGTAGCAAATCAATTGCATAGTAATTTTTGCGCAGTAAGTCGCATGTAGAAGGCTGACTGGGAGCAAATTTCTTCCTGGGAGCCTGGATTGCTCCCTACCCCTTGGTGCTGCCTGCTGTCAGGGCGGGCTCTGCCACTGGAGCCTAGGCTGGGACAATGTCCCCCTGCCCCAGCTGCAGAGCACCCAGCCCCCACTCTGTGATCGTGGAGTGGGGGCAGGAAGCAATCTCCCAACCAGCTCTGGGCTCCCTGTGTGGGCAGTGATGGACATGGGGCTGGGACCTGGCCTTGACTGGGACAGTTCCCAGCCAACCCTGGGCTGCACAGAAGTCTGCATGTGCAGCGTGGAGGTGGCTGGGGACTGTGTTGTTTCAGGCAGTCTCCAGCCAGCTCCAGGGGCAGAGGGTATCCCAGTTAAGGGCAGGTCCCAGTTAAGGGCAGGTCCCAACCCCATGATCAGGGGAACAGGGCTTGGAAAGAACTGCAGGGGAGGCAGAGGTCCTAGACCCCTGACCTTATCTGCTGGTGAGGTAGCTAACAGTGAATCCCCAATCAGTGGACCAGGGCCAGGATCTCCTTGCTGCTGGGGTAGGGGGACACTGTTCCCATCCAGGCTTTGCCACCAGAGCCTGCCCTGGCAGCAGAAAGCTGCTGTGGGTAGGGAGCAATCTCTTAGCCCATGTGACAAGACAGCTGTATCCTGGCCCTGTTGTCCCTGCCAGCCCCTGGTCTGGCACCCAGGGGGAGCCTAAAGCTCCTCCTGGCTGCTGCAGGGTGCAGTGCATGGTCAGAGGGGGCTGAAGCAAACTACTGTCAGGAGCAGCAAATCTGCTCCCAAATGGGCACACGTATAGATGCCTGCGCCTGGTGGGTTTACTCCAAAGTAAACCCATCTAGCAGCATTTGCACATGTAGATGCACCCCTTGCATTTCTTCTTATTCCATCTCTTCTTTGAACTACCAAGCTACATACCTTTGGTCCCATTATTGAATTTCCAGGGATTCCATCCTCTCCCTTTTGCCCGATAGGTCCTGGATCTCCCTATACACAAAAAAAAAATTGACTATTTACAGTTTTCACTCTAAAGCAGCTTGAGATATCCATATACTTTTGGTAGTAAAATGATAATGACTCGGTCTACTTAGGAAGCCACCAATATTTTTCAGAAAAGTTTTCTGGTCTCCTTTACTCTTCTACTTGTGAAACAAATTTCAAATGCTTAGAAAGTGTATTATGCCTTGAAGATTGAATTTGAAGACCAACTGTTTTAAAAATGTGCTAATTACATGATGGCCCTGTGGCTTCTGCCAAAGTAAACCAGGATATGTGGTCTCTTCCAGAAAGAGTTGTTGGTGCCAGGTCAGCACAATTTTTCTTCTTTCAGAAGTTCTGCAGGAGGACAAAAGTAGCCCAAACCGTGGCTAATTTTGGCCATAGCAGGAGTATGGCAATGAAGCCCAGGCGGGCATCCAGATGAGCACGGTTGTACGGTATGTGGTGCTGTAAACACCTTGATTGCTAAGGAGAGGCTGAAGCAATCGGGCTTATTTAGTCCGCAGAAGAGAAGAGCGAGGGGGGAATTGGTAGCAGAGTTCTGGTTCCACAGAGGATGGAGCTAGACTTCTCAGCAGTGACAGATGACAGAATAAGGAGCAATGGTCTCAAGTTGCAGCAAAGGGAGGTTTAGATTTGGTGTTAGGAAAAACCCTCTAACTAGGAGGGTCTTGAAGCACTGGAATGAGTTGCCTAGAGAGGTGGTGGAATCCCCTTCCTTGGAAGTTTTTAAGGCCCAGCTTGACAAAGCCCTGGCTGGAATGATCTAGTTGGAGATGGTCCTGCTTTGGGCAGGGGATTGGGTTACATGACCTCCCTTCCAACCCTAATTTTCTATAATTTTATGATTAACAGAGTAGGGTCAGATGCCTAAAAAATAAAGAGCCTTCACTAAATTGATTCCTTGACCTCTTTCCTGGGGCCATTAAAATCTGGTTCCATCCAGTTCCAAAAGTTCCCATGGGCCAAAGACATTTTTAAATGAAACGAGAGTCCAATTATTAGCATGTCAAATCAATCATCTATAAATATTGGGCCTAGGGCAAGCAATAAGTTGGACCTTTTCCAAAGCTTGGCAGGAAAAAAACAACACAGCAAGAGTCCCCAGGAAAACAGAGATGCCTGGCCAGCAGACCTGTTATTCCTAAATCCAAAACTGTGTAATCATTGTCTTTATTAGTACTAATAAGTCTTTGCCATTCCATATCCTAATAAAGCTTTTGAATTGTGACTGGAATGGTCTCATCGATCAATTAATCTCATTCCTAACCACAGGTCCATTCAAAGCGTAACAGTCTCTGGGCTCAGATTTGAGGTGCTACTCGCATAATTCCTCAAAAGGGCAGTATCCCGGCAAGAGCTATATTTCTTTCTTTTTTAAATATTATACAGAAAACAAAGTGTTCATCAGAACATCTTAGATGTTTTCTAGCAAAACAACTAACCTTTTTGAACTGAGAGCATTTTCTCTTCATACATTCTGAATGAAGGTGGCACTGTCAGCGGGGGGTGAGGGAAGAAGAGGTCTTTGCAAAACCATGTCAACAGTTCTGTTACAAGCTGCAAAACCAGGCTCCACGGTGTGCTATCTCATAGCTCAGAAAAAGGCAGGAAGACTTCTTGCTCTCAAAAGTGCTTTAGTTCAACTGTTAACAGGCACACAAGGATGGCTAACAGCTTTCTGTTGATGTTATCAGTCAGCCCTTAGGGAAGGAGTTAACCCTTACTACTCCACAAGGATACCTCGTGTGCCCCTATCATACCACTCAAAGAATGGCAAACTAATCAGAGAGATTATTTAAAGGTAAAAGAAAATTGGGTATAAGTAACTTCAAGTAGATAGTTATCCTATCTGTAATGACCAGAAAAACTCTATGTTTATGCCTTGTGGATCCCACTGTCAAAACTAGATAATGTCTGACTGTTTAAGAAGTGATTAAACTGCTAGCATGATAAAACAGTTCCTTAGAGCTGCTTAGAAAAAAAAAAAAGCTTTTCTTTAAAAAAAAAAAAAATCACAAAGGAAAACTTTCCAAAGTGCTTAACCCTTAAATTTAGACATAATTTTGTTAGCAAGTCATGGTCAGTTTCACATTTTGCTCATGTGAGTAGTCCTGTAACAGCAAATTGTTCGTTTGAATAAAGTGAGCAGGATTTGACTCTAACAATGTAATATCTAATACTTGCTTTGCAGTAACACCTGCAGGCCATGTGGCCCTGAGATCCGTGTTGGAAACACTTATTGCAGTGAGTGAAAAGCCTTGTGCACAAAGCACATTGACCCTGGTCTGTAGGGAACTACTGTAACATTCAGGAAGACACGGCCTTCGAGACACTGACATGACCACATCTAGTATTGCCTTAATGAGAAAAATGTAGGCTTATTCTACAGAATGTAGGTCTATTCTAATGTGACTAAAACATAAAATAGATAGGAGATGGATTTTAAAGAAGATGGCTGCTATTTAGAAGCACAGAGTTGGAAGGATCATCAAATGCAATCCTCTTTACAGATAAGGTTCCTACACCGCCTCCCAGACAGCTGCCTAAACAACCTCTTCTTGAAACCTCCAATTAAGGTGATGCCATAATTTCCCTGGGAAACGCGTTCTACTGTCCTGCTGTTCTCCCTGTTTGAAAGATGTTCCTGAGAATTAATCAAAATTCCTCTTTGCTACAACTTAAACACATTGCTTTACATCCTGCTGTGGAAAGGAAAGGAACTCCTGTTCTACCTCTTTTATGGCAGCCTTTCAAATATTTGAAAGCCACTATCATATCCCCCCATTTAGATTCTTTTCTCTAGACTAAACATACCTAGTACTCTTGACTTTTTCTCATGGAATTTGTATTTCAACTTTTTGGCTTGGTTGTTGAATAGTATAATGCTATAATCTCCCATGTCTTACATACAGTGCTTCTGTTAACAAAGCCCTGAATCATTTGCTTTTTGTGGCAGCATCACGTTGCTTACTCATGCAGTTTCAGACACCATAATTCTTCTCAGCAAAATTACTGCCTGTCCTAGATCATTATCCCCTTTTGCATCTTTTCTAGATATAGCGCCTTACCTTCACCTATGGTGAATTTCATTTTCTTGTCTAGTGCCCAGTTCTCCAATTTATCAAGATTTTTCTGAATCATAATCCTATCCTGTCAAAGTTTTTTCAGTCTCTTAATTTTGTGTCACCTACAAACTTGGTCAATAAGCTCTTTAATCTCACATGCATTAAACAACAGTGTTTTAAAACACCTGTCTCAGAATAGATCCCTATGCCTACTACATTCCCCTTATCCACCAAGCTAGTAGTCTTGACAAAACAATTAAATCAAATTGGTTTGGTGTGATTTTGTTTTTAACAAAAAAATGTTGACTTGATGATCATCCCTTTATCCTCTTAATTTCAGAGGAGGAAGTTAAACCACAGCCACAAAGGAAAATATGTATACTTTTGCGGATGAAAAAGTGTATTCATGATCCAGTACAGTGTTAAATAACCTCCATGCTAAATAATTGATTTGTGATGCTGGCACCCTTCAGTCATCTCGCCCAACCTCAGCCCTGGAATTCAGCCCACCTTTGAATAGTCCTGGCTCCATCCACAGAAGGGAATCATGAACACATGAAGGGTATATCAGTTAACTAAGATGTAACGTTTCCTCTTCAAATGCAGGTAGCAAATTTAACTGCTGAGTAGTTACTGCACAGTAAGGCATATGTAGACAGCCAACATGGAACAAATTTGCTTCCAGTCAGCTATGCAGCAGAGGCAGGAGATTGCTTCCAGTCCCCGGGAACTTTCTATTACTGGGGTGGGCTCCAGTGGTGGAGCCCAAGCTGGGACAGTGTCCCCCTGCCCTGGCAGCAGGGAGCTCTCAATCATGGAGCAGGAGCTGGGAGATTGCCCCTAGGAGCTGCCTGCTGCTGGGGTGGGTGATCATTGAACCAGGGCTTGGAGCTCCCTGCTGCTGGGGCAGAAGGACATTATCCCAGCCCAGGCTTTGCCACCAGAGCCCACCCTAACAGCAGGCAGCTTCTGGGGCCAAGGAGCAATCTCACAGCTGCTGCTCCGATCACAGGAAAGCAATCTCGCAGCTGAGAGCTCCTTGCACAGGAAAATTGCCCACCCAGCCTGGAACTGGCTGGGGCCTTCCCAAGGCTGGGACAGTTGCCAGCCAGCCCCAGGCTGAGCGGAGGTGTCTGCACTTGGAGCCTGGAGCTGGCTGGTGACTGTCCCAGACTGTTCTGGCTGGCTGGGAACTGTTTCCAGGCTGCTCCCACTGGGAGCAAATCTGCTCCCAAATGCCTGCTTACATGGATGCCTGCCCAGGATGGGTTTACTTCCCAGTAAATTACTGTAGAATAAACCCATCTAGTAGCATTTGCATGTGTAGACATGCCCAGGGTCCATCAACTATCTCATGTGCATCTCAGTGACCTTTATCTCTGGGTGCTAAATCACCTCTGTAGACAGTGGCCACAAGTTGCAATGAAATTACAAATATCACATATCAATTTACAACATTTAATTCTTGTCCTTATTCCTTATTAAATTAAAGTCAGATTTCCAGAATGCCATAAGAATGGCAATGTATCTAGTGGGCTTTTTTTGTCTATCCTATCCCAAGGGAAAAAATTCCTGATCCAAAACTCTCTTAGTCCAACCTGTCTGTCTCAGAAACGCCTTAAGTTAAATTACACTTTATTATGGCACAAATCATGGTATGACAACAGATAGTCATTAGTCTGCATTAAACAAAGAGGGTCAAGTTCCATCCCTGTCCAATTACTGCAATTTTCAATGCATTAATTTCAGGTGTGATTAAAAATTATTACTGGGTGTGTCTACACAAGATGCTTTACAGTGCAGTTGACTAACTGACTGAGTAGTAAAGTGTGACTGTCTGCACGTGCAGACACATACTGCCCAGTCAGTCAGTCAACTGTGAGGTTGATTCACTACCTTCAGATGCATGGAGCAAATTAAACACGGCATAGTGACTGATTAGTAATCCATTCATAGACAGATGGCCAGAAGTAAATTTGCTCCCAGTCAGCCCAGGCAGCAGGAGTAGGAGAACAATCCCCCTCCCCCAGGTGGGAAATTGTTCCCTTCCCTGGGAGCTACCTGCTGCTGGGGTGAGCTCCAAGTTGGGAGTCTAGCTGGGACAGTGTGCCCCTGCACCAACAACAGGCAGCCCCCAGCTACGGCTTCAAGACTGTAGGGCTGCGCGAAGCTTTGGTTGCTGATTCAATTTGGCAGAGAGTCAACCTGATTCAGTGACCAAATCTCCGAATCTGAATCAAATTGGAGAGATTAACCCTCCAAATCGATTTGGAAAGATTTGGTGATTCAAACAGACGCAGCTTTAAATGCTTTTTCTACATACCTCTAGGTAGCAGGCGGTTTGTGAATGCTCCGATGCTGGGGCAGATGGAGCGTCCCACAAAAGTGCGGGGGGCTCCCCAGCACACTCGACAGCAGACCTGGAAGTGGACCAGAAACATTTCTGGTCCACTTCTGGGTATGCCGGGGAGCATGCAGGGGGGCCCCTGTGGCTGATCGCTGAGCCAAGAGAGCACGGGGGGCTCCCCGGTGAACCTGGAAGTGGACCAGAAGTACTTCCGGTCCATTTCCGGGTTTGCTGCCAGGCACGCAGGGGGGCACCCCACACTCCTATAGGTTCCATCCACCCCAGCATTGCAGCATTCATGAGTCATGCCTGGTACCTCGAGGTACGTAGAAAAAACATTTAAAGCTGTGTATATATCTGAATCACTGATTCTCCAAATTGGCATCGAATCTTCAGATTCAGCCGAATGTAATCAGGCACAGTGTTCCAAATCAATGAATCGAAACACTGTCCCCAATTTGGGCCAAATCCAAATTGAATAGGATTTGCACACCCCTACAAGATAGCTCCCTGCCCCTGAGCTGCCTGCTCGGAGCTCAGAGCCTGGGCCTAGACAATGGCCCCCTGCCCCTGACAACAGGCAGCTCCTGGAGGCAGGGAGTAATCTCCTAGCCCTGACTGTGATCGTGGAGCTGGGGCCTGAGGACATTGTCCTGGCCAGGCTCAGAGCCCGCCCCAGCAGCAGTCAGCTCCCAGGGAGAGGGAACAATTACCTACCCTCAGCTTCAGCTGTGGAGCCGGGGATGGGAGATGTCTGCTGCCAGGGCAGGGGGACATTATACAGTCTCCAGCAAACAGATCTCAGACGATTTACCTTTGGTCCAGGTGGTCCACGAATAGATGGTCCAGGTGGTCCAGTTGAGCCTTTATATCCAAGCTCACCCTACAATAAAACATCTCAATTTCAGTTTGAAGTGGATATTTACATATTTTTCCATTTACTTGAAACTTAATTTTCAATACTTTCACATAAGATAAAAGAATCAAAACACATAAAATGGAGAGGCACCTAGGTTACAATGAGTAATTAATCAAGTTTGTACAAAAATTCTTTATCTTTAAACTTATTGATAACTGAGTTTCAAGCTTGAAGCCAGCACTGATTCAAAGACTTATTTAAGAGAAATGATTTATTTGAATTCAGTCTTTTGACCGACTGCTGCTTGCAAGAACTGTCGGAACAATATGAAACGTGATTTGAATTACTTTCCTGGTCAAAGCAGCTATTTATTATACATAAAAGCTACATTAAAAGAATGTTAAAGTTGCAAAGCTGAACAGTCAAAAATTAAGAAAGGCTAGAATTCCTGTTACATGTGGAACCTTAATTTGGCCTTCTTGAGTATAGGCAATAACAAAAAGACTTTAATTATATGGTCACACAACATTTTCCTGAGGGTTTCTGCCTCATTCAGATGAAAATATTTCTCTGTTTTTCCATCTTTCTATGAAAGTCTCATAGTATCAGAGTCTTGAAGAGGTATTGATACAGTGTACCAAAAGATGGAATATAGAAAAAGAACAAACCTACTTTTGGTCCTGGAGATCCATGAGATCCTTTAACACCTTCCAGTCCTGGGAATCCTTTTTCTCCTTTCTCACCCTGATCAAAACATGCCATCTTAGTTTGCATCACTTTAAAGCTCTTTTCATGTATGGTAGACAGTTTGTTTTAAAAGCACCAAGTGCCTTAGATGCCTAATTCCCATTTGTGTCTTTGAATAAATCTTTGTAGACTCATAAATCGATATTAGGGACCAAAAACTATGATTTCTCCTGAACACATTTACTCCCCACTGACTTCAGTGAAATTTTGGACTTAATTTTTAGTACTTGTGCTTTGTAAATATCTAAGCTTTCCATATGTACTTTTTTACTATCTGATCCTATCGCACTTACTCCGAGTTAAACCTTCACATCTCAAACATATAAACTGAGACTATTACTTGCATGAGACAAAAAAGTAATTAAAAATGTATGTCAGTCATTGAACTATCATTCAAATAATGATATATAACCTTGTTTTATTTCTTAAGTATCCATGTATGTTCATACCTTTTGCCCAATGTCTCCTTTTCCAGGTGGTCCATCTGGGCCTCTTATACCTGGTTGTCCTTTTTCCCCCTAAAAAGAATTATATGCATTATCACATTAGTAATTCTGCACCACAGCAGTCTCCACACAAACCACAATGCTGTACTTTCTGTATCTATGTAAAGCAACTTTCATTCTTGTTCTGAAGAGTTTGCTTGAGATAACTGGAAATTTCACAGTGGGAAATTGTTTGAATTGAAATATTTCATGAAATCATGTTGATTTCATTAAGTCTTCTGAAGGAAAGATTTAAGATTTGTTTGTTGCTTGCCAGTGGTGTGTCCCTGTGTTAATAGCTCTGCCACAGGGAGCCTGGAAGCCCTGGAAATGCCAACTCATGCCAAGGATTCCAAGGCTTTCTGTTATAGCACCAGGAAGCCCAGTTTGAGCTAAGATTTCTGAATTCTCAGTTTTTTGTAGACTGCCAGGCAGGCAGACACCACAGGGCAGCTCAGCTTTTTAACTTTTTTGAGGGACAGAATGTTGGTTCTCCCTGTCTATCTCCATGCGGTGAGAAATTAGGGGGTTTTTTCTCATGGAATTTAGTTATGTGAAATTTCAAAGTTTTCCAAGGAATACTAATTCTAGGTTCCAGGCGATCCTACTGATTGACTATACAGATTTGGCAGGTTCCACCAGGGTTCCCCAGTAGCACAAAGTCTGAATAAGGGGTCGATTTTTGTGGCACATGATATTTGTAACCCCATGGGATCAGGAAATCATGTGCTGGTCAGCATATCCCACAAACAGGACTTGGGCAAGCCAGCTAGAATGGTTGCAGATTTAACGCATTTCTCAGGATCATTGGTTTTAATAGAAACTTATCCAGATTTTTAAACTGCCTATTCCCAGCAAAACCACTGAGGGAGGACACATAATTCATCTCCCAGATGAACATCTGTCCATTGTAAAGCTGCCCCCATGAGAAGTATGTGATGCAACTTGCAATTAGGGTCCAAATTCAATCTTTTGTGGCCTAAAGCTTTTGGCTGCTGATATTAAAAAAAAAAAAAAAAAAAAAAGACAATGCTTTCCTGAAAGAAGCTAAATTAGTTCAACCCAGCTCCACAGTGTCTGTATAGATTGGGTGCTTTAGCGGGGCTTTTTGGTGCTTTTTAAATCAGCTATTAGATAAAAGTGCCCAAAAAACCCACTAATCTATACAAATTTTGGGTGAGCTGGGTCCAGCTAATACAGTGCCTCTTCTGGGTATGTGCTGTGCTGCACTCAACTCAGGAGTGCACTGAGTTTGAAGTGCTGTTTTTTTAGGAGGGTTTTAAACATCTGTAAGGAGCTTTTATATACAGCAAATAAATTAGTTTACCTTTTCTCCTGAGTTTCCATCTAATCCTCGTATTCCTGGATTTCCTGGTTGTCCTGGTTCTCCTGAATCTCCCTTAGAAATTTGATAAATATTAATTTTTCCACAGCTTATGAAGTTAATGCATTTTGGAAACTAAACAGGTTACATTTTAGTAGAGTTTGAGTTAATGCTGTGCAATATAGGCAAATGACATGAACGAGTCAAATGGAAACTTCTGAGAACTCCATTTATTCTGCACAAATTCATCACTCTTGGCAAACTACTTAGTTTTCATTAGCATAGCAGCTACTCTTCTAGTTGCTACTATTATGCCATCATTTAAACACGGTTTTATTTAAAAAGATGAACATCAACAGTTGAAACTATGAATATTAAGCAGCTGAAACACAATTCTCTGGAGTTAATGATACTAATGTTACTTTTTATCTGTACTCATAACTAACTCTTTTTACTAAAAGGTATTCATGAAATATGAAAAAACTGGGCAAGAATTTAAACAAGCACCTTCTAGGTAAAATTAAAAAACTAGCTCACTTTGGGTCCCGGTAATCCAGCCCCAGGAGGTCCTGGATCCCCCTTTTGTCCAGCTTCACCTTCTTTTCCCTAGTAACAAACAGAGAACCATCAGTTTGGGTTGCATTAGAATGTTACATTTATATGCAACATCTACATAAAATTCTGCATTAGAAAATGCAGTTCTAAAATGCTTCAAATGATTATTTCTACTTTCAGTGTGTAACAGGACACAGGGGGCAACTCCCTGGTCCCTCTGCTACAATCTACCCAGGCACCTGCACTAACTTGGGAACCCACAGATCTCTGACTGGAAGTCAGACTCAATCAGCACTGAAAGTCCTCCCCACTGTGAGCCAGCTTCCCCTTTCCATACCTCTCTTGGAGTCTTCAACGACAAGCTTACTGGGGCAGGGTCACTGCAGCCCAACATCTCTCTTTAACCCCTTCCTCCCCAGGGCTAGCCAGTCCACACCATCACACAGAGTAAAAAGTCATGCTTGTGAAACCAAACTAAGCCACAGTTAGCAAAAAAAATAAGATACCCTATGTCATATGGGGCAAATCTTTACTTATTTAGGCATTAAACAATTATCAGGTTGAAAATGTTTTGGTCTCACCCAGCAACTCTTCAGAGCCTGGTCAGAATGGAGTGGATTTCCTATTCAGAATCTTCAAATATATCATCCAGAAACTTAGACAATTCTGTTTCATTTACGTTAACTGTTAGTGGTAATGTTGCAGTTTATGTTGCAGTACAGTATCAGATGTGGCTTTACAGATTAGAGATGTGCTAAAGAGCATTTGAGAGCAAACTCAAAGACATACATTCTGCTTTACGGCCATATTCATTTATGTCTTTTTGTAGAGCACTCTTGTGCTATGAGAGTTTTCCCACAGAGATCAAATGTGATTTGTGATCCAAAGTGAATGGGTATATATTCTTTCTACTGTTCCCATAGTAAAATGTACTCTCAAAGCAGGGAGCTTTTGTCTTTGATCAGATATATTCCTTGTCCCTTCCCTTGCAAATCACCTTTGGCCCCTGAATGCCTACTCCATGTGATCCTTTTGATCCAGGTATACCTTTAAGACCCTGTAAACCCTAAAAAGAAAAAAGCAACAAGTTAATCAAAAGTATCCCTCCAAAATGTCAATCTTTTATGGGTTAATTTTCCAATTAATAAAATGAAATTAATTATCTTCCCAGTAGTGTTGGAATGATTGTGTAGTGGTGAAAGCCCAGGAAATATGTGAGGCAAGAATTCTGCAAATGCAGCCTATTGCAGATCCTTACCCTTTGCAGTCATCTTAACTCTTGTGAGCAAAATACTACGTGGGCTGAGCCAAATAATTTATTTTTCTTTTGTTTTAATCCCAAGGCAATTGAAATGCATCATTATATTTACACTAATTTCAAAGGATTTGCATGAAATTTTGTCTGTTTTTTTTCTCTAAGTAAAAATGACTTTAGAGTTTTTAGTTTCTATATATTAAAAATCAGGTCAGGTTTGGGTTCAAATTTCACTACATCTCTAGGATTTGATCTGGTTTCTCTTGAGCTCGGTGGCAAAGCTATTTACTTCAGTAAGAGTAATACAGGCAGTCCTCGACTTACAATTTTCGAGTGACAATGTTTCGCACTTACAACATTTATAAATTGACACCCTGTTTCAACTTTATGACATCAGTTTCGATTTTACAATGCTTGATCCAATGAAACGCCACGCCACATCCCCACCACGCCACCAAACAAGTTTGCTGCATTGCTCATCTCCCTAGAGAATTTCTGTCCAAACTTCCTTGGACACTTTGTTTAAGAAAGCAGACAAGACTCCAGAAAAACCTTCAGTCAAGACTCCTGAGAAGCCTCCAGCCAAGACTCCTTCAAAAAGTCCAACCAAGTCACCTCAAAGAAGTCCTTCCAACTCAATATAATTTCTATTTACAATATAAGTACATTAATGTAGCTGTACTACTTATCTATAAATACAAAATTCTGGGGTATTTTTTGGTGAAAATAGGGTATCGGGCCTTGGTTCAGAAACCAATCCCTCATTTATAACATTGTTTCTTAGGAGAAAATTGGTTCCAAGTTACAATGTTTCGAGTTAAGATGCAGTTTTCAGGAACCAATTGTGTCATAAGTCCAAAGACTGCCTGTACCACCTTAGGTTTAGCCCCACTTTTCCAATAATGCAGGAGAAGTTGCTGGCACTTTGAAGGACAGGATTAGACTGTAAAATGAGTGTGACTGAATTGGGGAATGGGGTCTGAAATAAGATAAAATTCAATAAATACACAAGTTGAAAGCACCACACTTAAAATAGGAAAAACAAAACAAATACAAAACAGGGAATAACCAGCAAGGCAGCAAGAAAGAATCTAGGGCAGGGGTTGGCAACCCCTGGCATGGGTGCCAAAGCATGGCGTACAAAGGCATTTTGCTTGGCGCACACACCTCAGAGCAGATGGCAAATAAGAAGACAGGGCTGTGCTTTAACAACACAGATCAGGCCACTTGTGGCTCCTCACTATCCGCCTCTGGCACGCTAACGTAACATTTTACAAGTCGAGGTTGCAGGTGTTTTTTGGCACTCTGCCCAAAAACATTGCTGACCCCGGATCTAGGGGTTTGTATGGACCAAATTGAATGAGTCAGTAATGTGCAGCTGTTGCAAAAAAAAAAGGCAGCCGACTTTCTAAAATGTATTAGCACAGTGTATGTAAGACAAGATAGTTAATTATCTTGCTCTATTAGGTGCTGGTGAGACTTCAGCTGGAGTTACTGCATCCAGTTTAGGCATCTTACTTTAGGAAAGGGGTAGACTATTTGGGGAGAATGCAAAGGAGAGCCCCACAAATAAGCTACTTAAAGCAGGACTTTTGTAAGGAAATGATAAAATAAATAGTTTGCTTAGTCTTGAAAAGAGAAGATTGAGGTTGGATGCAAAATATATGGTTATTGAAATCATAAAAAAGATGGTGATGATCTATTGTCTACTTCTAGGGAGGGGAAAAAAGAGGTTAAGGACTTAATTTGTAGCCTGGAAGGTACAGTATTAGGAAAAGTTTCTAACTTGAAGTATAATAAAACACTCAAACAGGTGACCTAGGGAGTTTGTGACATCCCCATCACTAGGGGTTTATAAGAACAGACTATGAAAACATTTGTTAAGGAAGATCTATGTATTCTTGATTCTGCATCCAAGTAGAGAGCCAGACAAGATAACTTTTGAGATTTCCTTTCCAGATCCACATTTATATAATTTGCCAAATGAAGTATTCAGTTTGTTTTTAAGTAAACACAATGTAGGGTTTACCTTGACTCCTGGATAGCCTATCCCAGGGGGTCCTCTAGGCCCATCCGGTCCCACTGGTCCCTGTTCACCCTGTGATTTGTGATTTATAAATTATAGTGAATATAATATTTAGGTCTGACATATTTTCCCCATTTTCTAACGTGCAGATCAATTTAACATATTTACTTGAATCTAAGATGACCCTGAATTTAAGATACTCCCCCCAATAAATAGATTCTGTATATGGAAAATGTATAAATTTGTTGAAATTTTCCAGGTGTAGAATCTAATTATTGGAAGGTTGTCTTAAATTTACCCCTCCACCTCCCACTGCAGCAGGAAAAGCATTGCCTGGGGAGTCAGGTAGCTGTGGGGATCAAGCTGCCCCCATTTCTTCCCCCTGCAGCCTTCCTACCCCCCACCCCTGCCACCTGCATGCCTCCACCCCAGCTCCCCATAGTCTCTGCCTCTCCCCACTCCCCATAATCTCTGCCCCTTCTCCCCTGCTCCCCACAGTCTCTGCCCCTTTCTCTCCTCACCCCCTTTAATGTCAGATGTCACTCAGTCTGTGTTCTTGTCAGGTCATAGATCAGAGCACATGGCTTAGCTCCTGGTAGGCCATGTTGCAGTGGCAGCACTACTGATTGGCTGGGCAGGGGACAGAGTTTCCCTGTACTCCACGCTTTGAAGGGAACCCAGTCTGATTGGAGCCAAGCTGTGCTTGATAGTATATGGGGAGTAGGGGGCAGAAGCTGCAGAGGGCAAGTGGATGTGGGGCAGGAGGCTGCTGTGGGTCTGACTCTGGCCCTGACCCAGGTTCAGGGTCAGAATCAGAGCCACAGGAGCTGTCTGTAACCCACTGATTTGTATATGAATCTAATGTCCAAAGCTCCCCCCAGCCCCATGCTGATTGGGTGGGAGGCTTATTGAATTAATATGGTAATCTTCTAAAACCATAACAATAAAAAGCATGTATACAGAAACCAACCCAAAAGTCAACCCAAACAGCTGAAAACTCCTGCCCAGCTGCTCCTTAATACCATAAAAGAACCTAATCTATATAGGTATCTTATTTTTCTACTTTAAAGTTCTGCAGGTGCCCTGTGCCCAGGACTGACCCAGACTTGTGAGCACCAAGCTTGCCCCCAAGTCCAACTAAGATCCAGAAACGAAGTCCCCTGAGTAAATTAGTCTAGTAGGGGCTGGATCTAATAGAACTTGATAATAATTAAGTCACCAAAGATGAAAATTGAGATCCAGAAAGACCCCACTGGACTGGATGCCTAGAGTTTGGCAACTTTGCACCTATCCTCCCCTCTAAGACAAATAAAGTAGATGGAGGATGCACTCTGCTCTACATTGCTGGGTGGGGTCACAAGAAATAAATGCAAAAAAAAAATCAGCTAAACGAATTACAGGGGTGGACGGATGAGAACAGCTAGACAGGTTACAGGGGTGGGCGGATGAGAACAGGATGGGTTTCAACACTGACAAGTGCAAGGTGATGCACCTGGGGAGGAAGAACCAGCACC
>NW_017728886.1:45908988-45969447 GCF_001723895.1 Crocodylus porosus
GACATAAAGAAGAATTTCTTTACTGTCCGAGCCTCCAAGGTCACCTGCCATCAGAGGTGGTTCAAGCACCTACATTGAACACCTTCAAAAGTAAATTGGATGCTTATCTTGCTGGGATCCTATGACCCCAGCTGACTTCCTGCCCCTTGGGCAGAGGGCAGGACTCGATGATCTCCCCAGGTCCCTTCCAGCCCTGATGTCTATGAAATCTATGAAACTACCAGGTTATTTTAGAACAGGGGTGGGCAATTATTTCAGCTGGAGGGCCACTTAACAAGTTTTGGTGAGGGCCACAAGGGTAGCCCCACCCCTTGACAGGTGCCCCGTCTCCTGTTCACCACCTTGGGACCAGAAGTCCCACTCCTAACCCCTTACTGTGGCAGAGTGGCTGGGGAGAAGGGAAGGAAAGCCCTGCTCACATCTCCACCTTTACCTGAAGCGTGCTCAGGATCCACCTGGACTGTGGTTCTCTCCAGGGGCTGAGCAAGCAAGACAGTGGCCATTTTCCACTTCTGGCCATGCTGGAGGGACTGGTCAAGTCAGGTACTAGTAGTGGCCATGCTTGCTGATGCAGTCAGCTTCCCTGTTTGCGGGCAGGGCCAGAAAGCCACACCAGTCCTAATGCTGAAGAGCTGGCCAGCTACTCCAAGCCTAGTTATTGCTTTGGCAGGGACAGCAAGCCTAAGCTGTGTAGTGGGGGTGGACCCCAACTGGAGAAGAGAATCATCTGGAGCCCTTAAGAAGCCCTTGAGCTGAGGCATGGCAGGGAGCAGAAGCCAGAGGACACAGAACATCAGATGGTTGGGGAACAACTGTGCTGCTCATCTTTTGTTGTATTCATTCGAAATGGACTGCTAGGTATCCCTGGGGCAATGCCTATGGGGCTGGGCACAAATAAGACACTGGATTGACGTTAAATGACTGCAGATCCCTTCTGAGGGTCTGAGAGTATAAAGAGCATAAAAGGAGGTTTGAGGTGGGAGTGCTGGGGCTGGGGGCCCCATAATTGATCCAGAGGGTTTCAGCTGTATAAGGGACTAGTGGTATTAGCTGCTTTTCCCTTTGAGGATCAGGACTATTCCTAGACTCATCACCTCCTGTAGTTTTCCATCAAAGTCATGGCAGGTGAGGCCGAGTGAGGACCAGAGCACCCTAACCTTGAGGAGGGAATATACTGAGGCCATCCTATTAAGGACACGGCTATCCCAAGCCACCGAGACACCATTAGCTATGCTGGGAAGGCAGCTACAGCTTGGTAACAACTTTGGTGCATTGCAAGACAGTCAAAAAGAAAAGTGGCCCCAGGTTCTGCCATGGTCTTTGAGAGACTTAGCCCAACAGTGGCTTAAGCCAGAGATTACAACCTTGGCCAAAGGAGTAGGTACTACTGTATTAGAACAATTTACTGGGGACCTAGCTGAAGGGACCCAACAATGGGTGTGAAGACACCAATCCCAAAACTCAGAGGAGGCACTAAAATTGGCTGACACTTTTTCAGAAGCCAAAAGAATTGATTCTCGGGGATAGGGAGTACAAGGAATGATCCAGGGAGAATGTGACCCTTTCCCAGAGGGTTTGCAAAAAGATAAGATGCTATATCTGTGGAGAAATGGGACACAGAGCTTGGATGCGTCCAAAGTTTAAAGATGGATGGGGGTCACCACGGGGCGAACTGCACCCCTCTGGGGAAGAATCAAGTGACATAGAGAGGCCAGAACCTATGGATTGTAGCTTTGTAGCTGACACCAGTACACTACTGCCACAGGCTACAGTGCTGGTAATGTTAGAAAATAAAGAGTACTTAGCTATGATTGACATGGAATGTGTACAGACCTTGATTAAGGCATTGCTTGTTCCCCCGGAAGCAGGGGAACCCATGGGCCCAAAGAAACTGGTCTGCGTGCGTAGGGAATGTCAGGTATATCCCTGCAGGAAATTAAAGATGTCTGTATTAAGAAAAACAAGAGAGATACCAGTGGACTGGGTATACCAATTACTGTGCCCCATGATCCTGGGACATGACTGGCCAGAGTTGCCAATAGTCTTCCAGCACACCTCGGAGGCACCAAAAACCCATGTTGTTGGAAGGAAGAAAAAGGAAAGGCCAAGGCAATGATTTGTCATGATAGTGAAAAGGGGGGAAAAAGTCAAAGAAATAGATTTGGAACATCTGTCAGAGTGATAGCAGTTCTGAGAAGATCACGTAAGAGAAAAGATATTGCCATGCTTATGAGGACAGCATGGTCTGGTGGAATGACAAAGTTAGAAAACCGGAGATGGTAATGAAACACCCATGTTTTGAGGTAAGGGGAGATCTCCTGTACCAGATAATAAAAAAGGGTAGGGGAAGGGGAAGGAGTCACACAATTATTAGTCCCCAGAGGGATTTATTCCAGATATCCCATTCCCTACCTATGCGTGGGCACTTGGGCTGGGACAAATCAAGGCTCAACTTTTAAAAAGGTTCTTCTGGCTCCTTCAATACCTATGTCTATAATTGAAAAGCCATTCAATAGAATTGTGATGGATGTGATGGGTCCTTTCCCAAAGAGTAGCTCAAGGTATCAGTATATTTTGGTCATTATAGACAATATGACCAGGTTCCCAGAAGCAATTCCTCTGCCACTGGTGATGGTGCCTAAGGTTGCCACCCAGTTAATAAAATGGGTGGCCAGAGTTGGAATACTGAAAGAAATAGTGACAAATGAAGGGACAAATTTTGTGTTGGTTGTCCTGCAAGGCTTTTGTAAAATGCTCCATATTAGACACCTACAAACCATGATTTTCCGTCCGCAAACTGATGGGATGGTGGAGCCGTTTAATAAGACACTAAAGAGTATGCTGAGGACCACCATACGGTGCAACCTGAAGGATTAGAATCTTCTTTTAGATCCCCTACTGTTTGTAGTTTGAGAATCAGCACAAGCATCACTGGGTTTCTCCCCATTCAGATTAATATATGGTATCAACCCTGAGGACTGCTGGATGTGGGCAGGGATAAACAGGAGGTTGCCAGTGCCACATTACCTAATCATTTGGTAAAACTGCAGGACTGATTGCAAACAGTGCAGCAGATAGCCAGTGAAAACCTGTGGGGAGCACAGACCAGACAGAAAGGAATTATGATAAGAAGGCAAAGACCCAGGAATTTGTGGCAGGGGACTAGGTGGTGTTGTTATTACCAGACCAAAATAGCAAATTGTTGGCCCGATGGCAAGGCCTGTACCAGGTTACAGAGAAATAATGGACTACCAAATTCTTCAATCAGGGCACCATTGGGAGAAACAGGTATTTCATGTAAAGGGGCAGGAAGGGTATTTACTAGATACCCGACTCCCTGCAATTAGGTCCCGTCATTAGGGAGTGTCCCGGAGAGCAGAAAAGTAGAATACTGTTGTTGGGGGGACATTTGACCCAAGAACAGAACAGGCAACTAACCCAATTTTGGGACCTCTTCCAGAAGGAATCAGGGCTGGTGCTGGGGGTGGTCCATCCTATACACATGCCACCAGGAATGGTGATCCAAGACCATTTGAGATGCCTTCTCAGGGGCTCCAAGAGTCTGTGTGACAGGAAATTATGCACAATAGCTAGAGGCATCCTTAAGGAATCTTGGAGCCAGTGGCACAGTCCGCTAGTAGTAGTTCATAAGCCAGATGGGATACTGAGACTCTGCATGGACTTTAGGAAAGTTAATGAAGTGACTACATTTGATACACTCCCAATGCCCCACATCAAGGAGATGGTAGAAAAGATTAGATGAGCATGATATATCACGATGTTGGATATGACAAAAGGCTATTGGCAGATCCCAATAGCCCCAAAGGATCAAGAGAAGACAGTGTTCAGAACACCTTGAGGCCTGTTTGAGTTTCATTGCATGCCTTTTGGATTGCATGGAGCAACGGCAACTTCCCAATGCCTAATGGACCAGATATTGAGCCTGTACCAAAACTATTCAGCTGCATATATTAGTGATGTCATTATTTTCTTACATGGGAACAACACTTGGTGGACCTGAAGGCAGTGCTAGAAGCCTTGCAAAGAGAGGAGCTAACCACAAAGACACAGAAATGCCATCTAGGCCAGTGAAAAACCAAATACTTGGGATCTGTGGTAGGCCAAGGATGAGTGAGACCTGTGATGGACAAGGCTGAAGCACTACAAATGTACGTTAAGCCAAAAACTAAAAAGCAAATGAGGTCATTTCTGGGCTTAGCCATCTATTATGTAAAGTTCATTCCCCATTTCTTGGAGATGGAGGTACCCCTCCTACACCTAACAAAGGGCACCAGACAGGCAGAGATCTCATTGACTGAGGAGGCGCAGAGAGCTTCTGAGACTGTTAAGAATTTCCTATGTGGGGAGCCTGTCCTGTTCATGCCAGATTTAGTAAGTCTTTTTTTCTAGAGATGCATGCTTCAGGAGTGTCCCTCAGGGTGTCTTAACTCAAAAAGTGGATGGAGACAGCAGGTTCATAGCCTATGCTAGCTGCAGACTCCTGAAGCATGAAGTCCTTTACTCCACAGTGGAGTGTGAGTACTTAGTGAGCAAGTATAGAGCTTTTTAAGTACTACCTGATGGGCCATGAATTTATGCTCATCACGGATCATGCCCCCCTTATATAGCTACAAACTAGTAAAATGGATAATGCTAGGATTATGAGATGAGCATTGGGCCCTCCAACTGTATAGCTTCAAGATTGAATATAGACTAGGAAGAAAAAATACGGTTGCGGATTTTCCCTCCCGACAGCATGAGCTGGAGAGCAGTTCAACCAAAGTGGATCCATAGGCATCACAATGATTCCCCCCAAGGGGGCATCTCAGGATAAGTAATGTGGGTGAGGGTACTCATGGCTTAAGGGCAGGGATATGTGGAAGAGTGGCTGGGGAGAAGGGAAAGAAACCCCCTTGCACCCTCTCCCTTACCTGAAGTGTGCCTGGAATCTGTCTCGACTGTGGTTCTCATGAGGAGCTGAGCAAGCCAGACAGGGGCCATTCTCCACTACTGGCTGTGCTGGAGGGGCCAATCAGGCCAGGTGCCAGTGGTGGGGAAGATCACTGGTGCAGTCAGGTTCCCTGTTTGGGGGTGGGGCCAGAAAGCTGCACTAGTCCTAACGCTGAAGAGCTGGTCAGCTACTCCAGGCCCAGTTATTGCCTCAGCAGGGTTGGGGAGCCCCCGCTGTGTAGCGGATGCAGACCCCAATTGAGAAAGAGAATCAGCTGGAGCCCTTAAGAAGCCCCTGGAGCTGAGGCATGGCAGGGAGCAGAAGGCAGAGAACGTGGAGCCTCGAATGGGTGAGTAGCAGCTCTGCTGCTCACCTTTTGTTGCACTCACTCAAAATAAACCTGCTAGATATCCCTGGGGTAAAGCCTGGCTATGAGGCTGGGCATGAATAAGACACTGGATTGACATTAAATGACTGCAGATCCCTTCTGAGGCTCTTAGATTATAAAGACTATATATGAACAGAGGTTTGAGGAGGGAGTGTAGGGGCTGCAGGCAGTGTTGTAGCCACTAAGTTTCACACCTGGGACAAAGCCCGCAGCGGCAGCCCACCCTCACCCTGCGCACAGATCCGGGGGGCAAATGGCACCCCCGCCATGCTTGCCTGGAAGTGCATGCAGTGGCAGGAGCCACCCTTTCTCCTTTCCCTGCACCCCGCCAAATGAGCTGCTCACAGCTCTGTCCCATGTCCCTCCCCAACTGGACAGCACCTGTTGGCACCACTTTGCTTTGGCACCTGAGGCAGTTACCCTGCTCACCCCCCCGCCTTTTTCTACAGCACTGGCTGAAGAAATTCTCATTCAGGCTCCTAAGGCCCCATAGCTTATCCAGAAGGTTTCAGCTGTATAAGGGACTGATGACAGTTGCTTTTTCCCTCAAGGATTGGGAATGTTCCTAGACTCAACATCACCTTCTGAAGTTTTCCATCAAAGTCATAGAAGGTGAAACTGAGTGAGGACCAGAGCACCCTAACCTTGAGAAGGGAATATACTGAGGCCTCCCTATTAAGGAAACAGCTATCCCAGGCCACCAAGACACCCTTAGCTACACTGGAAAGACAGCTATGACTCGGTGACACTAATCTTTGCCACCAGAATTCCCTCTTTTTGCCCTGGAAATACTCGGGGGGGGCGGAGGGGAGAGAGTTGGCATCTTGAAACAGGGAAAAAACAAATCATATACTAAAAAACTCAAATATTTCCTATGGCTGGGGGTGGGAGTGCGTGTGAGGCTGTTGGAGGGTGTGGGTGGGTGTTGAGGGCATGGTGAGAGGTGGAGAGCCAGACCTACCCATCCTGTCCTGGCTGCAGTGCACAGTTCCCAGCTGCAAAGCCAGGATCCATATGGTGCAGCATAGGGCTATCCTGGCACAATGCAGTCCCAGCTACAATGCTGGGATCCACACAACGCAGCATGGAGCCAGCCCGGCCTGGCCTGTTCCTTCCATGCCACTTCACTTGAGTCCCGGCCCTGCAGTGGGGAACCACATGCAACTGGGAGGGGATGGGACAAGCCAGTTTGTGCCATGCTGTGCCATGAGGGTCCCAGACTTGTAGCCAGGAACCACGTGCTGCCAGGACTCACATGGCACAGCACAGAGCCAGCCCAGCCAAGCCAGAACCTGTCCCAGCAGTGCACCTTTCCCCACTGCAGGGCCAGGACCCAAGCATCATGGAGCCGGCACAGCCCTGCCCATCCCTTCCCAGCAGGATGCAGTTCCTGACTGCACGGCTGGGACCTGCATGGCATAGGATGGATCCAACCCAGCCCAGCCCAGCGGCATGCTAGAGTACCAGAACCTCTGGAAGTCCCACCCCATCAGGCTGGGCCAGCTCCATGCCTACATGTGGTGTTCCCAGCAGCCTAGCTGGGAGTGGCACATGGAGGCCACAAACTCCATGGAGTAGGGCAATTGCTGACAGTCCCCCCCCTCCCCCCTTACCTGAATTTCAACTCTCAGACAAGAGAGGGCTGGGGAAAAGCCACAGGGGCACACCAGGGCAGAATCTTCTGCTAGCCAGAAGCTTCTGGTCTCCATAAGCTTCTAGGGGTGGGGGTGTAGTGGAGTGGGGCAGGGCGGGGTTGAGTTGGTTGTGTTGTAACCAGAGCCTGAGCTGCTTCCTGCTGCAGCTGGCAGCTCATGCTGCCAGCACCATGTTGGCTTTCAGACAGGCAGCCACCAGCAGGTAATAATTGTCTAAATTTTAGAGGGGCCCTGTGGACCAAATAGAATGGCCTGGTGGGCCGGATCCAGCCCACAAGGTGTATTTTGCCCAACCCTGTTCTAGAAACTGAAGTGTCAACTGACCAGTCTCAAGATATAGCAGTAGAAAGAGGGAGTAAAGTCACCTTAGTCCATTTCTTCTCCCATGTTTCCAGCTGTAAATAACACAGCTTTGGCTGCAACTAAAACCTGAGCTCCATGTGTCATCAGCTAATACCCATGAGCATTCAGATGCCAGGGTGATGGATATAAATAGAACAGTTTGTCCTGTGTCCGGATAAATATATATGTTCATACAATTGCTACACTGCATAAAGGATTAAATCAGCATTAACTTTACTGTTGTTCCTATAGATGTGACTTTCATTTATCTCACCTTATCACCTTTGATTGATGGACCTGGTGGTCCATTTGCACCTTCTGAGCCTTTAGAGCCTTTTTCACCCTGGAAATTTTTCATGCAATATATTAACTTAATGTAAGGTTTTGTACATAAAATCTAAAGCAAATGATTTCTGTGCAAACAGGATACACATTTTCAAAGAAATTTTTGTGTCAACGAAGCATAGCTTAAAACACATCATGTCTAAGTAAAAGCCTCCTCTTTTAACTGTTGTAGCTTGAAATAACCTTCTAAAAGTCCTCACAGAGGAAGGTGAAAAATGAAACTGTCACAGGCAGAAGACTTGGGAGTTTCCAAGAAAACGTGGAACACTTTGGGAGTTTCATCATGTGTATATTGCAAAAGGTGCATCTATCCCAGTTAGCTACAGGCAGAAGGAGCTATAATACACCTCAGTCTAGGTGGTAGAGGGGAAGATACCTTGAGCAAACAACTACCCCAGAATAAGCTGCAAACATACATGTACACTGGGGTAATTTACACTGAGGTAGCCTTGTCCTTGTTTTTCTTCAGGATAATCATACACTGAATCTGAACAGGTAACTGGTGGGGCTGTACATTACATGCCCACTTCTCTTTTTTAATACTAGTAGAAAGGCTAATTATACAAGTATAAATGTGTTATAAAACAAAGTTCCAAGTCCCACCACTTTAATTGTCAATGTCAGCAAAATGGTACTGGTGCTCCTAAATTGCTTACATACTTTTTTGAAATCTTACTATAATAATTATACTGGAATTTTTTTTTTCCTTACCTTCTGGCCCGGAATACCTAGTCCGGGTGGCCCTCTCTCCCCTTGTACACCTTCAGGACCCCGTGCCCCCTAGCAACAGAAAGAAAGAACAGCTTCAAGCTGTGTATGCAATAAAGTTTTCTTGCTGACACTATTTCAAATACACTGTACTACTATCCCATCCAATCCATCATGAAATGGAAAACTGCAAAGGCTAAAAAAGAGCTGTGCTTCTGCAAAATCTTGCTAAGAACAGGCAATTAAAGCACACTGGAACGGCCATGCTTTATAGATTTAAATAACAATCCAATGCTGAAGTGAATTATATGACATGGTACTATATACTCTTTTTCCTGTTTGTAAAGAAGAAAGACAGCAGTGAAATTGCATCGTTTGTTTAGATGTATCTTTAGCCATCAGTATAGTTTACCACCTACCAGTATACAATACCACAGTTTAGGGCTGACCAACTGGCAGCCTGTGAGCCACACACAGTCCCCAGGTAGTTAGCCTGCAGGCCGCAGGCTCACAATATGGGTGCCTCTCCCTTGGCCAACCCCATTGCTCCCCTGATGTTGTTGCCAGAGTCTTTAGGCTCGCCCTCCCTTCCCAGCTTTTGGTTCCTGTCCCTGAGGACAGGGCAATGGGACCCATGGCATTGACAGAGACTACATGTAGTAGACTCTGGTGACCCAGGGAACCCAGTGTGGCTCAGCATGGGAACCCACTTGGTGCCATATGGGGGCATCAGTGTGGTACAGTGGGGGCCACCAGAGTCCTCTAGATGTTGTCTCCTTCAATGCCATGGGTCCCATTGCTCTGTCCTTAGGAACAGGAACCAAAAGCTGGGAAGGGAAGAAGAGCCTAAAGACGTATCTAAGGTAGAAGCAAATTTCAGTTAGCTCAAGCTGAGATGGTATTAGTATTGCATAGTTTCATAGTTTCTAGGGTCGGAAGGGACCTGAGTAGATCATCTAGTCCAACCCTTTGCCATGGCAGGAAATAATATTGGGGTCAAACGACGCCAGCAAGATGTTCATCCAACCTCCTCTTAAAAACCCCCAGGGTAGGAGCCTGCACCACTTCTCTTGGAAGTTGGTTCCAGATCCTAGCTGCCCTGACTGTGAAGTAGCGCCTCCTGATATCTAGCCTAAACCTGCCCTCTGCCAGCTTGTGACCGTTATTCCTGGTCACTCCTGGTAGCGCACAGGGGAATAGTGACTCCCCCAATGCCTGCTGATCCCCCCTGACTAGTTTATAACAAGTGTTTGCAATATTACAAGTGTTTGCATAATGCTCCAGTTATTCAAATGTAGCTTGCATAATACCTACACTTGAATATTGCCTCAAAAATGTGAAAAATAAATTATCTGTGTAATAACAGCTAAATTTCTAGAGAGAGAGATTTAAAAGACACGATGTGTTGAAGCCTGGGCAGTGTTCACGCAGGAAATCAACACCCCATTGTACATTGGGTCTGTTTTTCATTTAATCTTATATGTAAAGTTATGCAAAGTTGTGGAAGTATAGATGGATATTTGAACACAAAATCACAACTTTTGCTTGGTTCTGATACTTCCTCTGTCTTGCTGTGTGGTATGCATCATAACAAATGTGGTGGCTGTATCCTAACCTATGGTGGCAAAATTTTGGGAAAAAAGTGCAGCTAGTATGTGGGTTTCTGATACAGTACTGAGACTGTTAGAACAGCATTAGTGAAATGATGTTCTAGCATCAAATTTGAAATTATCACAGAAATTCTCATTTTGTTATAGAGTAGAGAGGTCATTTACAAAGTCAGCATAACCCAATAGCTATCACAGTGTGGTCCCTGAGAAGACAGAAATTTTATGTTCTTAAAATACGGAATAACTCTTTCCAGTACCACTATGTACGTGGACTAATAACACTGACTAGTTCAAAATACCAGACTGCATTCCCCTTTGCTTTGGATTTATTAGATTTCCATGAACTGGATAGCTTAATGCCTAGCACCAATGATAATTGAATTGTGTCCTCCAATAATAATTGAACTGTGGTGGAGTTGTGTGGGTGGGTATGCTGGTGTATCTGCATTGTCACTAGAGGTCTGGAAATGCAACAAGATGTGAGTTTTTTATTTTGTTATGACAACTCACCCTGTCCATACGGCCCATCAGCAAAATGTGGTAGTGAGAACAGTTACATATTATTGTTATTGTAAAGTAAACTTAATGCTTGTATGGGTAAAAAGTTGGAACTGCGCATATCAGGTCATCATCATACAAAGAAGAAATAACTCATGACTAACAATTTGAATGGAGATAGGCAAATATTGTATATATTAGTTGGGATATTACATCTGAAATCTAGTATAAATAGTGAAGTGATTAAAAAAAAGAAATGTTGAAGTATAGAAAAGCAGAGGTTGGTCTTTAAAATGTTGCCAATATTTTTCTGTTTTTCAGTAATTCATACTTCTATTATATAGGCCCATTGGTGAGTTTTGGGGGATGTTCATGTCTCTTTTTTTTTAAGAGGAGAAATACTGTGAATGTTCCAATTACAAGTTGACTGTGTAAAAATGCAAACAGTATGAGAATGAAATCCTAATTTCCTGAGTGTAGCAGCACCAGACCACATTTGTGACTGTAAAATGAAAAATCTGTCTTTGTTGTTTGTATTGTTTTGTTTTTAATGACAGAAAAATGCCTTTTTGTATAATATCTTTTTTTAATTGTTTGATGGGTAAGAGAGGAAAAAACAATGAAAATAATGTATTGATAGAAACCCATCAACACTCCTGCAAATTAAAGACAAGGATTTCAGGGAGTTTATCAGAAAGATGGAAGAACAACTACTTACCATATGCTTTGTTTGCAAAGACTTTACATACCTATTAAAAGGGCTGTGGAGAACCTAGAAGACTGATTGCAGTTCAGTAGAGACTCTACAACATTATTTAGTAAGTAAACCTATGAATTAAAATTTTTTCTTGCTTTTTTATAAATAAGAAATATGGATGTTGTGTGAAAGCTAGGATTTAGGGATGTGAATCTGACAGTGCCACAAACGCCGGGAAAAATACATAGCCTTTAAGAATCATTTCCACACCAGGTGTCAATCCTTGTTTTTAATTAAAGGTACATATGGGCATCAAGAAATGGCACAAAGTTCTTTTTTGTATTTATTTTGTATTGGGTGTTGTGCTGTTTAAATTTTTTTTTAAATTTGACAAGCCTAAAAGTGCTGTGCTTTCTGTAATTCCCATCAAGTAGGAATTATAGATAAAAATGCACCTGTATATAGAAAGCCTTACAGAAAACAGTTCTGCAATGCTGCTTACATGGAAAAAAGCTTGATTACCTGATCCTATTTCAATTGGCTTTGAAAATTGTACTGGCTCCTGTTTGCATTATGCTTTGTGCAATTGTTAATGCAGCAGTTATTGACACATATGTAGTCACTGTCATTATCCCAGCATGAGATACAGGGTGGGGTATGAGTGGGGTGTATGCATATGGTGGGGGAGGGATTGTGAGGGGGTATGGCTCTATGGGGGGCAATAGGTGGTGCGATAGTCAATAAGACTATCAAGCAAGTTCACCTCAGTTTCTCAGATTGCTCTTATTTTTAATATATTGTATGGCACTTTACTGTCAACTTACAGTTAATCCTGGCTCACCAATTCCAATAGGTCCTGGAGGCCCAATTCTTCCTTCCTGGCCTCTTTCACCCTTGTGAAAAGGAATTTTGAAAGTTTAGTTTTTATTCTGAACAAACCATCTCCTTAGGGTAGCAAATCAGACTCAATTGCTTATATAGTTTTCAGAAGCATCTAAGTGACTAATAAGAGATTTTTAAAAATGGGAGTTGGACATTTTGCAATCTAAAGAAATAGGCACATGTACAAGCTACTATGAGATAAACTACAATATCAGCTGCTCTTCTGTAACTGCTCAGGGTAACAGCACGCACATGGTTAGTAACTAGAAAGCCACGTTCTCCTGTACCTCATGGTAACTTGATATGTGTCCCTCTCCTAAGTTCCATTGAAAATCTATGAGAATTAGGCTTCTACTCCAGCACAGGAATTTCAGGCTTAATAGAGTTGCTACGTGCCTCTGATTCAAGTATGTTGTTCCTCCAGTACATCGGGCATGTCTACACATGCATTTCTTGCAGCACTGCTTTACTCACACGTAAGTTACTCGCAAGTAAATTATGTCAGGCAGGTGTCCAGATGTGCAGGAAACTGGCTGCAAATTTGTTGCCAATCTGCTGCTGGTTTCTCAGGCCCTGCAATGGGCCCCTGCCACCACCAGGGGAGCTCCAGGCTCCCCATAGGTCAGGGGTGGGCAAAATATGGCCTGTGGGCTGGATCCAGTCTGCCAGGCAATTCCATCCAGCCTATGGGTGCCCACCAACTAACTGTATCCCACCCAGCCCTTCCACCCACAAGGGAGGAAGTGAGGCACCCACATATACACCCCCCCCCAACAATACCCTCTTGCACCTTGCTCCCACCTTTGTGTGTGGAAGGGCCTGGCCCAGCCAGCGCACAGCTTCTCGGTGGGGCTGCTGCTGCCACTGCTGCAGCTGCCGGCAGATCCGCTCAGCTTCCCCAGTGTCTCACTCATTCTGGGCCCAGGTAGGGAAGTGGCGGGAGGGAACTGGCTGGGAGCATGGAGCATGGGGCTGTGGAGCCCACACCCTGGGGCTGGTGAGAATAAGGAGCTCAGGTGGGCAGTGTATGAAGGAGAGTGAGGGGGGGTGTGGGGACCCCCTACACAATCTCCCCTATGGTGCACAGCCCCCACCAGTGGTAGTAGCAGCAGGCAGAGGTGCTTGGGGTGCTCATGCCCAGCACAGGCATTGCTGCCGCTGGTGCACGGCTCCATCTAGCGCTGCACATGGGGGCAAGGAGAGTAGTCAGGCATGCCCATTTCTGTTGGATGAGGCTCTGTATGCAGCTCCTGCACTCATGTGCCTCAGGAAGAAGCCCCACGCCATGGAACTAGCTGCCTTCATCTCTCCCTGCTGTGCAGGTCCCAGGACTCCATGCAGAAGCAGGAGCCAGGACTCCCCTCTGCTTTCAGCAGAGTCCCAGCATCTCCATGGCAGGGCGCAGCAAAGTCAGCCAGCTTCATCACACAGGGCTTCCCCCAGTGGTACGTGAGTGTGAGAGCTACATATGCACTGTGGGAAGGCCTGCATGATGGAAGCAGGCTGGCCAGGTTGCACTTCTCAACCCCGTGTGCAGTGCTGGCCAGAGCTGAGCACTGCCAGCAGCAGTGTATGCTGGGCACAAGAACTCTGAGTACACCCACCTGTTACAGCCGCCGCTACCGGTGGAGGCTACACCATGGGGAGAAGTGTGTGGGGAGTCCCCACACCCCTTCACCTTTCCACACACCCCACACACCCATGCCTACCCCCACAACCTCCAACATACACATACACACCCCCAACATACCCTGTTGCCCTCACACACCTGGCAACACCACCCCACAATCCTCCCCACACAGCCCACACCCCATCATATGCATACACAACACCCACAAACCACTGTACACCCCCCCACCCCAATTACATCCTACATGCCCCCACACACAATATACAAGAGGAAGACTTTATTTCTGAGTTATTGTGCAATCATCTCTATATACATTATGCGAACACAAAGCATGACAAATATTTTTTGTAGTAAAATTAAAATATAGTAGGTGTTTGACTTTTAGTGTATGATTTGGTTTTTTTAGTTCCAAGATGGCATCCCTCCCCTCCAAAAAGGAGTACTTCCAGAGGGCAAAGAGAGGGACTTCTGGTGGCAAAGGTCAGGGGTTAGGGGTGGGACTTCCAGTCCCAAGATGGCAACTAGGGGGCAGACCACCTCTCAAGGGGCAGGTATAACCTTGTGGCCCTCAACAGCTCACCAAAAGTCATTAAACGGCCCACCAGCTGAAATAATTGCCCATCCCTGCCCTAGGTGCTCAGCCAGGGGCTGGTAGGGAGCACCAGGCTAGGAGACAACTGTCTCCTGGCCTTGGGGGGCTGCCTGCTTCTGGGGTAAGGACAATGTCCTCCTGCCCCAGCAGCAGGGAGCTCCTGGCACTGGCTCCCCAGTCAGAGGCAGGGAATTTGGAAATAGCTGCAGGGGAGAGGCAGGTCCCAGATCCATGCCCCAATCCACTGGTGGGGCAGATAGCTCACTGCTAGTTGCCCCACCGGAAGATCGAGGCAGAGGGCTGAGACCTA
Source organism: Crocodylus porosus (assembly GCF_001723895.1). Taxonomy (NCBI): domain Eukaryota; kingdom Metazoa; phylum Chordata; order Crocodylia; family Crocodylidae; genus Crocodylus; species Crocodylus porosus. The sequence goes on from NW_017728886.1 coordinate 45,923,597, forward strand.
CCCCACCCCTGCAGCTCTTTCCAAGCCCTGTGTCTCAATCATTCAATCAGAGCACAGGGCTGAGACCTGTCCCTGATCAAGATAGTTCCCAGCCTCTGCTCTGCACACTGGGTAGAGGCTGGGAGCTTGTTCACTGCCCAGCTCCATATAGCAATGCAATGTCCATTATTCTGGATTGCTCGAAGGCTTCATAATTAGTTTGTGCTCAGTGACAGCACTCCACACTCTCGCATTGTCCCACAGCTTAAATAACTTCCTTGATCACAAGGAACAAGGGAAAAGGGAAGTAGTGCTGGCTCCTACCCTGGGGATCTTTAAGAAGAGGCTTGATGACTACCTGGCTGGACTCATTTGAGTCCAGTCTTTTCTCCCGCCCAGGTGGGGGGTCGGACTTGAAGAGCTACAAGATCTCTTCCGATCCTACTTCTATGATTCTATGAAAAAACCCCATAGAAGTGCTGCTGTTTAAAATCTGGCACTATGTTATCAAAATACAGAAGATCCAGGGACTAAAGCAACTATGAAGACTTGGGATGAGGAATGGACCGATATATGAGACGAATCAGCAAAACCTGAAGCAATTGCCCTTCTCCCAGCTAAGAAAATGAATGACAATTCAGTCCCCTGTGCTTGGTCAACTTTGGTTTCAAGCCTCTAATACTATTAGGCATCTATACCTAATAAATGTAGATGTACTTTGATCACTTTTACACATGGTTCATCAACCTCGTGTATTTTATGCTGTGAGAAGTACTTCAATTTGTTTACTGCCATGAGAGAGATTATATATTGACCAGGAAGGTACCTTTTAGTTTCAAATGATAAAAGCTTGAGTTTTCACTAGCAAAGAAGGATTTTGTTCAAAATATTACCACATATATTACAACAGAGCATTCATTTAAGAACAGGATTGTAATGGGAAATATATTCTTGATGATGATTACCTTAGATCCTGGATGTCCAATTCCAGGGGCTCCAGGAGGACCATAAGGACCTGGAGGGCCTGGCTCTCCCTAAAACAAAACAAACCTAGTAAGAAACACTTACAGGCTCATGGTACTTTGATAATAAGTGGAGAACAACAAAATGGTGAAGGGGCTGGAGCACATGATTTCTGAGGAAAGGCTGAGGGAACTGGGTTTATTTAGTTTGGAGAAGGGAAGAGTGAAGGGGGATTTGATAGCAGCCTTTAATTACCTGAAGAGTGGTTCCACAGAGGATGGACCTAGATTGTTCTCAGTGGTGGCAGGTAATAGAATAAGGAGCAATGGTATCAAGTTGCAGCAAGGGAACTTTAAGTTATATATTAGGAAAAACTCACTACAACAGTAAAGCACTAGGACAAGTTACCCAGACAGATTGTGGAATCTCTATTTATGGTGGTTTTTAAGACCCTGTTAGACAAAGCCTTAGCTGGGATGATATAGTTGGAGATGGTCTTGCTTTAAGCAAGGAGTTGAACTAGATGACCTCCTGAGGTTTCTTCTAACCCTGATTTTCTATGATTTGATGATATTTACCACAGTATGTGGCAAACAGGCATTTGCTTCCACAAAGCATTTCTGATCTAAAAATGTAAGTTCAGAATGTATAGCTGGGGTGATACTGATCTAGTGAAATGACTGGGATTTCATCATTAGACACAATGACCTCACAAGAAAGACAGAGTGATCTCCTGGGATCTCTTCCAGCTCTACTTTTTTTGTGATTCTGTCATTCAGTGCGGCCAGGATTTCACCACAATGAATAATCCCAAGAATGAGCAGTGACATTCTGGATGCGTCCAGACAAGTGCACACGTGCAATTTGTGGTGCTGCAGACCTATGTTCAGTGTCACAAACCACACATTCTGCACAAACAGGCATTCACTGCACTGCTAATTGACAGCATAGTGGGGTTGTTTGAAACCAGGAGATCCTGGTATCAAAAAGCCTGCAGCAGAAAAAGCAGGGTGGCGTAGATGGCAGTAGCATGCACTGCCCAAAACCAGAGCCTGGCCTGCTGGAGACACACTCTGGCTTCCAGCCAGGCTCTGTAAACTTGGCTTCCAGCCAGGCTCTGTAAACTCAAACGTTTCTTGAAAGAGTCCAGCCTAGGTGCCTGCACCACTTCTGGAGGCAGTCTATTCCAGGCCTTAGGGGCTCGGACAGTAAAGAAGTTTTTCCTTTTGTCCAGCCTAAAATGGTCATGGAGGAGTTTATGACCATTGGTCCTTGTTATCCCTTGGGACGCTCTGGTGAACAGACATTCCCCCAGATCCTGATGCACACCCCTTATGTACTAACAGGCAGCCACTAGGTCACCCCGAGCCTGGGATTTTCCAGGCTGAAAAGTCCCATGGCTCTCAGCCCCTCATCTCTTGCCCTCTGATCATGCACATGGCTCTCCTCTGACCCTCTCAAGTTTCTTGGCATCCTTCTTGAATTGTAGAGCCCAGAATTGGATGCAATACTCCAGCTGTGGCCTCACCAAGGCTGAGTACAGAGGGAGGATGACATCCTGAGATTTACTTGAGAAGCATCTATGAATGCAAGCCAGAGTTTTGTTTGCTTTACCACCTACAACATCACATTGAAGGCTCATGTTCATTCTGTGGTCAGTCATGACCCCCAAGTCTCTTTCAGCTGTGGTGCTAGTGAGCGTAACACTGCCAAGCCTATAAGTATGCTGCGGGGGGGTGGGGTTTCGCCCCCAAAGTGGAGTACCTTGCATCTTTTGTATTGAACGTCATCAGGTTTATATCCACCCACTTACAAAACTTATCCACGTCAGCCTGGATCACCAGCCTATGCTCAGATGTGGACTCTATGCCCCAAAGTTTAGTGTCATCGGCGAACTTGACCAGTGTGCTTCTGACACCAATGTCCACAACATTGATAAAGATGTTACAGAGAACCGGTCCAAGGACAGAGTCTTGGGGACACCACTGGTCACAGAGCACCATAATGATTTGCTTCCATTGACTACTACTCTCTGGGTTCGACCTCGGAGCCAATTTCCCAGCCATCAGAGTGTGAAGTAGCCAAGGCCACATTTGGCCAATTTTTCCATGAGGAGATCATGAGACACCAAATCAAAGGCTTTTTTAAAGTCCAAATATATGATTTCAATCTCCCTTATCCAGGTGATATGTCACATGGTCCTGGAAGGAGATGAGATTGGTCAGGCAAGACCTACCTATGACAAACCCATGCTGGCTCTCCCTAAGTTGCCATCCAGCAGCTTATCACGGTCTCTTTGATAATTTTCTCCAGAATCTTACCAGGGATTGAGGTCAAGCTGATTGGCCTGTAATTCCTGGGATCTACTTTCTGCTTTTCTTGAAGATAAGCAGGGCAGTCCCTTTGAGCTGATGAAAGACCCATTAAGCAGGTCTTTTCCTGGGTGTCGGTTATCAGTTGTTTCGTTTGGTTCAGCAGGGGTCTGTAACAGGAGGCCTTCCTGGGGCAGCCTTCCCAGTGGCCCACCCACCTGTTTCTGGGCTAACCACCCACCTTCTTGCCCACCACACCTTGTTGGTAATTATTTAATTGATCTTAATAAAGTGGGAGGCTGCCCATTTCCTTCCTCGATGCCAGGTGGCACTATCTGTAGCTCTGTTCCTCCCCTACACTGCAGCCCAAGCCCCGCAGATGGCATCCAGATATTCTCACAATGACCAGCCCCATGCTAGGCCCCAGGATCCTACTGTTTGAACCCCTCTACGATCCCTCTATTCTGGCAGCCTAATCTGCCTTCATCCTGGGCAGCATATCTCCCTGAACTGCTTCCCCTTCCAGATGTGGTCCCCCCAGGACCTTTGGCTCACTAGCCCTGGACCACCTCCAGGCCACTCAGAACCCCAAGCTGTCAGCTTTTGGGCATTTCTCATGGTGGGCCCCTGGCCTTTTGACCCTTCCGATCCTGGCTCCAGAATTGACCGGTCAGGGGATGTCCAGAGAGATGCGAGTCTATGGCCCCGCTCTCTCACTGGAGTCCACCTTCTAGAGCCCGCAAAGGTGTAACCCACCCGGTTGTGGGGGCTTAGGGATTAAGGGGGGCTCCCAGGGGAGCTCCCAGGAAATACCAGGCCAGTTACCACCCTGATGAAAGGTGGGTTAGGGTGCCAAGAAGTGCACTGATTGATTATTAATTTATCATTTACATTACCAATCAATTAATTGAAATATAATGCAGCAATTAATCTTTTCATTTTAACAAGAATAAAACCCAAATGTACTTTCATAATATTACTAGAAATCTCTTACAACTGAGATCTGCCAAACCAAAGGAAACTCTTTTTGAAGTAGAATGTAGTGCATTCAAAAGCTTGTGTAAGTCTATCCTAGCTATGCAGTTGGTGCAATAGAAGATATCACCTACAAAATCCTTGCCTCTCTTCTATTTCCTGAATCATCATTGCTACAACGTCCTTCCATTTCTACTACAATACTCTTCAATTTTCCTACAACAAACATAGTTCTGAAAATTTCTCTATTTTAAAAACTTAGAGGAAATAGCAATTAGTGAATTGATGAATCAGGAACAATTTTGTAAAGAGATAAAGAATTAGTCACAATTAAGTCACATATTTTCAATAGACCTTATTTTTTAAATGTAGTAAGCCAAATGCAGGCATAGTGGGACAGGGTGAAACACTATGAAAACTTCTCAACAAAAATGTGATCAGTGATTGAAAATGGCATAAGTTAAGCCTTCCAGGATCCAGAAATATTCCTATTGATTTAAACAATGACTGTTGGAGTGCAAATTTAACGTATCTTACAAAACCACAGCTAAACTAACTTTATGATCTACACTATGACACTTGCTGACAGTTACCATATGTCAATGCAAAGCAGATTTCACAATTTTTCAGTTTTCATGCATTATGAAATACACATTTTTTTTTTCTTTTTTTAGTAAGCCCATGGAAAGAGGGCATGTATACATGTTCATTTACATCTATGTGAGACAGGAGTCAATCCCAGCTCCGTCTCCCTTTAAACTTGCCTGCCACAACTTAGATAGAAAGAAAAAGAGAGGGATGCAGTGATGGTATCACAGCAAGGAATTACTAATGTCACCCAGGTAGTAAACTCTCACAGAATAACCTTTATTTGTATTATGGGAGTCTGTATTGTAACAATATCCTCACTAATTACCTCATTAGTGGGGGCATTCTGAGCTGCCGATACGGACTCTCAGCACCGGATGCCTGAGGGATACTTTGTAATTACTAGAGTCTCTTGGGTTAAAAAGTCTTATGAGCAGAGTACGTTCTCCACTTCTTTTCATAGCTCATGCTGGGAGCTGCCTCACTGCTCCCTCACCGATTGAATTGCTGATTTGGTGCCTTTGTGGTCTCGATGACCTGGCGACTCTGTCTAGCTCCTACTGCCCAAGCTCTGTCCCAGAGCCTCTTTCTCGCTGGCTCCCAGGGTTCCTGGCAATGCAGCTTCCCAGAGTCCTGCAGTCTTTCCCTGCACTCACCAGAGTGATTGTGGTTCTGCTCATCTCCAGCCTCCAGAGGCTGAAAAAGAGCAGGGGAATGAGCAGGGGGCTGGAGACCAGCAGGGGGGGCCAAGGGAAGAGGCAGTGAAGAGGAAAGGGCAGGGACCCTGCAGGCAGTGTAGTCCGTGTGCTCTGGGGGGGGGGTGGGACTCTGCCCTGTGAGGGGCAGGGGACCATTGGCAATGCGTAGGGCGTGCACGTGGGTGTACGTGCACCCCCTGAGTGTAGCGGTGCACCCCCTCAGAAAAGGCATCACCAACACTATTGGTGATGCCTGTGAGTGGTCGCCACTTGCCTCCCCCTTGCCCCACCCCCAGAGGCATCTGTGGGCAATCAGCGATCACCACTGGCCACTGCTGTCACTGTCAGCAATATCTGCAGGTGGTCGCCATTCGCCACCCCTCCTCCCGCTGCCAACAGCACCGGCAGCATCTGCAGGAGTTCCCTGCTTACCACTGCCTCCATGCTCCTGCCACTGCCAGCACCGCCATTCCCCTCCAGTTGCCAGAGGCACACAGCATTCATGCAGGGGACCCACCCCTCCTAAGCAGCCCCCACACCCACAGTTCCCCCACGCCTACCCACACAGTGACTCACATCCCCCCACATCCCTCCCACCCCCTTTCCCACCTCCTCCTGCAAACCACACATCCCCCCATCACACACCCATCATGTGATAAGGAAATCCAAAGCAAACATTAAAGCATATAGGTATTTAGGATTTATTTTATTATGATGCTAGAGACACTGGTAGGCTTCCAAATGTCTTTAACATTGTAAATATAGCAATAAAACATTGCCCATCTGATCAATCCCCCTTTCTCTCTTTTGTTCTAATTGTGTAAGAATGTGGATTTTGGGGTATTTTAAAAAGTAAATTTGGGATGCTGCTTCAGCAGTCTAGCTGACACAAGGGGCTAGTGTCCCCAGATTCCAATTGGCTGGGCCCCAGAAGCTCCTGAGGGCAAGTAACCCTGAGCTGCTGACTACGGCAGGTTTTTATACTGCTGGGGATGGCACAGGTACTGACCCCAGGCTCTAGCTACCTCTGGCTGTGGAGCCAGGAGGAGCCAGGCAGGGTTATTTTGCCCCAAGTGGCACAATTTGCTCCACAACAAAGTGCATGTCCGAGCACGTGCATGGAGGCAAAAAGCCCTGGCTCAAATTTGCACTGCTTCTATTTGAGCTGCTGCAAGTGCACGTGCTTGCATGCATAGACATGCCCTTTGAGTTTACAATTTTACTTTTCGGTATGCGCAATGCTCCCACATCTTTTCAAAGACTAATTAATAACCTGTTACAAGGATGTGAGCAGTTTGCCCTGGCTTACATCTATGACATCGCCATCTTCAGTCATGACTTTGAATCACACATGATTCATCTGACCACTGTGTTATGTAGGATCAAGCAAGCTGGTCTTACCGTGAAAGTCAAAAGGTTCCAGTTGGCACTATTTGAAGTGGTATATTTGGGACATCGTGTGGGTGGAGGTCAGCTTTCTTCCTTGTGGGACAAGATCGAGGCTATTAGAAGTGGCCACCCCCACAAACCAAGAAGCAAGTCAGAGCCTTCTTTGGCCTGACTGGATATTACAGGCGGTTTTTCCTTGAATTTGGAGTGATGGCAGCTCCCCTACATGAGCTGACCAAGAAGGGCACCCCTGATCTGGTGGTCTGGAAGCAGGGGTGTCAGGAAGCATTTGACACCCTAAAGGCTGCCCTTATCAAACAACCAATTCTGAAGGCACCGGTCCATGATAAACCCTTTTACATAGCCACTGATGCCTCTGACTCAGGACTAGAAGCTGTACTTTTAAAAGAGCACAAAGAGACATAATAACCTGTGGTTTACTTAAGCTGGAAGTTAATCCCTCAGGAGCAGAACCCATCATCTATTGAGAAGAGGAGTTTGGCAATTGTCTGGGCGCTGGACAAGCTGATGCCCTATCTGTGGAAGCATCAGTTCACCGTCCTCTCAGACCATGCCCCACTTCAGTGGCTGCAGATAACGCAAAACACCAATGCCAAGCTTCAACGATGGGCCTGGCAGCTTCAGGAGTTCAACTTCACCACTGAACACATCAAGGGAAGCCAGAATGTGATAGCAGATGCCCGGTCATGAAAGGATTCTAGGTAGTGGGTCAGATAGACTAAGGCCCACCTGAAAGAGCTCTGGTGTGTGAGCTCCCCAATGTGTTTCCATGTCCTATGTGTAGTATTATTATAGCCAGTCTTATGTATTATGTAATCTCTCTTTAGGCATGAAAGGTGACTCTTCCAAATGAAACACACTCGTACCCACGGCTCTGTGAAGCCATGTGCCCATGCTTTTAAAGGAGCAGGGAAAATGTGGCAGAATGTCACCTCTGTTTCTCCCCAAAATTTCTGTTACATGACAATTTGGTTAACATGATCACTGCAAAGGACAAACTCCTCTGCCCCCTCTCTCAGGTGACCCTGGGTTGTAACCTGTGCTGGATACATTCCTGAGGGAGGGGGGAAACCTGTTCCCTCTGCCTACATGACTGGCATCACATACCTGGCTGAGGGGCTTATGATCCCTATTTCTAGGCAATGTCAACCTGACTGGGAGGGGGCTAGAGACCCTGCCAGTCTACCTGGCAACCAGTGATGCATTTCAAATTGGTTGGCTGGCAACCAACAGGTGCTGGCCTCCATTGGACCAGGTAAATGAGGTCATCTGATCTATATAAGTTAAGGACTGCCCAGAGGGAGTAGCAATAGCCACGCTGGAAAAACTCAGAGAAAGAAGCTGGACCATCTGAAACTTGCTCTCTCTCTTGAAACTCATGATCAGTGAACTGCCTACCTCCAGAGGGAATCTGCCCCTGCCCTGGGTGATACTCATGAGTAAGCTACCTGAGATCTAACTAGATATATAGCTTTCAGTAACTCAGATGTTTGATCAAAGGCTACCCAGCCACCCTGTTTGCATTATGGGATTTCTCTGATATTGCTCTACTCTGTACCCTATTCCAAACCTACTCATTGTAACCAATAAAGTTCTCCTTTGTACCTAGCATGGGAGACTTATTGAGAGAGGGCCTAAATTATGCCTTGGGGTCCCCTTGGTTCAGCTGACTAAGGGGCTGACTTGGTTCAGCTGACTATTTGTTCTTCAGACTGAAGGAAGCACCCCAAGTTCTTGAAGTGAGTCAAGTACCTTCAACGGCTACTAGGCCTGTGTTTCCCAGGGGCCACAGAGCCAAGATTAGTCTAGCCTCTGGGTGGTGGTGGCATTACCCCCAGGCTAGTGGGTGTGCTCTGGGAAGGGGTTTGGCCAGACATGAGGCACCCCCAGGGAGGCTCTTGGATTCTGGAAGGTGGTCGGGCACAGTGAGGTGGGTGACTCAGCGCAGAAGCACGCCCTATTGGCCCACCACAGGTTCCATCCCTGCTGTATCCCAGGGCATGGACCATAGTGTCAGTCCAGTCCTGTAGCAGCAGCGCTGGCTCCCCACCCCTGCTGCAACAGGGCCAGGCTGGAACAGCAGTGCTGGCTCCATACCGCTCCTACAGAACAGACTGGAGCCATGCTCCATGCCCTAGTCTGCAGCAGGGATGGAGGCTGCCAGCATGAAGCAAAGGGAAGGGAAGGGGATGCTGAGGGACAGGCAGGGAGGGAGATACTTTGGGAGGGAGGAGGTGGGAGGAGGGGCAGTGGGGACCTGACGTTGTGGGTGGCAGAAGCAGTGTGGAAAGGGGAGGAAGGGGGAAGAAGGGAAGGGGGAACTGGGACAGCCTGAGGTTGTGGGGACGGGGGGCATGCACAATGGAGAGTAAGTTGGGGGAGTAGGTGGCAGCCACCTGCCTCTTTCACTTCCTCCCGCACCACCTCCATGCTGCCTTCCCCATTACTGCCCCCCACACCTGCCCTACCACATGTCCCTGCACTGTCTACCCCCTCAGCTGCTCCATTAGTGCTCCCCTTATCACCTCTCCCCTCACCACCTGAAGTAGCCAGGGTGGGGGGAGGGGATGAATTTTAAATAATTCTCTATAATAATTAGATTCCATACATGGACAATTCTAATAAATTTATAAATTTTCTATGTGTAGAATGTAATTATTGGGGGGCTTGTCTTACATTCAGGGTCATCTTGTAGTCAAGTAAATATTGTACTAGACTTTTTAAAAGTAACTCCTAAGTAGCCTATTCCTAGACAGTATTATTTGACTTTCATTCACATCGTCATTTTCATGGAGATTTTGGGGCAGATTCTGCTGGTGTTTTATCCAGTTTAATTAAAATTAATACTATTTGTACCAGTGTAACTCAGATTAGAACTTAATTGTTTCCCTTCCACTGATATCTTTTTCTCAGGCCTGTTTTAAAACAATTTAAAAATAAATATTTCATTGCCTTAGAATCAGTTTTTCCTGGCTGCCAGCTTTACTTCAAAGGTTGCTTGGTACTAATGGAAGTTTGTGTTTTAATATCCATTCATCAAAAATAAATTCCATTAAACATTTCCCATCAGCAAGAAATGCTAGGAAAGCCAAGAATAATAAAACCATGGTTAATACTTATCTGCTTTCTATTATCTTGGAAAAAGAGTCTACTATAAGTACAGTTATCCCTTAAGCAAAGCAGAAAGCTGAAAATCTGTTGGCTGTTTTCATTTGGATAAGAAATTGGAAATGAGTTGAATAATTTTGGTAAGATTGGTTTATTTACAGAAAGAGAAATTAAACTGAGTATAATGTTTTCAAATATCCCTTAAGAAACTAAGGCGCCAGAGGTTTAGTTCTCCCCAAATTGAAGTGGTGGGGTTTTAATTGTGTCCATTAAAAATTCATCATTTCAATTTAGGGACTTCCATCACTGTAATGGAATAGTGACTGCCCCATTTTTTTCCTGGAGCCTGCCTGCCTCTCCGGCAGCCAGGAGCCAAGCTGCCAGCAGGCCCTGAGCTGCGGGGGGCCCCAGTCCTTGTCTCCATGGTTGCAGCACCCCCTAAGCAGCACCCTCTCACTAGTAGCCCACCCTGGCAGTTCCATGGGGTGCTGCTGCTGCAGAGGGAAGCATCGGTCATCCCCACAGCTCAAGGTCTGCACAACCTGATGGCAGCTCATGTGGGTAGGCTCTGCTGAGAAAAAGAAAAAAGTGATGAGGGGCCTGATCCTTTTTCTTTTTTTCTCCTGGAGCCTGCCTGCATCTTCCGTGGCCAGGGGACAAGCTGCTAGAGGGTCAAGTAGCCCCAGAGCTGTGGGAGACCCCGGTGCTTCCCTTCACAGTGCTGGTGCCCCCCAGGACCACCTGAGGTGGGGTGCCACCAGGTGGGTGCCACCCAAGGGATGCTGCCACCATGGAGGGAAGCACCAGCACCTCCCACAGCTTAGGGGCCACTTGGCCCACCAGCAGCTCACTCCCCAGCCACAGGAGACATGGGCAGGCTCCACTGGGGGAAAAAAAAGTGAGCCCCTCACTCCTTGCCCTCTTGGGCTGCTAGCTGTGCAGGTGCTTCCCCAGCTTGGAGGCAGAACCGGCTAGATCCAGTGATGCATGGGGTGCTGGAATCCCAGGCATACTTAGAGAAGCTTGGGCTTCGTGGCTTCCAGCACCCCATGCACCGTCCTCGCCACCTTCCTGCTGCCTGAGACCACCCAGGAATGAGCTGACTTGCCCCTGGGACAGTATGAGACGATGGCAGGAGGGTGGCTGGGTGTGCTGGCAGCCAGAGAAGGCAGCAGAAACAGTGCACAGGGCACTGGAAGCCAGCCAAGCCTGAGCTTCCTGGGGCATGCCTGGGCTTCCAGAGCCACGTGCATCATCCCTGCCAGCTATCTACAAATGTATGGCCCTTGTACACGTGATGAATATCACTGTTATTTGTTATGTAGCAAACTAAAATACATTGGATGTGTTTTATTTTGCTACATAAAAAAGTCAGTTAAGTCAAAATATGCCACTGAAGGTGTACACTATTATGAAATTTAATCACAATATGCCACCGAAAGGGTACACTGTTACACAATTAAATTGCTAAAAAGGGAGATTAAGCTGCTAAATGGGTCGATTTTGTTACATGTACAAGGGCCCTTCATCAATGACAGGGGCCCTAAATTCTCTTATAGAAGTGACTTGATCGCTTAGGGAGAGATCCAGTTGGATAGTTTGGTGCCTAAGCATGATTTGGGTGGAATTTGAGACCTGAAGTTCCAAAGAGCAACCCAGATGGGTCCTACAACACAAATATTAGTGGCCACCTAAGTTCAGGTGGTTCCTTAATGTTAGATTTCAAGAATTCCTTGTTTGCCCTGACTCAGTGTCTAACCTCTGCCTAAACTATGTTGCAATCCAGACTGCTGCTGGTGAGGTAAATAAATCTCTAGAAATATTCAAACCATTAAGTTTGCCTTGAAGTCATTGAACGCAGCTCAAAAATTATTAGATCACTCCCCTAGTAATGGGCAGGGATCCTCGTTTTCTGTTTCCCATGGAAAAACATGGATTCCCTGTTTTTATCAGAGAAAACATGGATTTCCCCTTTTAGCAGAGAAATCCACAGATTCTCCACTTTTGCAAAGAGCTTTTGCAGGCTAACACAGTTCCAGTCTGCAAAAGCTGTTTGCAGAAAGGGCAGGAAATCCCTGGCCCTGCCCTGAATGGGAGGGAGAGGGGGAAGGGTGGGGCCTTATCCTCTGAGTCAGCCAAGGCTGGGCTCAGGCTCGCCCTTCACCCCTGGGACCTGGAGGTAAGTGGGGCTTGGGGGTTGTGGGGCAGGGCTGTGGGGAAGAATCTGGCTGGGGGCTGAGGGGGCAGGGGACGCCACCAGCCACAAGTGGCATACCACAGTGCCTCCCTGCCCCACACCTCAGTCTGGTCCCAGAAGCAGGGCCGGGGGTGAAGGCAGGGGTGCCCCTCTATGTGTCACATGTGAGCTGGCTGGCCAGGGGGCCACCACCACCTCACACTGCCACTTCTGATTGTCTGCAGAGCCATGCCCATGGATGGGGGGGCTTATGCACAGCAGCCACCTTCGTGCAGGCATGGCTCCACAGCACAGCTGTGGTAGCTGCCATGTGTGAGCCCTACCCTGGCACCCAGTCAGCACACAGCTACCACAGCCACCACCCCATACTGCTGTGAAGCCATGCAGCCATGCGGGGCACAAGCTTCGGTGTAGTGGCAGCTGTTGTGTGCGAGCGCCTCCCCCCCCCCGCCCCCACTGCACCCTGCCGGGCAGGCGGCACATATGTGGCTTGCACACAGCAGCCGCTGCCACTACCGTGCCCTATGCTGCTTGCCTGCAAAGCCATGAGGCTGGTCACAGGATGGCAATATGGGGTGCAGTGGCAGAGTTGTGGTGGCAGCCACCATGTGCGAGCCCCCTGTCAGGCTGACCAATGTGTGTGCAGCTTGCAGAGGGGCACCCCTGCCCTCACCCCCAGCCCTGCTCCTGGGAACAGGCATAGGGGCATGCTCCCCCCTTCTTGATCTGGCCCCCCTTTTCCCCCGCCCTGCCCCATCCCCACACACACACTTACCTTCTGGAGTGGATGACAGTGTCTGTGTGTGCATGTGTATCTGCATGTCTGTGGCTGTGTGGGGAGGGCTGTTCTGGGGATGTGAGGGGCATCGGGAGGCCTGAGGGAGGGTGTGGGGGGGAGTGAGGGGCACCAGCAGCATAGGGGATGGCTGTGGGGGGCCTTTAATTTTAATCATGGCTTTGGGGTTTTTAATCAGAGAAAACCAGGATCTCTGGTAATGGGAAACTGAGTCCTTAGATTCTCCTAAGCTTACTGAGATCCAAATCCACAAGACCCACTTCCCAAGAGAGTTCCCTTCCTGCCAGGCTAAAGAACAATCTGGGTGGGACACCTTGAACCCTTCCTCTTGAAGGTTGCCCACCGGGCAGTCTAGAATGTAAAGGTCACAAGGCTAGAAGGAGAACAAACAAGGGAGCGCTGAACTTTGTAACTGGATGATCACACCATTTCTAAAGAGTTCCAGGCCCAGCTCTCAGGACTGTCTAATGCCAAATGGATATTCTTTGGTTAAAAAACATCAAAAACCAAAATCAAAATAAGAAAGCAGAGACCAGAACCTGTCCTGCAAATGGTGTGCCACATCACCCCAACAAGCAGCTAACCTCTAAAGAGGGAGTAGGTATTGTGGATACCAAATGAATGGGACTCTTTGATGTGCAGCCTAAGTTTGGTGCCTGTACTTCTAAAGAGGTAGAAGTTCAGACTTTCTCCTGTTCTTAGAATTGCTTAGGTTCTTTTGAGAAGCCTACTTCTTCCCATTTTCTGTAGAGTATCTATCTGTCTATTTGGATCATTTTTCAGATGTGCCTACATTTCTCTATAAACTGCATAAGGCAGGATAGATGCAAACCTTAGAGGGATCTACCTAAATTGTGGTGAAACAAAGGAATTTTTACAGCCTGCTTGTGGCTCACGGAGCCAATTTCGCAGTTTTATCGTGGCAGGCCCCTCCCCCCCACTTGCTACTGATTGGCCAGGGGGCCTCCAGAAGCCCCACCCCTCACCACTGATTGGTTGACCACTCATTTTCAGACTGCAGCATTGCTGCAGCATTGCATCTGGCTTCTTAAAAGATGGCACTGTAACTCTTTTGCTTTTCTGACTGGCACTTCCACTGAGTCTATGTCACTATCTCAGTCTCTCACTAGCTCTCTCTGAAACCATGTGCTCCATGGCTTTCTTTGTATTTCAGTAAGCTTTCTTTTTTTTCCAGGCGATTCCATGCAAAATCTTGGGAAATGCCATTTTGTGCGGTGATCATGGAAACTGCCATTTGTTGTGGTTTCCTTGGAAATCCTGAAACCACAATTAAAATAGGTCCCTGCTTATAGACTAACTGAATCAGAAATTCATATGCTTTGGTGAGTTACAACATAAGTATATCTACATAAGCTGTATAGGGTTCCTATGTGCCTAAACCCAGTCAAATAGGATTGCCTTCCTGTGACAGGACACCTTAATTTTAAGTTTTTTACCTCAGTGTAGTATAGGCCGTGTATGCTGTGGTAGAGGAAGATGAGACGGAGCATGCCTCAGCCACCTGCATCCACTATTGTACTCTAGACACAGAAGTTGACAAGCAAAGACATGCTGGGCATGTCCCCAGTAGCTACTCTCAGGCCTGCTGCAAACTGAGGGCTCTAGAGCAGGTGATGAAGATGAAAGCAGTGCAATCTCATTGGTGAATTTGTGGGTCAGGAGTGCATCAGTGGCCTCAGGTTATGGGTGAGGTGTGTTTAGCCCTGTCCTTACTGCAACTGGCCACTGCAGTGGTATACACAAGACCTAAGATGAATTCAAATCTTCAGTTCCCTGTTGTGTAGAGAACAGTCTAAAGGCGGTGTTTCTGGTTGTCTTAGATGCTGTTCTACAACCAGAGATTGCTGGGGCAAAGGAACATCCCAGCCGTATTGCTTTGCCAGCTGGGAAAAGAGTAGCACTGGAGCCACTAATATGGTTCAGATCCCCCCACAAAGCTTCCCCCATAGAACATCCTTCTGGTTTGGCTGCTAGCTTAAGCAGAGAAAGAAAGAATGATCTATTAATAAGGGTTTTAGTCTAGGACTCGAGAAAACTACGTGTTGTTCCCTGTTCCACCAAAGTTTTCCTACACAATCTGTGGTAAGTCACTTAATCACTCTGAATTTCACCTTTACATGCCTAAATGTACTTGTGTAGTCACATAACTGCAATTTTTAGTTTTTGATGTTTCTACTGTACACCTGTGAAATTTTAAATAATAGTATTTCCTTTCTACATAAGTATTTGGTGATGGAAAAGGACATTTAAAATGTTGGAGGTACTTAGATAACTACAATACCACAGGGCCATACAAATAGCCAAATAATCTAATCCATACAAAAGAAATGCATTTAACTGATAAGAAAAGTAGGGCAATAATCAACTATTTTGAGACACTTTTGTGAAATATTTTTCTAAAGTAGAAGTTGCTGTCACAGACAAGCATGCTGAATATTCATTATTAAAATATTCACCAAATAATTACTCTTGGCCTATAATTTGTTTGCAAATAGTAAGGAGTAATAGTCTTAAATTGCTGCTGGGGAAATTTGGGTCAGATATTGTGAAGGATTTTCTCATGGGAGTGGTTAAGTGTTGGAACACATTACCTAGAGAGGCCATGGAAGCTCCATCCTTGCAACTTTTTAAGAGCAGGTTAAACAAATACTTGTCTAGGGTGGTTTAGAAAGAGACAGTCCTGCTTTGGGCAGGGGGTTGAACTAGATGACCTCCTGGGGTCCCTTCTAGCCCCCCCTCTCCATTTGCCCTTGTAGCCTGTGAGCAGTAACACAGGTTAGCAGTGGTTTCCATTGGTGGCATGGCCAGCCCGTAGGGGCAGCAGCTGTTATTTTTTGCTCGTCCTTTCCCTCCTCAAGTTTGCACCCAGAACCACTTAGGAAAACTGAACTACTTGCATAACAAGAGGAGTGAGCAGAAAAGGCCTGCACATCTAAGAAAATCTATTAGTGACTTTTGTTTTTAATTATTGCAATATTTGCCCTATGCTAGTTTCCTTGAAATGACAAAAAAGCCATTCCAGAATGGCTGAAAAATTACAGTATGCACTAGTTTGATTTGCTGACATTGCCAAAAAGCATATTAGTGTTACTGTGCTGAGCCCTTTATGAAAACCGGTACTGGACAAAGATTGACTCACCTCTTAGTTGAGATACAAATCTAGCTCTGTGTTGTTCTTGGAAAGAGTCTTATAGTTTTGTCTTCCAAATAAACACTCTGTTCTACATTCATATTCAGTAATTTATAATCGAGTTTTTCAAGCATTATAATTGTGTGGAATGTTTCCTAAACCACAGCATTCAAGTACACTCATATATCATAGTTAGATGTGCATGTGTACATGCTTATATACATGTGTGCATGATGGCCGTAGTGAATGTAGATGGGAGTCCCATTAAATTTAAGTAATTTCAGAAGTTGTTCATTGTTTCTGTGTAAAACACAGCATTTTTTCCTCAAGTGACTTTTACCCATCTTTGAAGCAGCTGTTAATCCCAGTATGCATTGACATGGGAATTTTTTTTCCTATTCGAGAGGAAACTAAGAGTATATGGAGTATTATGGAAACTCCATTCTGCCAAATGGTCGTTTGCTGATGTTGGCTCTAGTTTCACAGCTGACACCCCACAAAAAGGCCAACCAGAACACATGCAACAAGTTGAAAACTTTAAATCCCTTAACCCAAAAATAACTGTTGTGTTGAAGAATGTTGTTTTAATATACCAGCACATTCTTTTATATTTCATTCTGCATTTGCAAATAGCCATGGTGTTTCCTTTATCAGGATTATGATACTTTAGGTAGTGTACAATTTATCAAAATAATTCAGTCGTGAGCACTAAATCTTTGTGCAGGTGTAAACAAAATTCCACTTCCCAAAGAAATCTTTTTACAATTCTTATCTCTATTTTGTCTATCCGTTTTAAGTTTTTGTTCTTTCTGTAGTTGAGGTTTTCCTTTCCTTTTGTTAAAATGAAGTCAGATAGCGGGAATGAAAATCCCGTTTGATCTGGATTTACTAATATTGAGGGTTATAATTCCATAATGTTAGTCCTGGAACAGTCCTAACAAAATTAGAGGCATTTTTTCTTATTCCTTTTTGTGAGCAGAACTAGGAACTCTGTTCACTAAATTCATCATATTGCTAATATCAACTATTTCTTTATTTTTAAGAATACTAAAATGTGTATGTGCTACAAGGGAAAGACTTTGCCTCATTGGACATCAAAGTTATATTTACTGTAAATCTTCCCTTTTTCCTTACCCTGTAGAATATATACTCTGATATATAGGTTCCTAGTTTTATTTTCCCCCTTTATAAGGAAGGTGGATTTTAGAATCTCCTGGGAGACTTTGAATTTGCACAACTGAAGTAACAGCAATCCTTAGCAGCTCATTGCAAAGGAATTTTTCTGAGGTACAATTTTCATAGCATAATTTTTTTAATACATATTCGTGAGCAAAGTTACTTACCATTGATTCCATTTGCAGCCTTATTTATTTCCTAGAGAAATCTGTATTTACTATAATTAATAAATCTTTAATCTTAATCCAAAATGCTCCTAAATCTACAGAATTTACCAGAAGGGCCTAGAATTAGAAGTCAGGGGAACAATTTGGTTAACTAAGCAAGCTTTTTAAAATCAGTTTCCATGAGCATACCATGGTTGTCTGTTTATCTGCAGCAGCTGAACTACTGAACACAATTTTTAACCTAGATAAGCTCTGAAATAGTCACAATAAGGACTCTTGATTCATAATTTGCTATTAATGCCCAATACTTGGTTGGGAACATACACATGAAACAATTACTGTGGAAAAGCTGATTTGCTTTAAATCCTTATAACATTCCCGTTCCCCCCGCCCCCACCTGTGGACCCCATCACAAGGAAGGAAGGAAGTTAAAAAAGGAAAGCAGCCTTTAAGAAGGTCACTGCAGACTAGGAGGCGCTGCTCTTGTGGGAGTATAAGGGAAGGACCCCCAGCAGTAAGAGGTAGAAGTACTAAGCAGCAAAGGAGAGCAGAACACTTGCAGCAAAAGGCCTGGCCCAGGATGCATACCGTGCACAGGCTTTGGGATAGGCTGGATAAGAACCTGATTAAGGCTAACTAGGGTGTGTCTACATGTGCCTTTCATGTGCCTAAACTTAATGCGCCTTTGTTTAAGGTGCATCAAGGCACTTTAGGCGTGTGTCTACACATAGACACACTAATATGTATTAAGGCACATTAAATTTAGGCTTGCATAGCTAAGTTGCATTAGCCCACATGTAGCCATGCTAATGCGCATTAATGCAGTGTGTGTCCATTGACACACACCATGTTAATGTGCATTCAGCATCTACACATGAGCTAATGTGACTTAGCTAATTGTGCCTAAATTTGGTACTCACTTTAAGCAGTATCAAATTTAGGCAGGTTTAACCTAAAATCACCACTTTTAAAGCACATTAAGGACACACACCTTTAATGCACCTTAAAAATGGTGACTTTAGGCTAATCCTGCTTACAAGGGCCACGTGTAGAGAAGCCCATAAGCTAAAAGCAAGGCTGTTCCAACATGAGCTTACTAGAAGGACTATAAAATGGCATAAGGAAAGGCCAGTGCTGGGAAGGGTCCAGCAGAGACTGCAAAACAAATACGAAGAATGTTGTAAGGGGCGGTTTGTCGGTTAAGAGGTCATAGGCTGCCCATAAAAGGACCTATAGGAGGTCTGGTTGCAACAGAAGATGCTGCATCTTTGCAAGCAAGGCTCACTCCTCTCCAATGACCTGCTCACTGGATTAACACCATGTCAGGGAAGTTGAGAGAGAGAGAGTCCTGGTTTGAGTAGGGACCATGAAGACTGCACTGCATCCAAAAAGTGCAGTCTTCCTGGTCCCTACTCAACACCCCCAAACTTAACTTGGTACAATTTGTCTTCTTTCCATACCATAAATCAGGTCTTAACTGGTTGGTATTGATGTGTGCAGGAGATAGCACATTCCCTGTTCACACTACATTTAGCTTAATTTGGAGTTCAAGCTCACTAGAATTTTATCTTCCTCTTCCACATTGTGTCCCTGTAACCTGACCTATTAATAAACAAAATTGTCAGCAATGGTGTTTTGTGTTCTGTGCCACATGTATTAATGCTGGTTAATGAGCCTTAGCTTTCCCAAATGAGAGTTCAGTCACTAGTTCAGCTAAATAACCAAAAGCTTTTGCATGGAAACTGAAGGGCTATATTGGAATCACCACTGGGAACAGATTGATTTTTTTTTCTTTTGAATCATTGGAGAGGGTCACTAAAATAACTGATGATTTCAGTTCCTGACACTTGACTGTACTAAGTATCTGTAAAATGAATTTTAAAAGAGTAGCTGAATAATCCTTCTGTAAGGATGAAAGAAGTTTCAGAGACTGTTATGCATCTGAGTATCATAAAACTCAAGTGAAAAAGGCCCTAACTAGATGCATATGTATTTATTAATCTGTGAACAACCATTCACTATCTGATATAAAACATTTTTTTAAAAATCTCTCAAACTGTGGTAAAATGACAAATATAGCTGTGGTTTAGAGTAATTAAAACAAATTGTGTATACATGCACATACACATGTGTATAATCTTTGTCTGTCCTTAGTTTAACTAGGTGGTAAACAACAAGGTTATTTAGGTATATGGAAAGCCAACATTTGTCCAGCAGAATCTTTATTTATGGAATGATGTTGTATGACCCAGGAAGAACCCTATTCTTATATCAGATCTCAAGTCGACTTTCTTGGAGTTGAGAGGGGTTTTTTAATTATTATTAGAATTGTAGAAAATTAGGCATGGATGACTGCTACCGCCTTAGTCGGGGGGGCATGTGCCCCCCGCAGTGACCAGTCAGTGACTGGGACAGGGGAGTCCCCCTATGGCCAATCACACCAACTGGGGCAGGGGTCCTCTACAACCAATCTCACCGACAGGGAAGGAGTATCCCCCTGCAGCAAAACTTACCAGGTCTTGAGCAGCCATGCTGCTCCTGAAAGCGGCCACAGCTTACATCTGGTGCTCACACTCCCTGACCAGCATTCCTACCTGCCACTCTGCCCTACGCCTGAGTGGGGAGTGCGGCCTGACAGGAGGTGCACCAGCACTCTCAGGAGGTGCATATGCACCCCTGTGCACTCCCTACTCGTCACCACTGAAATTAGAGTTGGAAGGGACCTCAAGAAGTCATCTAGTCCAGCCTCCAAGTTGAATCAACATGAGGCAATAAATATTAATCCCAGAATGCCTTTTTTTTCAACTGGGTAAAAAAAAATGTCGAAGTTGAATTTTTGTCCACAACTGAATGCTGACAATCTTCACTTCTGCAATTAAGTGAAGTGAATTGAAGTGAATGCTGAGAATCTTCACTTCTGCAATGCTAACAGTCTTCACTGCTGCAATTTGATACGCACACATATACAAATGTGTATGTTGTACGTGCGTGCACCCAAAATGAGGGGGGGGGAAGCACAAACGGTTCAGTACACTCACTTGCACTGTCAGTGTGAAATTAGAGATAGAAACCAGGCCTTTTATCATTTCCAATGCTGAAATCAAGCTAAGTGAAGGCATGGTATTTTGCTACATGCATGAATAGTTTCTTTCAAACCCATCAGCCTATTTTTTTCCTACTGAAATAATCAACTGAAGGCCTCCTAAATAAAGATGGACAAACAAGGAACAAGAAAAAGCACTTGTCAAGAAGATGAAAAATGTAATTGAGGCCAACATTCCAAAATCATTTCTATGATAAATATTTTCCACACAACTGTTCTGTGCATCTGCAGAAGAACATGTTGCCTCAGAAACAAAACACAAATGTTTCACAGCATACACCCAATCTCATGTAATATAGAAGCGCCCTTACATTCATTACCTATAAACTTGCAGTAACATGTGCATTATGCTGGTGTTAACATTCATTCCTATATTTTCAAATAGATGCACAAGTATTTAGCTGTGCAACATTCATTACTAATCATCAACATCATATGGGTAAAACATACACATTTGCATAAAACTATATGCCAAAGATTTCTGGGGAAAAAATCTAACTACATTATAAATTTGGTCTAGTTAATTCTATTGAACTATCTTAATAGCTCAAAAATTAAATCCATATAATTTTATACTTTATGTTGAGTTCTTGCATTACAAGAGCTGCTATTTTATAACAATTTTAAATAGGAATAACCCATATTTATACAAACAAATGTTTCAAATTATTTTGAATATTTAAACATAATATGATTCTATTTTAAAAATTACTTTTGTAGCCAACTTCCTGAATGACTAGAGGAGCAAAAGAGACTTATCTGTGATAAACAGATGTACTAGCTTGACGACTCTGTTATCTGGTATGTTACTATTGCAGAATGCTGCTATCAAGAAATGCATCCAACAGAAAATGCAAGCCCTGTTCTAGGATTGTGCTCTCTCTGTATAAGATATGCATGCATAGCTATAGCTTACCTTATTTCCTGGAATACCTTTTGTGCCTGGCTCACCAGGAGGTCCTCCAATTCCCTTTACCAAAGTAAAAGCACAGGTTTAGTTTTCTTCAGATAAAGCTTCATTTTTGAGTGTTGCCTGGACAAAATATAGTAAAAAGCAGCCTATTGCTAAGCTGTTTGGAGCAAGGACTGTTTCTCTGTTATATGGTCAGTGAGAGGTATGGACGTATTATCATAATCCAAATGACAGTTAACCATGCTCTTGTAAAAAAGAATATTTTACTGTTGCTTGTAAACTGAATGTGGCAATTCCTGTTCCTCTTTCTCCTATTTCTCACCCTTTGATACTTTCAAACTACCCCTAATACATAGAATTTGCTTTCCAAGAAAGTTCACCAAGCTATCATTTCCTCTCCATTCAAGTTTATGAAACCACTTCTATGAGGCCAGCTGCCTACTGCCGACTTGCAATTTTTTTATTCCTGATAAATACAGTGTTCCTTAAGATGCTTTTAGAGATTGTTGTTATTGTGATAACTCCTGTTCTCAAAGACAATAAAAACACTCCTCTGATCTCTGGTAAGCTGTGGAAGAGGTGTATAAGGTATCCAGGCTGAAACACTCCCTCAGAATCGTGGAGCATAAGAATGTCTGTTTCCCCGACAGGTGGCCAAAACCAGACTTCTGAGGGAAGGGGAGATTCCTGGTAACTGTGAGGAGCAACAGGGTGGGCGCCAATTCTTAAATGATGTATATCCTTAATCCTATTAGTGATACCCAAGTTAGATCTGTCTCCATAGTGCACTCCTGTGTGTCTCACACCTGCTGAACTCAAAATGAGCTTATGAAGTGCTGTTTATTGAGGCTTCTGACCACAGACCTGATATCCAGGGATCCAGGTTTCCGTTTCCCAAAGGGCAACAGAGAAAAGCACGGATTTTCCCTCTACCTGAGAAAAATGTGGATTTTGACAGAGAAACAAGCATGTTTTACTCTTTTGCAAAGAGCTCTTTGCAGGTTGGCAGGGTACATGTACATGGCCATGTGGCAAGGTACTGGTGGTGCTGCTACTTTAAAGACTGGATCAGGGAGGGGCAGGTGCCTGATGAGGGCGGCCATTTCAAGGCCCAGCTCCCTGAGCTGAGGGCAGTTCATGGTCAGCCAGCAGAGGAGAAACATCCCTCTGCTGAGCTCTGCTAGGAGCACCTTGGACATGAATGGCATGTGGGTCACAGTGATGGCTGTGGCAGGAGCATGGCAGCAGTGGGAGCACGGCAACGGTAAGCATGGGAGTTCCCACAGATGCCACTAGCACTGTCAGCAGTGGGGACGTGGGGTGGCGAGCTCTGACCAAGGTACGGTGACCACTTGCAGCCGCCACCAGCAGCATTGCTGGTGGCCAATGGGAACCAGAGACTGTGCAAAGATGCTGCTGGTAGTGTGAGTGGTGCCTTTTTGCAGGGGGTGCACCCCCATGCTCAGGGGATGCATGTGTACCTGCGTGCACCTCCTACATGTCGCCCCTGACCTTGGAGGTAAAGGGTGAGGCTGTGGGGAAGGAGGAGGCCTCATTGGTCCTGAGCATGACCTAAATCTGCATCCTGCCAGGGCAGGAAGACCTGGTGGGGCTCCTGGTGGTGTGGCAGTCCCCATGTAACTGCCAGGACTGATCACCTCTCCATGTAAGGTGGATTGGGGTGCCTTAAGCTCAGCCCTCATCTGGGTTATATAATCCAGGAAAGGCCAGGTAAACTTCTTGAAGTGCCTGAGCTTGCTGAGGCGAGTGACCCCCATGGGGTCAGGTATGCTTTGCAAAGCACCTGAGCCAGATATGGGGGATCCCAAACCCTGTGAGCAGGCAAGCAGCTTAGACTTGTCCTGAGGGACCCTCAACTGGCCTTTTCTGGGGCCAGGACCCAAAGTGGGGGTCAAAGGGCCAAGGTGGTCCACCGCGAGGGATGCCCAAAACAGAGAATCTCAAGATCCCAACTGGCCTGAAACAGGATCAGGGCCTAAGGGAGAGCCGAATGTCCCAGAGAGGGGACCACAGCTAATAGGGTGAAGAGTATGGCTGAGTTTGGCTGCCTAGGATGCTATCTACAAGGCTTGGGCTGCAGCGTAGGGGTGGAACAGAGATGTGGATATTCCCCTAAATATTGGGGTTCAAAATAGGTAGCCTCCCACCTGATTAACATCTCAATACTATTACATCGAATGGGAACCCAGCCCCACCTCCCCCAGCCCAAGCCTGCAGCAGGCAGCTTGCACCTGCCCCCGCCATGGGCTCCACTCTGGCCATGTCACCCACTGGGGAGGGAGAGCCAGGCTCCACACTCTGCTCCTGGTCAGGCCACAGCAGCCGCTGCCTCCTGTGGACAGCAGCTGGGGCTTGGGTGCTGCTGCAGGGGAGCAGGGGACTGCAAACCAAGTCCCTGGCCCCATAGCCCCATAGCCCTGGCCCCTCTGGCAGGACTGGTAGAGCAGGGGGCCATGGATGGGGGGCAAGGGGCACCAGTAGGGCCCAGGGGGCTGTGGATGGAGGGTGAGGCACCTGCAGGGCCAGGGGGCTGTCACTTGGGAGTGAGAGGACTGAACCTGCATCCTGGTGAGCTAAGGGGGCAAGGGAAGCTCTGATTTTTCCATGATAAACCCAAAATCAAATACCAAAATGTATAGGTATTTAGAATTTATTTTGCTATAGTGATTGAGGCACTAGTAGGCTTCCAAACTGCTTTAAAATTGTAAATGTAATAGTTACATATAAAAATAAAACCAGGATCCCTACTGATAACCAATGGAGTACTGAGCAGTGACCTAGCAACTCTTTGTGCTATGAGGCCTCACAAAATTTTGCTGCTGATTAAACAGGGATGCATAAGCAAAAAAAGATTTCAACCATGGAGACTGCATAATTTATTACAGTAAAAAAAAAAGGAGAAAATGTTAAGAAATGTTATGCTAGTACTACAAAGAAAAAACAAAGAGCTGGCCAAAACCCAAAGTTAGCTGGTTCACTGAGTGTACAAAAATGTTCTCACAGATGGGGCTGTGAGCTGAAGCTGCAATTCAGTAGAGTAGAGCGCAGCAAAATCCATTTTAAATGACTGCTGAAAGAACTGAAGAAAGTATTTTAAAGGATTTAGGTGGCAGAGAATGTTATTTAAACAGACCTCAGAGACACCAGGAAAAAAGTGAAACCTATTTATAAGAAACAATAAAACAACTGTTTTCAAAGCATGTCTTCTCTGTGCTATGACAAGTAAAAAACTATATATATTCTTCTATCTTGCCTAACAAGCAATCCAAATTCCTGTATAAACAATATAAAATTCAACAACGCTCCTAACTACTAGTAGCAATCAAATTACTAAATCTGATATTGAAAAAGTATTTGACAAAAAGTAATAAAATAATTAAAGCTCCTAAAAGCAAATTACGCCCATATCATAATGAGACAAGCTAGGATATAATTAAGCATCCCATAAGAACACAGCCATTCCATAAATTGCAAATTCTTTCCAACAGAGGCTGAAAAAGGTTAACATCCTTGGACTTGAGGGTTTCTATACTTATATAGCTTTATTCCATAAAAAAGGGGGTGGGGAGGGGGAGAATGGACCAGCCAGGGGATTGCTCCCCCCTCTCACCTACAGCAGCAGCTGAGCTGAACAGCTGCCTGGCCACGTGGGAGAGGGGACAGTTTCTCTTGGATCTCCACAGCATGTCAGACCAGGGCCTGGCGGCCTGGCTGGGCAGGGGGCTCTGTCCCCCACCCCCATTTCCCTCCCCTACTGCTCTATAGCAAGAGGCTTTGCTGCCTCAGCTATGTGACAGCGTGGGGGGCAAGGCCAGCTAGGCACTGGGCTGGAGCAGGGGAGTGTGAGCTGTGTTCCAGCCGGCCACCCTGTTGGGAGGTTGTAGGGGAAGTGCAAAGACTCCTGGGATGCTGGGGGACTGTGAGGTAACTGTCCTGGTGTCTCTGAGGTCTGTCAGGAGGGGATCTGGGACAGAAGTTCAATTTGGTTTAACCTTAATCAGTCAAATTTGATACTACATCCATCCTGGTCTATCTTAAACCAATTTCTGCCATTTTGAAACTAGTCTATGTGCAATGAACTTCTATTCTCTTACAGGTTTAAACTGGTTTCTGATCACTTAGACCAGTTTATATGTAATTTCAGTCCCTAGCCACAGAGAACAGCAAAACTACTATTTTTTTTGTTACCTAACAGTTCACTTGCAATTCTCTCACCTGAGGTCCCCGAGGTCCTTTTGGGCCAATAGGCCCTTCAAATCCCTGTGCAAAAAATAAAAAAACACAGGTGCACGTAAATTAGTAACAGTTTGTATTTAGAGCCACGCATGAAATATACAGTATTGAAACTGGAAACTAAATTGTTCTACCTATGTAAAGACCAAGTTTAATCCATGTCTCTGCTCACGTATTTTCTTGGTGTCATTCTACCCACTGCATTCTGTTTTCATTTTAGTAATGCTCTTTGTTTCCCCCTTTGATTCTTTCTTGAATTTTTTATCAAATACCTTTATGATG
Source organism: Crocodylus porosus (assembly GCF_001723895.1). Lineage (NCBI taxonomy): Eukaryota > Metazoa > Chordata > Crocodylia > Crocodylidae > Crocodylus > Crocodylus porosus. The sequence continues at coordinate 45,949,669 of NW_017728886.1, forward strand.
CAAGATATACAAAGAGGTTCAGAAATCAGTTTGCTTTGATGTGTAAGAGTTAGTTTGTTGACTAGCTGGCTGCCATTGGGTACATATCCTGTATGTCTACTGATGCGTCTGATGATAGTATTTTTGTGATATGGGTGCCAAATCTGATTTTACTTTAATCAGTTTTACACTGGAATAATTTCAATTAAACTTCATCTGAGACAGCATCTGATGAAGTTAACTTCAGCCTACAAAAGTTTGTCACACACACACACACACACACACACACACACACATATGCAGACTTTGGTTAATCTATAAGGTGCTTCTACTTGACTTTACACTCACATGGCTATCTACATTTCTCTCTGGCTGAGAGATAAAGCTGTCTGTGGGTAATTAGAATAACTTGCAATCATAAATAACATTATTGCTCCCCCAAGGTAAGATGGTAATTTTCTATTAATCATTAGCCTACTATCATGATTCCTCTTTCTATAAAAAGTATTTATTGGTTGTTGATACTGTATTGTTCCAGTGAAGATAGTACATCAGTCTGCCTGCTGTACTAGTTTTTCACAAGCTACCAGAATGGACACTGAATTGTGTTCCATTCTTAACCTCCTACTCACTTCTAATTTGTTTCATAACTGTGAAGAGTTTTCTGCCAATCTAAAAGCTCCCTGCTTTTGCCTTTTTATCCTATTTTCTTTGTTTTTGGTGTTCTCTACAACGTTCACTAATGAATAAAGCAGCAACATCTAGGGAGCTCAGGTTCTGTGGTGGGCAACAGAGGCCTGCCCAGATCCCAGCCTGGCTGTGGCAGGCAGCCGGAAGGCTGCAAACAGTTGCACTGGGGAAAAATATTATTTGGGAGGGTGGAGGGCTGAGTGCATACGTGCTTACACAAACACATGCACACACACACACACCCCCAGCAGATAAGTCTGTCATGAGGAAGAGATGTGAGGGGCCAAATTGAGGCCCCCATGGTGAGGGAGGGAGTGGGGCAGAGGCAGGCGCAGGGGCTGGGGTGGAAGGCGCCCCAGGGCTTGGGTGGATCTTGGGACACTCTGAGCCTGGACAACTCATCCAGGGGTGCAGGAGGGCTCCCGCTGCTGTGTGCCCCCCAGATCTGTGCATTGGGTGGAGGCAGGCTGCCGCTATGGGCTGGGCTCTGTGCCCAACATGCAGCAGGCACATAGCATCACACCACTCCCAGGGCAGCTGCAATGGGGGCAGAGCAGAGCCCACAGTGGCATTCCACCTCTGCCCCACATATCCAGGGGGCACATGCCGCCTGGGCCTCCACCACGGTGCACACAGTGGCAGGAGCTTTCGCCATGCCCCTGGACAAGCTGCCCAGTCTCTGAGCATCCCACGACCAGCCTAAGCCCTGGGGCTCCATTCACCCCAGCCCCTGCCTCACTCACTCCGTTACCATGGTGGACCTCAGTCTGGCCCCCCCATGCCCGTTCCGCACAACAGACTTACCTGCTGTGCTAGGCAGTACACTGCATGCTGCCAGGCTGCTGCAGGCTCCAGCTGCATGTCTGTGTCCATGCACGCCCCTCCCCCCCCACTGCAACTGCCCAGAGCCCGCACCCAGGCTGCCCTGCATTTGGTGGGGCTAAGCCCTATTAGCTCCTGCCTTCTGCCACCTGTGGGTCTGCAGAATTCCCTCATGGCTTCTTGCCAGCAGCAAATGCACATGCACCTTGGGATGAATAGCAGGGAAGAGGCTGGGGTTGTGCTATCACAAGAAGAGTTGGGTCCCTCACGACTCTCTCACCATCTGCCCTGGCATGCCAACATCCTACAAGTAGATGTGGGGGTTTTGGCACTCTGCCCAAAAATGTTGCTGAACCCTGATCTAGCTTATACAGACAATATACATAAACATCTGGAATTAGATCTGATTTCAAAATACCCAAGTGTACTTCATTCTAAGAGACCATAGGATGCATCTACATGAGACATTTACTGCAGAGTGGACTAATTTGCTCTGCAGTAAATGTCTCGTGTCCACATGTGCAGCCTTATTAGGCCACAGGAAATTAATTAACTCCACAGCAAGGTAGGACTTGTAAATACAAGCACAATCCTACTATAGAGTTTTTTTATTCCACAGCACCACGTGTGTAGATGCTGTCATGGCTGACAGGGGCATGAGGGTGCTTCAGTGCAGGGGTTTCCTGCTGGCTAGCTCCGCACTGGCGCACACTCATGCCCCAGCCAACCCCTTGGCCACACACTGAGCTAGGTTGAAGCAGCCCTAGGCTGGCAGATGGACCCCACCCCAGACTCCCTGCCAACTGGAACTACTCTGACCCAGTTCAACATGCTGTGATCTTGGGCACATGTGTAAACATGGTACTTGGGAGCAATAAACTGCAGCATAATATGCACCAGAGTTTATTGCTGTGCACTAATAGCATGTGTAGACATGCCCATAAAGGATATATTCTGAGCTAATTAGCACATAGAGAAACACAGACGTGTGCATTTAAACTTCTACTGACATACATGTGATTAATGAAACCGGAAAAAAAAATCTTTTTACTAGGGCAGACTACAATGGTGCCAGTCATACTGGAATGGCACTGAGGTTTATATATGTGCTTCTGAATATTGGAGTTGTTCTCCAGTCACTTCTGTTTTATGTATTCAGTGTCTGGATGATTTTCAACTGGAATAATTTTTTCCCCTTAGCTCTTGAATTGTTTCTGGTATATATTCATCTACAATAGCAACTGTGCTTTTAGCTGGGAATTCTGTGGGTGACTATAACTCTTGGTATGTTCAGTCACTTATTAAGATATTTAATCCATTAGAACTTCTCATCCTTTACAGATGCTGACTGATTCATTGTTCTCAGCAGAAATTAAACAGCTAACATTCTCAGCTTTCAGCAGTTTCAGCATATGGCCCTTTTGTCCAGTTTTCATGGTTACATTCTTCAGGTTGTTTGCCAGCTTCTGAACAATTCCTTTTATCTCCATACATTTTTTCACATAATTTTCTGCTACTTCTCATACATTGCTTGAGTAAAAACTCTGTATATTATTGTTTTCACTGAGATGGCCAACTTTTCTCTTTCTTCAATCATTTCAATACACTTCAATATCTTTTACAATTTAGTTGTTCATAAAGATACTTTAAAGGCTAGTTGGTGTCACAAGATCTGCAGGGTCTTCAGAATTTTGCCATACTATAATTTGCCTTCCTTCATTGTCACAACATTTATTGCTTAAAACGTATTCTCCAGTTCCTAACCAAAATGTTGTCTGTAACTGAAATGATTGCATGAGAGTGAATGTATTCTACACTAGCAATTCTGCAGTAGTTTGATGTTCTTTGGGTGTCTGTTTGTTATTCCACACAGAGTGGCTTTTTCCAGTTTACCTTAATTGACTTCTGAAGCAACATAGGATTAATACAGAATAGTTATTACAACCTAGTTCCCTGTATAAATAAACACTTCTTTAAATGTGATGGATTGTGAGAGTTCAGTTTGTGGGAATGGTATCTTTATTATTGGTACATCTCCATTAGACTGTTATAAACCGTTTCTTCAGCTCTCCCCACCAATGTGCTGACCGATTTGCACTGTGGGCAATATTTTAAATAAACAAGTCATACTTACTTTGTCCCCTTTTAGCCCTGGTGTTCCACATTCTCCTCTTTCGCCCTATAAAAGAAAGATCAAAGAGTTTTTATGAACTGAATATGCTGTTTTGATTCAATGCATTCCATGCTCTTATGCTACAATGCTAATGGTATTTTTAAGAGTTCTAAGTGCTGTAATTAGATCTAGTTTTGCAGAAGTTAAACTCTACTAAATACAGTAGAACTTCATAAATCCAGATATCAAAAATCTGGAATTCTCTTAGTTCAAGTGCTCCTGCCACCATTTTTAAGCACAGGAACGCTGATACTTGAGAAGTGGTGGTAGTATCATTAGAGCAGCTCTTGGAGCCACTCTAATTAAAGTGCTGGCCTCCCACCCCCACTCCCAGAGTACATGTAAAAGTGCCCTATGGTATTTGCCCAGTAACTTTGATCTCCACTGCAATCCAAACTTACCACTTTTATCACTCAGTCTGTAAAATTCCCAAGTAATTTAGTTTAAAAGCAAATTTCCTTAATCTACAGCCTGTTTAATCAATGGTTGCAATTTACCTCTATTTGTATCTATATTAATAAATCAGTTTTCTCTTTATCGTTCCATTTCCCCCCTTTAAATCTTATTTTGTGGGAAAATTCTCTCTCCTATCCAAAACTTAAAAAAATCTACAAAGAAGATCCTGCACCTGCTTCTGCACATGATTAACTTTACTGATGCATCCTCTGGATTCCACAGACAGATGGTAAGAAGTGGCAATCTGGCCTTAGCATCTTATTTCAAAGATATTAAGACTTTTAAAACTCTTACCGTTTCTCCTTTATCACCAGGAAGTCCCTATTTTCAAAAAGACTGATTAAAATAAAGTGAGGACACAATAAAGGGTTAAAGTAAATAATAGAAAAAATACAGGTAGATATTATTTCTAATCTGTTTTGAAAATGAAGAGGATAGATTTGTGAGCAAGTTCATTTAAGTGTTCACCTTTCATAGGTTTAATATGTCTTTTTCCGGTAATAATAACCAGGGATCCTGATTTTCCTTGATTTTAAAAAAATCACAAATTGTCTGCTGAAAAGCCCAAAATCTATGATTTAAAATTAAAGACCCCCTGCCACAGTCCCCCTGGTTCTGCTAGTGCCCCTCACTCTCTACCCACAGCCTTGCTGGTGCCCCTTGCTCCCCAACCACAGCCCCTGCTTCCCCAGCCCTGCTGGAGGGGGGGCCCCCTGATGCCAGGGCTATGGACCAGACTGCAGTCCCCTGCTGCAGGCTTGGGCGGGGCAGCTCTCTGCTGCCATGTGCACTCCCAGGGTACAGGAGAGATCCACACACCCCCAGATCTGTACCAGGAACAGGCGCAGACTGAGGCTGCTGCCCAGGGTGGGGCTTGGAGCCACAATAAGCAGCTGCAAGGCCCTAGCCAGGAGTAGGACGGGGCCATGGGTGTCTCATCCGGGGGAGGAGGAGGGCCAGCTCCCCACTGCTGTGAGCACTCCTGGGGGCACCCCTGCACCCTACAGATCTTTACCTGAGGCAGGCTTAGGATGCAGGCTTGAGGTCCCACCCATGCTTCCCTCCCCCAGGGCTTCCGGAACCCAGTGGGCATGACCAAGCATGGCTGGGGACAGTGGGGTGGCATGGGGATTCCTTGCCACTTCTTGCCCCCCTGCTGCCCCGGTGACACGCCCCCTGCTCATGCTGGTGCTTTGAGGGATGCAACCCTGTGCAGCTGCCCTCAGCCGTGCAGCCCTGCACTCTCCCAGGGCCACCCCTGCACCCCCCAGATCATTACTGGGGAGGCCGGGGTGGGGGGCAAGAAGCAAAGAGATTTTTCATGTGGCTCCTCCACTCCCTGCTGTGCCGGGTCATGGGGTGGGGAGAAGCAGGGTGGCAGGGAACAGTGGTGATCAGGGTGCCTGCTGTTCTCTGCTACCCTGCTTCCCTCCCCCATGACCCAGCGTGACTAGAAACAGCAGGGCCAATAGCACCACTGGTGGTCCACATGCTGCCAGCTGGGCACTCTGCATGATTTACCAACACCTCCCCACTCCCTCAGCCCCCAGCCAGCTCCCTGCAGTCAGCTTCCCCTCCAAGCCCCACATACCGGACCTTACAGGCTCAAGAAGAAAAGTAAGCCAGATGTAACCTTGGGACGAAAAGCCTCAGGCCCCACCCTTCCTCCTCTCCCTCCCCCTCTGGACAGGGCTGGGGGTTTCCCAACCCTTTTGCAATCCGCTTATGCAGGCTGGAACTCTACTAGCCGGCAGAGCTCTTTGCAAAAGGGAGAAATCCACAGCTTTCTCTGCTAAAAGGGAAAATCCACATTTTCTCTGATAAAAATGGGAAATCCGTGGTTTTCTCTGATTTTTTCCGTGGGAAATGGAAAACCTGGATCCCTGATAATAACTTAACTGTTATATAACTTTGAACTTCATCAGAAATGTTTCTGCCATATTTCTAGGAGATACAACTGACTCCAGCTTGATTTTTAAACTAAATAAAATTTTTGGAAGTATTACTATTTGTCTTCTTGACTCAGTCAGATGGGTTGCAAATTGGCTGGAGGGCTGCACCAAGACAGTGGTGGTGGATGGGTCTTTTTCAACCTGGAGGGATGTGGGAAATGGGGTCCCCCAGGACTCAGTCCTCCGGCCCACAACATTCAACATCTTCATCAGCGACTTGGACAAGGGGGTGAAAAGCACGTAGTTCAAATTCACGGATAACACTAAAATGTGGGGAGAAGTGGGCACGCTGGAGAATGTGGGGAGAAGTGGGACAAGCTGCAACTAGATCTAGACAGGTTACAGGGGTTGCTGGATGAGAACAGGATGGGATTCAATACTGACAAGTGCAAGGTACAGCACCTGGGAAGAAAGAACCAGCAGCATACCTACAGTCTGGAGAACTCTCTTCTCATCAGCACAAAGGCAGAAAAGGATCTTGGTGTCATTATTGGTTCCAAAATGAACATGGGCCGCCAATGTGGGGACAGAGTCAGGAAGGCTAACCGCACCTTGTCATGCATCCACAGATGCATCACAAGCAGGTCCAAAGAGGTGATCCTCCCCCGCTATGCGACACTGGTCAGGCTGCAGTTGGAGTACTGCATCCAGTTCTGGGTGCCGCACCTCAGGAGGGATGTGGACAGCACTGAGAGGGTCCAGAGGAGGGCCACTCGCATGCTCGAGGGCAACAAGGCAGGCCCTATGAGCGGAGGCTACGGGACCTGAACCTGTTCTGCCTCCACAAGAGAAGGCTGAAAGGGGATCTGGTGGCCATTTACAAGCTGGCCAAGGGGGACCAGCAGGCTATGGGAGAGTGCCTGTTCCCCTGAGCACTACCAGGAGTACTGAGGAATAACAGCCATAAGTTGACTGAGAGTAGATTCCGGCTAGATATCAGGAGATGCTACTTCACAGTCAGAGCGGCTAGGATCTGGAACCAACTTCCAAGGGAAGTGGTGATGGCTCCTACCCTAGGGGGTCTTCAAAAGGAGGCTAGATAATCACCAAGCTGGGGTCATTTGACCCCAGTACTCTTTCCTGCCCATGGCAGGGGTCAGACTTGATGATCTGCACAGGTCCCTGCCGACACCACCAACTATGAAACTGACTCTGAATCTTCAGGGTCCAAACTGATGGAACACTAAATGAGAAAACACCTGTGGAGAGCCATCAAGCTGAGACTTTGGTCCCTTCTACACATCCGATTTATGTCATGATTAACACATAAATGAAAAGAGTGAAAAGCATGCACTTAAATTAAAGAGCCATAAAATGGCAAACAAGCTATAAAAATGTTCCACATATGATATAGAATATTTTATGGCTGGCTAATATGGCACCTTAAATTTAACATGTCTGGGGCTAACAATCAGATGACTGCTCATCCTGGGGCAGGATCACATGGGGGTCTAGAACTAACTCTCTGTTGTCCTAGCGTCAGGACCAAAAGTCAGCTGAGTGTTGGTCCCCCTCCCTCCACCCAAGGCTTTGGGTAAGGGGGGCAGAAGAACTTTCCCAACATGGACTTTAAACCTCACACCTGACATCTCTGGCCAGGGAGGAGGCGCTCAGGGGATCACAGACCCAACTGGGGACTTCAGAGTCCCCTGACAGGAGCCTCAGATGCCCTATACCATGCACCCCAGGCAGAACTGAATGGCACACAGTTTTGACAGTTAGTTGATTGTTGGCTACAAACCAGCCTCCACATGGTAGTATAAATTTGATTGGGATCTGATCCCAAAATCATGCTTCCTGCCATGAACATGTGGCACAGCAAGACTTTTTGGATAGGGGATCAAATTCCATTGTGCCACTAAATGAACATAGTGATATAATTTTTAATTCTGCCTTTAGGATGAGCATAATGCAAGTCAACATAATATTTCAGGGTTGTTCAGTTATCCTTGCTATGCAGGCCTCTCTGTGCTCCTCCCCCAAAGATGGATGGAGGAAGAGGAAGGTGAAGAAGGGAGCGGGAACTAGGAGATTCCAGCCACAGCAGCAAGAGCAATAGGTGGAGTGGCACCTACATGGGAGCGCGCAGGCAGTCAATTGGACAGCCCCGTAACCTGACATTGTGTCAAGTCCTTGTTGCTAGTGTCCCAGGTGAGAAAAGCCCTTAAGGCCAGGCTTAGCTTTAGGTACCTGTTTAAGTGCTGTTCAAAACAGAAGTGCTGAATCAGAACTAAATTTAGCTATTATAATTAAAAGTGTGAAATATTAGCATGGAAATAAGAAAGGCCATATCTTCAAGACACTGGGCCTATGCAATTTCACACCAATTAAAGATCTGGTCCTGCTTTCTAAACTGGGATATTTTGGAGAACAGATCTTAGAAAGGAAACTGCTGTGTTCATATACCTTCAGACCTTTTTCTCCTGGCTGTCCCTTTTGAGCATCACCCTGTCAAGAAAAATGGAAAACAATCAAAATATGCATTACTGTTTTAGAAACCATTATTAAATTAGAATCAGGATGTACTGTTTCAGAATCTATGCTAGTTAACATATTTAAATGGGCCCCAGTTTTTTTTTACTGCAGTCAAGAACACACAGTGCAAAACTCAGATAACACGAAAAGCTAAAGTACTAAAGTTACTAGACAATTAAGATATTAATCTCTAATCTTGAAAATTCTGCATAAGCAACTCTCTCTTTCTGTAAAAAGTCCTACTGATGTTAAAAAAGCTTCAAATAGGTTCAAGTGCCCACTTGCTAAGAAGAGCTTCCAGAATATGGCTCTATATTACAAGGGTTTAGGTTAAAAGGACATTTATACATATACTTTTTTTTCCAGTGACATGCTGGAGATCTGCCATTTGGGAGCAGACTCAAGAAACTGATAAATTGAGTCTGCTCCACAGGCAAACTGAGGCAAACTGCACTGCACTACATGCAGTTGTATAAGTGGCAAAATGTGTGTCAGCGTGCAGAAAATGCAGTGTGCAGAAAATCCACTGCACCGTGCAGTGCACTTTTGAACTAAAGCACCTCCAAGGTGTTTTAGTTCAAAAACGTGCCACCACCATTTTCTCAGCACTGATGCATGTTTTGCCACTTATACAACTGCACGCGGTGCAGCGCTGGGTGCTTTTCAAAGCGCTTGGCACTGTGACGTGTATGTATAAAAATGCCCAATGTCTACTCATTTTTGTACCTTGGTAGCTGCCATAGACTTCTATAGAAGCAACATATAAACTATGATGGCAGGATTTGATTCTTGGAGATTGATTTATGTCCTAGTTGTACTGTATTTTTCCCTTGTTTTCATCATTTTTATAGTTTGAGCAAAACTAGATAGAATTTTATTGAATAACAAATAATTTGCACCTTTCTTTACTTACCTTGTTTCCTTTTTGTCCTCTCTCACCTGAGTCTCCTTTCTCACCTTTGGTGCCCTTAAAACAGAAAAATATGAATAATGTGAGTCTCTAGTTTCCTTTTTCTCCAGAAAACAGGCAAATATATGCTGGGAAGTGTTTAGGCAGAAATACTGCAATGAAAGAGGAGCGGCAGGCATAATACTATTTTTATTAGTCTATTGCTGTCCTTGGTATTACAGTGATTCTCTAAATGACTCTTTACCATGTCAGATGATAAATAAGCTTTCCACCTTAGCAGAGTAGAATATAGTAAACACGATGCACTAAGACACAACAAGAAACCATATATTTCCTCTTCGCTACTTTTTAGAGAGATCCTAATTTTTTTTATTAGTGTTGTCTGATAAAGAATGTAAAGTACTTTTGCCCATAATGCCCCCTTTGCTCAAAAGATTAATGCCAACATTTTGGATCTCCAGGACCAACTATTCTCCCCACTTTTATGGTCTATGAGACTACTAATTGTATAGCTTGCCCAGAAGGGTCAAGAAGTAAAGATCGAAGATCCATGAAATTCTTGTAACATATCATACTGTAGTCTAATAATTTTGGACACAATAACTTAAATACGAGACAGCAAAGTTTGGCTAGTGACTACAAAAAGGGCAGGAAAGCTCAACTCTGGACCCACATTACCCAGAAATAAGCAGCATGGTAGGCGTCACTGGGTGAATCTACATGTGTGCTTTAATGTGCAGTAGCCTATTTTGCTGTGCATTAAAATGTCACTTAACTGCAATTGTGCTAATGTGCAGTAAAATAAGCTATTGTGGATTAAGCATCATTTAGGGCAGCCTAATGCACGTTTATTTAGTACCTCACATTGGAGGGTGCCTGTAAACCTGTTGTGGGGCTGCTAAGACGCATTGGGGCAGACTCAATTAATCAAGCCTGCTGGACCATTGTAATTACTGTGCTCCAGCCAGTCTCTGTGTCTTGTGCATTAGTATCCCCACACTTCAAAATGGAAGCGGGGGTGTTTTAACTAAAGTTCGTTGACCAAATTTTAGTTCAACTGCCCCTACCACCATTTTGAATTGCAGGGATGCTAATACATGAGATGCTGCAGCGTTTTAATTAGAACCACTCTTGGAACCACTGTAATTAAAGTGCTCCTCCCTTTCCTCCCCCCCGACCCCAGAATGTGTAAAAGAGCCCGGAGGTACTAAATTCAACACGCATTAGGAAAAGCACACTAATGCACATGTAGATGCACCCACTGACTGCTATATTCTAGTTCCACAAAGGGCTGACCAGGTAACTTGGTTAATAGGATGTCTGGGAAAAGGTGGGGGCTGCCTCTTCATTTCCTAAAGCAGGGACAGGCACAGCAGAATTTTGTTTTGCAAGGTTTGTGATGATAAATACACGACCCAGTAATAAAGTTCTTACTTTTGCCTTCTAAACTGCAGTATGTATAATGACTGGAGAACTCCTTTGAAGGTAGATTTTTGTTGTTCTTTGATTTTTGTCAAGCAATCCTTTTTCAAAGGATGAATTTGTATGAGTTAATACATGCTCTCTTGAAGGCAATGTGAATATATAGTTTACCCTTCAGGTCAGCTCCTATTTTATTTCTCTCATCCATCCAGCGTTCGCCACAGAGAATACCAGAGCATTTTTCACAGGCACAGCTCACATGTGATCCGCTATCTGCTGAAGAGCTGGATGCTTGCAGTTGTAGATGAAACTGGCTCTTTGTGCTATAGGCAAATGGTATGATAAGCCCAGAGAGTTGGTGTAGAAGGTTCAGGGTGAGCAGTTTACAGCAGCCTTTCTTTGCAGCCCAAAAATCAGTCTTCATTTCCCCTGGCAAATCAGCCCCACAGGGCACCACATAAGTCATAGAACAATTGCCCAAACAGACACATAACAGTACAAGGTTAATGTTCACCCCATGGCCTTCTCCCAAAGCTTCAGAGAGTGCTTTGTGCCAGACTCCTGCTTTCAGCCTCCTAGCTTTACCTGTCTCTCTCTACTTCCTCTTCCTGGGAGCCTTTTATTTCCTATGAGCCTGCTAATTATCTCCTTATCAGCTGGCCCATCTCTATAGACACACTTGTAACCTCCCATAGCCAACCTATTATCTCTTTATCAACTAGTCCAGCTCCTTAGGCAAGCTTGCAACCTGCTACAGTCTGTCTGAAAACTAAAATTTGGTTTAAGAGGAAAAATATGGAACTAAAAGTACAGATGAGTAACTGTGCCTTCAAAGGCTGAATGAAGTACAGACTGCAAGGTGAAAAATCGATAATGTATACTTGGAATAAGGACAAGTGGTCACCCTAGTGATGGATGTAGCAGAAGAAACTCCATACTCTCTCCATCTGTGGAAAATATGGAGCTACTGAGAGACCAGATGGTCTGTGGCTTTTCAGCAAATCACTCTATATATGACATTAAAAGATTTTTCAGGTTACTTAGACACCAGCTGTATCTGTTTTGCTGTGAAGAAGTCAGATATTGCAAATAAATGTTAGTGATGAATAGGAACTGAGACAGCCCTTTGCCTTAAGTGCAGAGTTTAAATATCCCAAGGACTGAAGGGCACTTGCACACATGATGGTTGTCACAATATGCACGACAAAAATATCATTTGTGTGGCTTAATGGCATCGCACATTACATGTGGGCCAGTTTTGGGGGTTTTAGATGAGTTTGCATCATTGAAAACTAAATTACATCCAGATGTAGTGTAGTTTAGTTTGCAATGATGTGTTGCAGGTGTCAGCTTGCCCCCGGCCATGGAAGAAGCAGGCAGGCTCTGAAGGAAAAAATGGATCCGGCCCCTCACCACATCTGCTTTCAGGAGGTACCTGCTGAAGACAGAAGTGGCAAGGGGCCCGATCTTTTTATATATTTTTTTTCTGCGGAGCCTGCCTGCCTCTCCCATGGCCAGGGGGTGACCCTCCTGCTGTGATGATAGCACCCCTCGGGATCACCAAGGTGGGCTGCTAGTGGGCCATGTGCTGCCCCAGCCCACAGGCAGCACCCAACCTAATCCAACTGTTTCCTGAGCCCACCCACTGGAAGCTCGACATGCGCTGCTCCCTGGGCAGGCTCGGGGAACAGTTGGATTGGGCCAGGTGCTGCCTCCGAGCTGGGATGTTGCCACCAGAAAAGGAAGGACCGAGCCCCACACAGCTCAGGGTCTGCTCAGCCCGCTGGCAGCTTGCCCTCTGGCCGAGGGCAGGCTCCAGCTCTGACAAAAAAAAAGAAAAAATGGATCAGGCCCCTCGCTGAAACTTGATGGCAAAACTGAAATGGTGGGTATCAGTTTAGGGAGCATAGAATAAAACCCTGAGGACTAAACCCCCAGCATGTGTACAAATGTCCAAAGTGCTCAGAACCATAGATTTAACTTAGACCCATTAATATGTAGAATCTTTGTAATGTGAAGAAGGAGTATAGAGTTTCTACACAAGCCTCACAGCCGTCTCTTCCTACTTTTCTTGATTTGGACTTTAAAACTAGACACCATTTTATTATCATGTTTGCTGCACAACAATTGGGGTTTATTATTTCTGAAGTCAACGTATTCTGTGGATTCTTTTTTGAAACATGTCAGAATTTGTCTGTTTGGAGGTTTTAGGTCTTAACTATCTGGTATTTTAGAAACCATGGAAACACAATTAAACATTTACTTTTCTATGTTGTAACTATGTAAAAGACTTGCCAAATATCCCTATTGTTCAGCAGTAGCTTCTAAGATTAGACTTCAAATATGGGTGGTTTCCTGAGCAAAAATATACTTACAGGATCTCCTTTGTCTCCCTTCTCACACTTGCAGGTCTTCTGATCACACTGAAAGGAATAGAAACATTTCAAAAAATCTTTAGCTTTATCATTTCAAGCAGCAATTTTAAGTCAATGTTGCTGTCTAGCAGTGTGCTAGCTAAAGTATAAAAAATAATGATCTTATAAAATTTAGTTTCCATAGAACAGGATATTTTCCATATAGCCTAATGTCTATTAAAGCAACTGTTTCAATTTAAAACTTTTGTTTTATACATACTGGATTACAAGACTTTTTGAAGAATTTATTCTCTCAATACTTAAGCCTATTACAGAGTACAAACATTACAGGTAAAAGGCATTCAGTGGTGTGAAAAGTTACCCTAGGGAGCATAGAGTAAAACCCAGAGGACTAAACCCCCATCATGCATACAAACATCCAAAGTGCTCAGAACCATAGATTTAACTTAGACCCATTTATATGTAGAATCTTCGTAATGTGAAGAAGGAGTATAGAGTTTCTGCGGTACACAAGCCTCACAGCCATCTATTCCTACTTTTCAAATTTGAAAAGTTACCCCTCTCTTTTGAATATTAATTGTGAAATAAACAGGTTGCCATATTTCAATGAGACAACCTAAACATTTATACCAGGGATACCAGCCTCAGTTCCTTTAGAAAAAAGAGATTCTCAGATTGTACAGTAAATATAACTCACTAGCAATCAGTACTGGAGAATTTAGTGAGACGGGTTGAAAGAAACTGCAGCCCTAAATGAACATTTAGGACAGATTTTGACAACCTCATTTACACTTAGCTGCCCCTTATGCCTCAAGTGAATGTAGTCCAGGAGTAAGTATTATTGTGAGTAAAAGTAGAAGAATCTGGGCCAGCATAAATATCAATAAGTATGTGTTTTTGACACGGTCTGATATTACTGAAGACTCTTCTGTCTTGTGAAGAAATGTTTTATTATTACTAATGCATCTGTTGTCCGTATCAGTAGGAAAAGAAATGGCACAGCTATTGTACTACTAAAGCATGTCACAAGGATACACTGATAGCAGTCCAACTTACTTGCTCATTAAACAGGACACTCTGGAAGAGAAAGAGGAAAAAAATGTTAGTTTGATGCTCATTTCATTTACCATTTTTCTAATTTAACCAAGTTGTTTCATATAGCTTTTCCAATGGAAATAGTAAATTAACTGAATAATTTGAATTCTTATTCAATTCCTATACTGATAAGTACTTAAAAGGATTATGCATTTGAGAAAGGACTACCCAATCTGAGTAAGGTCTGTGCAGCTTAATCCCTTATGAACTGAATACAAATTATGGGTGAGACAGATACAGATATATAGAAGTATCAAATGGGAAGAACCAAGGGCAAGAGAGAATGGGGAAAGAGATCTCTAGTCCTCAATGTTGGTGATTGGTTCTATCCTGGACACATGAGAAACAATGCCCATCTCGCCATTTAGTCCCCTGAAAACACATCCTGAAAAGCTGAACTACTGTGTTCAACTCTGATCCTTATAGAGAGGCTGTGGAAGGGAATCCCACATCTTTGCTACATATATGAAGCATAGAGCCATAGTCCACAGAAACTCTTTTCACTGCAGCACTGCAGCAGAAGGAAACTGGTGAGGTCTCAGTGGATAGACAAATATGCCAATCCACTGATCAAAATCAGGAGCTGTCTCCATGTAACAGCACTCCAGATACACTGTACATTTGACAAGAGAATTTGCCCCACCACATACACTTGAATCACATGGTTTGTTTGTTTTTCCAAACCAGTGAAAAATCCCTATATGTTCCTTGGTTTTAGTGGTCGTGCATTTGTACCAATGTAGTTCAGCACCAATCCCAAAGCCCTGTTTTCTAATGAACTATGAAAATCTCAGATCATTTCACTTAAATTGCCTTAAATGATGAAGATACTCTAATTTGTTCACCTGCACCCTCTTGCATAAGAGAATAGGTCATGTGGACTGGGTGGAAGATATATGGAACTTTCAGGAACCTATATTTATTTCTATTAAAATGCAGAATAAAATGGGTATAATGTAGAACCAGGCAGAGGGCTACTAGAGATAGTATGTAAGATCCAGTGTAAATCTTTAATGAAGATAGCTTTTGTCTTTATTAATCTTCAGACTAAAAGTCAAAATGCACGTAATTAAACCTAAGATCTTGGTTCAGTGAAAAATGTATGATGAAATCATAAAAATATATCAGTTAGTAGAGAGAAATCTTTATCCCATATAACTCTAAGAGGAATTTGACTCTCTGTCTTTTGATTTAAATATGCAGTAGAGTGGATGTGATTTACAAATATTTGATGTATAATTATGTGAATTCCTAGATGCAAAAAATATGACATGTGGAAAGACATAAACTAGTAACAGTCATACAAATGCCCCTGACCAATTCTGAGAGGTCTACAAATGTTTGCTTAATTATATAAAATCTGTATGTGTTATTACCTGCTGTTGTGATTCAGTAGTAGATTCCTTTCCCACCATGCTGGAGACCTGCATTCAATTCCTGACCACTGAAGCACTGAATTTCTGGATTCAGTTTTGCCTTTGGATTCTGTCTCGATGGTCTAAAGTGGGGATGGAAGATCCGGGGAGCATCCACTCCTCCATAATCCTGCCTGGCCATATGCATCAAAGGTCCTGGTGATCTCTCACATATACACCATGATCCAGAAGGATCAATGGTTGCCTACTACTATGTGTTGTTACACATCTCAGAACTAGCACCTATTTCCTGTTTCAAAACTTTCCAGTCTAGTTGTGACAGATTTTAGAGTGAATTAGTGAGATGTAAACATTAAGAAAACAGTACTTGCTTTCATTATTTTCTGAATATCTAATTTCTACTATTAACCTTCTTTTAAAGTTTTCTTAGTTCTTTATTTATAGAGTCATACCCCACAAGAAAACACCTTCAGTAATTTTGAAGGAAGTTATGTGCTAGAATACCCAAACCTTTTTATGGCCCATATTAAAGTTTGTTGAAGCGGAGCACTGGGATGTGCCTACAGGTGATAGAGGGGAGCTAAGGAGGGACTCACCTGACCGGAAGAGGGCTCAGGCTGGAGCTAGATAAGCCCAGAGCTTTCATAGGTCAGGTAGTCAAGTAGTCAGATAGTCTCCCCCAGCAACCATGAAGTGAGAAAATCCTGGTTGCAGGGCTCCTGAAAGGACCTGGATTCTTCAGGACAATTCTGCAGGCCTGGGAAGTTCCCTGGACTGAGAGAGACCAGGTTTATAGGCAAGTGGCCTTCATTTATGTTAAACCCCTAGAGGGTTTGAGGTGTCTGTCAGAGGGCTGAGATGCTTCTTGTTTGTTTGAGTTACACTGGTAGTGTAGTCTTGAGCCCTGCTGGGGCAGGCTGAAGACCCATTTAGAGAACTGGTAACCTAGGAGCCCTCAGATTGAGGGTAGGGCTCAATGAGGGGCCCAGGAGCCTAAAAAAAAGCTGAGACCCAAACCAGAAGGTCCAACAGCCCAGGGAAGGGTTGAGACAGGACAGAGGGTCCACAAGCCCACAGGAGGCCAAGCTGGACTATAGGGCCCAAGAGCCCCAAGGACGGGCTGTGTGTGGCACCAGGGGCCAGACAGCCCCAAGGAAGGCCAAGTGTATAAATAGTCACATCAGTGAGAGAGAACATCTGCAAGGCTTGGGGCATAGTGTAGGGGGAGAAAAGGAGCCATGCAATTTGCCCTTAAGGCTACAGGTGCCCTACAGGGGCCTAGTCAGGTTGAGGGACTTATCAGGCCCGAGGGCTGGGTCGAGGCTAGTGGGGCCTCAGGAGAAACCCACTGAGAACTTATTGGGAGGAGGGCTCACTCTAAGACCTGTTGGCAGTCTCTCTGAATCAACCTGTAATATTAAAAACAAGTTGTGGTGGGCGAGCAATCTAGGGAGAGTGACATTAGAGTTTGAGCCAAGCAGGAGCGACAAGGCCACCCCCTATGGCCACGACCCGGTCACATTTATGACTAGAGTCAGCTAATTCTAGCCTGCAACTACCTCATAACTGCACAGCTATTTACTCTGAGCTACAAAAACAAAAGCTAATTTGGGGCTTGCAGCTTCTGGGACACGTCCCTTACTATGGGGGTGAGAGGGTTAAGTGTACTTACTACATAGAAGAGAAAGGAGACCTCCCTGCTTGGGAGACCTGATCCAAAGCCCACTGAAGTCAAAGAAAGACTTCCATTTAGTTCATTGGCACTGGAACAGACCCTTAAGCCTACATTGACCCAAGCATGAGCTTTTAAATAATCCCATTGAATTAAATGAAACTACCTCAAAGAATAACATGAATAGGGGGGAAATATCTTAGCAGGATCCAGTATCTCCATACTTTTGTGCATATGAGATCTTATTCTTGGAGTGAAATCAGAATATTGACTGATAGTGTGTCAGAATTACTTAACATACACAAGTATTGAAGCTTTAGCATTCAAGCAATACAAGGCTAATTTGGCAGCATATATAGACCTGCAAGATGAGTGTTAAGAGTTTCATGGTGTAGGACTAGGACAGTTCACTGAAAGCAAGGGATATATTGGCTGAGTAACTCCAAATTTTTATCCTGGGTGGATGCCACAATGGACAAGCTTATAGATGGGACTGAACCATGCTGTCTTTTCCTGTGCCATCCCCGGACCTATTCCTGCAGTGCAGCCAATGTCATCATCTGGGGATCTGACGTATGATTTGATGGCCCCATGCTGTCAGGGTCCCATGCTTCCAGAGTCTGCATGCAGACCAGCAGGGAGCAGTGCAGGCAGGGCATGCGGCTGGGTGGGGAGCTGCTCCAGGGTGGGTAGACCTGGAATTTTGCAGTGGTGACAGTGAGGGGCCAGAGCCAGGGTACAGCCACAATCCACTACCTACAAGCCCCTGTCTGTGGAACCCATGCTTGTTGCAGGGGCCTGTGGGCAGTGGATCATGGCTTTGCCCAGGCTCCAACCCTCCTCTGTCACCACTGCAAGATCCCGGGTCTCCCTGGCCCCACCTGCCCATCTTGCTCCGGGCCGCAGCCCTGTCCCACCTGCCCAGCCATGTGCCCTGCCTGTATGGGTCCTGCCCCCAGCAGTGGGTACAGATCAGATGGGCCAGGGTGTCTGGGCAGTGGATCTGGGTTCAGCGGCAGGAGCTAGGAACTGCCCCCACAAAGGCTGCTGGGAAATGGAGTCTGCTGCAGGCCTGTGGGCCAGACTTTGCCCACCCCTGGGCTAGATTAATTAATCTGAAAGGCTGAACCTAATTTATTTTGGAGAATTTACAGCTCTAGATTACGGACCTAGGCTCCCTATACAGTGCAAGGGGCAACTTAGAAAGCTAAGATTCAAACGGATGGAAGGCAGCATTCTGAATAGTCTGCCAAAACTAACAAATAGAAGTACTGAGGACAGGGTTGTCTTAGGCTTTATTCTTCAAAGAAAATTAGTCTGAGTTTGGTTTGAAAGGTGACCTTTCCTCTACGTGGGATTCTGAGCTCTGAACTGTCTCCTAAAATTAATGCTGAAGGAAGTCAGACATTTCTTGCAAAAAGCATGTAATGATTGAACATCATGGGCAGTGTGAAGGCTCACTGCTTAGGAGTCTCCTTTACCTGCAGTAGGAAGACTCCTCTCCATCAGCTGCTGCTAGATTAGCTATCTATCTGGAACCTTCCTTGAATTCAGCTCTCCAACAAACTTGCCTAAATGCACCTAAGAATTTTTAAGTCATTAGGCGAATCAACCCAGGCATATTCAAGCTGCGCTTACCTAAGTTCATGGAAATCCACCCAGGATTCCATGTGTCCCAACTGCTCTATATTACCATTGCTACCAGATACCCACCTGGTCCCCACTCCCTGGGGCCACAAGAAATGTGAGAGAGCCTGGACTCAAAGTTTGTCAGAAGCAAGTTCCTTTACCTTAGAAGGCCTTCAAATCAGTCCTAGAAACCAGCTCCTAATATACATGTTCCAGCTCTTATTAACATTTTTTACTGAATTCCCTTCCTGTTTTCCCTCCCTTATGAATAGGTAACATGTAGGGAGGCCAGGGGGGGCACATGCTCCCCCTGAAATTGGCCCTCACCAGCCGGGCAGTGAGGGGCAATGGCAGGTGCCCCCCTGAGATCATGGGGGCAACTAGAGAAGTGCCAGTTGCACTTCTGGGTTTGCTGCTGACACTTCTGTGGATCCCCCCCAGTTGGTGATTGGCCACTGTGCCCCCCAGTATGAGGAGGCACAAGTTAACCATGCCCTTACCCACTGGAGAAACCCAGTCCCAAGGCACCTGATAGGTGTTCTGTGTGGTATTTTACCCTCCTCACTTAGACCCACGTGCAGCAGAACCACCTAGTCATTCCCACTTGACTAGCTGGCTATCCCTGACATCTCGTGGGAAGATCACTCAGCTAAATCTGAGCGGGCGCAAAGCTTTCTCTCATGCGTGGATGACCTCTACCTGACTCAAGAAGTCTATGGGCCAACGAGAGGCAAAGCGCTGCTTGACCTGGTA
>NW_017728886.1:45969458-45985760 GCF_001723895.1 Crocodylus porosus
GCTTATCTTGCTGGGATCCTATGACCCCAGCTGACTTCCTGCCCTTTGGGCAGGGGGCTGGACTCGATGATCTCCCGAGGCCCCTTCCAGCCCTAATGTCTATGAAATCTATGAATTGATACCCATTAGTCTATATCACATGGGAAGCAGGAAGCCATGCAGCCATTTAAAGAGTGTGCAGGGAAGCAACAGCAGTCCACTCAATGTTGACAGTCCCTGAGCCCTTAACCATGACCAAATCTTTCCCCATGTCTGACAGTTGGCCATGACAAAATGGAAAAACAGACTGTGCTAATACCAATGGCCTCCTTGCACCCTATTAGTGCACTCACCTTGGATATAGGAGACATGGGTTAAAATCCCTCCTTTCCTTAGTTAGATTCAAATCCAGATCTCTCACTTTCCATGTGTATGCTTTAGCTCAGGAGTGGGCAAAGTCTAGTTTGTGGGCTAGATTGGACCTGCAGCAGACCCCATTTCCTACCAGCCCCTGCAGTGGCAGCTTATTTTGGCTGCTGCTGCTGGACCTGACCCATCCACTCTGCACCCACTGCCAGGGGTGGGATCCATGTGGGCAGGGCACATGGCTGGATGCTGGGATGGGGCCATAACTGGGACCAATACAGGATGATGGGGCCAGGTAGACCTGAGATCTTGTGATGGTGACAGCAGAGGGTCAGAGATAGGCCAGAGCCATGATCCGCCTGTAAGCCCCTGCCACAAGTGCAGGTATGGGCTTGCAGGGAGCAGACTGTGGCTTTGCCTGGCTCTGACCTTGTACTGCCACTACCAGAAGATCCCAGGTCTCCCCAGCTCCAGAGCAGCTCCCCATTCAGCTGCGTGCGAGTCCAGGACTAGAACCAAGGCAGAGCCCCAGTTCTGTGGCCCCATGCTGTCATAGCCTTACCACCCATGGGGTCTCCATGGTGATGGCTGGAAGCCATGCAGAGAAGGGCTGCTGGGAATTAGAGTCCAGCCCTTGGTTGGAGCCACCATTTTGCCACCCCTTTCTCTAACTGCTAGTTATTTAAGGTTATCCTGGAGTGGGCTTTTTCTCAGTCTCCCAGTTCCCCAGGCTACCCAATAGCCCTCAATAATTAGGGGAGTCTCTTTGCACATGGGAGACCTGGCTTCAAATCCAATCAGGTAGAAGAAGGATTTGAATCTAAGTCATTCATATCCTTGAGTGCTCTAAACCTGGACTGTAGGATACATTTTATATAGGGTTAGGCATTCTTAGATTGAGCTGAACAGGTGAGATGCACTAAAATAGGTGCCAAAAAGTTTGGTGTAGTTGGGACTTAAGAGAGTCCATGTGTGGTCAATGGTAAAAATGAGGTACCTCTAGCATTAGGCAGGGGTGTTGAGGATCTAATATTTGTATTTTGGCACTTAAAGTTGTAGTTAGGCACTAAGTTTTCCTTGTGAAAACTTAGAACAAATGGTAGTACATCTCATTTATCTGGTAGCTTTAATATGTTTCTATAGCAGCAATAACAACAACAATCTGCCACTGATAGAAAGAATAAGAAATCCTGCTGAAACCAATCATGTAGTTAGTTACTTACCAATTTCTCTAGTATTTTAACTAGCAGTTGGGGATCATCCAGAATGAGAACAGGTTTATTAGTAGGATCACCAGATATCAAATGTAGATAATTTGTATTGACCCATTTACTAGAAAGCCCAATTGTAATGAATGATATTCCAAGACTTCTGGCTGTGGCAGATATGCTCCGGATATCAGGACTGTTTGGATGGTCAATACCATCAGTCATCAAGAAAGCCACTTTTACACTTCCATTCCGACTTTCAGTTTTAATCAGTTGAGTGACATTAGATATTGCATAATAGCTATAGGTGCCCTGGCCAATATAGTTCATTCTTGTGACTTCCTGTTTAAAATTCTGCAGGTTTTTCCAGGCTACAAAGGGCTGCTCAATTTTGACTGTGCTGCTGAACTGCATGATTGCCAGTTTGATATCATATTTCCGGAGTCTACCTGGCTTCATGAGGAAAATTTTATCACTTATATTTTTAACAAAATCTTTCTGACTATTAAACAGTACTGTTTTTGCACTTTCAGAGCTGTCTAATATGAAGACTATATCAATGAGGCACACAGCATCTGTAACGGAACAAAAAAGTTAAAAGGAGAATTACATTAAATGTATAAATACTGGCATCCAAAATTAGACACCCCACTGCTATATCTCCTGCTCTGCTTGTTGTGACAACCCAGCCCCTCCAAAAGAGCACTCCAAATTGTAATGAACAAGTATTTGCATAAACAAGCCCTCAGCGTAATGCAACTGAGCTAGGTCATACCTCAGGGTCACACCCCTGAGATTGGTGAGTGCCTCCCCTTGCCACTCCCTCTCCTTGCTGCTGACACCACTGGTGACATCTGTGAGTGGCTGCCAACTACCGGTCAGCCTTCACCACCCCCTCCCTGCTCGCCCCTGCAACCTCCAGGGCCACGTGTCATTCATGCCCCTTCTTTATAATCAGCTACAAAAGGGTCAAGCAGACCAAAGGCATAGCAGCACAGCTCTGCACCTGGGGCAGCTGTGGTGCCCAGGGCAGTAACAGCTCCTGCTGTGCCAGTTGCAGCAACATGCTCAGCCACTGCCAATGCAATGGCTACCTTTGTGCCCCCCCCTCAAAAAAGGGGGCACCTGGTCCACCCTCCTCAGTTATGCTACTGGAGCAGACCACTGAGAAGCATCAGCTCAAGAATTTTCACTCACATGGGCTAGGGACAGACATTACACATAAACCAGTTTAAATGATCAGAAATTGATTTAAACCTGTAACAGAACAGATGTTCAGTGCACATAAACCAGCTTGAAAATTGGCTGAAACCAGTTTGAGATAAACCTGGTTGAATGTAATATCAGATTTAATTGATTTGGGTCAAACTGGTTTATGCAATGTCTGTCCTACACCCCTTGCTGATTTTAAGATAAACCAGACTCTCCCAATATCCTGGCATGCTCTCTGGGCTAGGCATGGCTCTCTGTTCCACAACAGAACTGGCCCTTCTCCTCTACTCCTTTGCTGGAGCTCTGGCAGAGACTACAGGTACAGCAGGGTCTGCCTGGCTTCCCCCTGCCCTACCACCTCTCCTCACTGTTCAAGCAGTGTTCCCCACCTCCCTCCCTCCCATCTCCCACAGCACAGACCCCAGTCCCACGGACCCTAGGCATGTGATATGCTACCTAATGCTGAAAGGTGTTTGTATGTATGTGTCTCCAATTTCACTGGGACAGGCAGACAGAACAGTGACCACTTAGGGGCTTTTCGGAGCTAATCAACAAGTCAGCTGGTAAACTGTTTAAGAAGAGTTTGAAATAATGGAGAGAGGCTATTGTTTTGCTGATAGGGTGATAAACACTGGTATCAACCTCCTGCTGGCTTGCTTGCCTGTAACTTTGATGCAGACATAAAGAAGAAGGGAGGGAGATTGATAAGCTCCTTATCATCAACAGATGTATTCACTGTACAAGGAATCCTTCCTTGCCTTGGAGTGCTAGCAG
The DNA here is from genome assembly GCF_001723895.1 of Crocodylus porosus. NCBI lineage: Eukaryota > Metazoa > Chordata > Crocodylia > Crocodylidae > Crocodylus > Crocodylus porosus. Next base: position 45,972,998 of record NW_017728886.1, read on the forward strand.
GGGGCTGGGGGCTGGCAACATTCCTGCCCCTTAAGCAGCGATCAGGAAAAAGCCTGGGACGGTTCAAGCAGATCTCCCTAATCAGAGGTCCTGCTGGAGCCTGGCCATGCCCCCCTCAGCTCAGCACTAAACAAGGGAAAGGAGGGCTGTTCTAGCACCCCCAGCTTCTAGCTTGAGCTACTGAATTTCCTCAGTACAGAGATAATGTTTGTCCAGTTACAAAACCGGTTCAGCCTAGCCAGTTTGGACTAACCTGCAAAGGTTGAATCAATTCAGGATCACACTTTTTGAATGTCTGTCCCTAGCCACACTGAACAGCCCTGCTAAGGTCCAACCTTTTCTCCAGTTCCTGCCTAGGGTTCTTTCCAATTTATATACATTTAGGTGAAAAAAGAGGACCATGTTGCAGTACAAAACAAAGTAGAGGTAAAATATGTTGCCATATATTCCAGGGCTGGTTCTCAAACCATTAAAAAAAAAACCAAACCCAGAACATATGGATAATTTGTCATTTCCTTTGGAAATTATCCTGGAAAAAAATATTTTACAATCCATTGCAAATTCTAAGAAAATGGTTTTACCCTGAGGAACATCTTTTTGTGTTTGGCTTGGCTTTTGTCCTTTCTTTCTGCTTTGTCCATAAACTATAATGTCTGTAGTAACAGCAAGAAGCAAGCAGCAAAAAGCAGTATTTTTCCACATAATGATTGTGATCTGAAATCGGATGATATACTGCTCCTATTAATAGAAAACAAAATACCTATTAATCCTTAAATAATGGGTTCAAATAAATAGACGTGTAATTAATATGTAAATTTGAGCAACATTTAGATTTGAAAAACAGTTTCTCAAAAATAACTATGAAGTAAGAAGTTAAAATACTGTAATTCAGTTATCACATGAAAAAACAGAACAGAAAGCACAGTCTGCTATAGCTCGCACATCACTGAACACTATAATCTGTTCTATTCATGGAAGAAATGTTCTTTGGATATACAAACTCATTCTTACTGCTGTCTTTAACTTTCATTTGGGCTTTCAGCTGAGATGTGCAGAACAAATCTCTGTTAATATATAATTATTTCGTTATAAAACTTTGCAAAAACTGCCGGGTTTTTTGTTCTATTTTGTTGCCTATACAGATATGTAACTCTTTTAGTTCAAATGTTTTAATTTCTCAAAAGACTCTCTACACACACATATACTTAAAAAGGTTCAAAAGACTTTCAAATACAAATTTATTTCTTTGAAAAAACACCCAACCATTTCCCATGCCACTCTAAACCTTAATATTTGGTGAATTCTTTCTAGAGGAGAAATACATAAAAGTGTATAGGACAAATATTTTTATAAAATAAAAAAACACCATAGGATAACAACTATGCTATATGCTGGAAAGTGAATATATCATTAATGTTTTCCTCTACCCTATTAGTCTAGTTAATGAATTTATACAATGTACTGATACTCTTTAAAATTGATTTACAGAAAATGCTTACAACTCATTAATTTTAAACCTCATTAATTGAAAAAACTACTATGCATATAGTAATAGCTAGTGTAATGCAAATCTTTTTTAAATATGTTTAACTCCTCCCAGTACTTACATGTTTAGAAATCATTAGTGTACCACTCTAAGAACATAAAAGGGGAAAATACACCAGTTAAAACAACAACAGAATGACTAGGGTTATAATAATACATTATAGTCAGATTTACACAGGTTTGGATCCCAGGCTGATTTTATTTCATTGTGACAAATAAGTACAAAATTATATCTTACCTTAAAGGCATTCAAACAGCAAATTGAAGATTAGATAATCTGTAAACAAGTGTAACTCAAAAATACTTTCGTATTTAAGAAAATAAGGAAATCAATAAATAAGCAATCTGTTCACTTGTAAATAAGGTTATTTTGCATCTGGGAGCTTTATGATCCTGTATTCATGGGGGTTGATTTGTTTTGTTTTGTGGCTTGTTTTTTTTTGGTCAAAGTTGTAATCAGAGCACTTAGCCAAGGTCACAAAAATTAGGGTGGGATTTAAAGGGACAGTATCCAAAGACTGTCTTTCTAGGTTTGAAGAATCGTTTGTTTTTGTTTAGTTTTCCATAAATTACATTTATACCAATTATTTTAGATCACTCCCACACTGCTGACCACACTTCTGGTCAGCTCTGGTTCCCATTTCTAGTTTGTTTACAACCACACGTCTGGTACAAGCCCGTCTTTTTACTACTGAATTTTCATGGGGCTTGCAACCCACTTCTCTATGCCATGAGATTACTCAGGGTTCAAATCACTGGCATGGAAAATATTATTTATCATGAAAATACTACTTTAACAACTTTTATCTGTATCTGTGTCTTTTTCTGCTACATCTCTCCTCTCAGGCAGCATGGAAAAGCATGTCTTGTGACAGCCAGGTAGTGTAGAACTCCAGTGTCTATATAATAGTTTCATAATTAGCGGTACTTAGAATAAAAATGTTTCAGTTTTCAGTCAGTTTATTTAGTTCCTTGACATAGCAAATTCTCCCAAGAAAAGCAGCTGCCTTCCATGAAAATTTTACTTTGGAAAGACCCTGACTTTTCCATCAAAAACAGTTTAGTTACAACATTTGTTACTATGTCTAGTTATTACCTCTAAGCTTCCATTTTATAAACTAAATAGATCGGCTCTTTAAGCCTCTCATTGCAAAGCATGATTTCTATGCTTTCTGTACTTCAGATCATTTTGGTAGTGTGTATCTAATATTCCAACATCTTTTTTAAACCATAGACACCAAATATGGAAATAGAATTCCAGTAGAGAGCTCACCAATACTGTAAAAATAACAACATTTCCTATTCATTCTTGGTATTTCTCTGTGTAGAGAACTTAAAACTGTCTTTTTTTTCATTTTTGCCCTAGCTTTGGACTGAAATTCTATGGTTAGTTGAGTGTCAACCAGAACACCAAAGTCCATTTCAAAGCTAGACTTTCAGGAAACACCCTTCTCCCCCCACCCCCCCCACACACTCACCTGTTATAAGTTTGTCCCACATTTTTCATTTACACATGTAAATGAAGAGAAGCACAGGCTCAGGGGTGACTTGTGGCAGCCTATATGTACATTAGTGGTGTGCATCAGGATCTGGGGGAATGCCTGTTAACCAGAGCGCCGCAAAGGATGACAAGGTCCAGCAGTAACAAACTCCTGCAAGACTGTTTTAGTCTGGACATAAGGAAAAACTTCTTTATTGTCCAAGCCCCCAAGGGCTGGAATAGACTCCCCCAGAGATGATGCAAGCACCTACTCTGGACACTTTAAAGAAACATTTGGATGCTTACCTTGCTGGGATCCTTTGGCCCTTGCTGACTTCCTGCCCTTTGGGCAGGGGTCTAGACCAGATGATCTTACGGGGTCCCTTTCAGCCCTAATGTCTATGAAATCTATGTATGTATGCAGTAGGTAAAGTATGAACAATGTTGGGCTTAGGTCTCATTACACAGAAAGAAGGGTGATCAAGTAAGGGAGTTTGGAGCCAGGAAATGCAGGTTCTTATATTTATATCTCTGTCTGACTTGTATTCATTCATAGACTGAAGTCAGTCCAGTTGTCAGTTTTCAGTTGTTTCCTGAAAAATGTTTCGTTTCCTAATAAGCCTCAACTTTGAGCAAGTCACATAGACCAAATGTTTTGGATAAGTCTAGTCATGTTGGGCATCCATCATGAGACCTACAGCACACAGGCTGATCTAACTAGAGCTGTGGATGTTCAACATCTCTGAAAATAACATGTATGTGTGGTTAGAGTGTCAAAAGTGCTGAGCACCTGCAGCTCATCTTGCAAGGGATTTACTAGTATAAGAAATAAGTAGGCATGTCAAGATTTGGCTCCATATAGCCAAGCCAATATTTATACAAAGTTATGAAGGTGTGAGGTATGTGTTCACACCTCCAGGTGACTGCAGCAGAAGCCCTTTATTGGTACGGAATGTAAAGAATTGACTCATTGTTAACCCCTCGGGCTTCTCTACCACTCTAAAGCAGCAGCAGATCCCTGCAAGAATAGGGCTTAGCACACCCTCTCCATACCCAGCCTACTTAAGTCTGCAGATCACTCTAAACCCAGAAGTTCAGTGGTAAACTTCAGTCTTATCCTCAGTGCCTGTTCTCAGACCTGTCAGAGCCTAAGTTCTTGAGAGTAGGCATGAGACCAGAACAGCCCCACTGGCATGTGTCTGACTGGCATATTTCTGGTTTAGAGCATCTCTATGGACTCAAGTGGGCACAGTGTGCTCTACCCATCCTCACTAGGATCCACTATGCAATAGGCCTTGACCTAGCTTGAGCTGATCCAGTTCCAGGCCTACGCTGGAAGAAATCAGAGCCTAGGCTGAATCAACACCAAGGGATACAAGAAGAGGACCCTACCTGTTTAGGCTTATGAATTCAGAGCATACTGCAGTCAGCTAGCTACCTGAGCAACAGACTGCCTTGTTTCTCCCTTGTTCTTGTTTAGAATACCTCTGAACTGACTTTGTGTGGTCTCTGCTCTATAATCTTAGCTTGTGACCTCGGATTCTGAACTCCTGCCTTATACCTCCTAGCTTGACCAACTGCTTGCCTGTACCATGATCTTATCTCAACCGTTGGCTTGATATCCTGGACTTGGATTAATGTGGCTTGACCTTAGCATCCACTGTGGTAACCCGTCAACATATGATCCACTTAAACTGACTGCTAATGCCTCTGCCATGATACTTTAGTGGCATATGCTAGTTCTAAAAGGATATGAAGATGAGAATGGAGTCAGGGCAGCAAGCAGGATAAATTGCCTCCCAGTTGGTCCTAGTTACCTGAGTAGGCCAGGCTGCCAGTGGCCTAACTACCCCCAGTGAGTCCCAATTGTATTCATATACTGCTTGTAAGCAGTGGCCCTCTTGTTTCCCAGTTATGTACTCACAGGATAGATACCTCCTTGTTTAGCCTTGGGCTGCGTGGCAGGGCACTCTGTGTGACTGCCATTTTAAGGGCCTGGAGCTGGCAGTTGCCTGGTGCCTAATGAGGGCAGTCATTTTAGATTCAGGGTTGCCCATATAAATAAGGCAGTTCTGCTGCTGGGGGCCAGGCAACAACACTGCCTGGCCACAGGGCAGCTGATATTGAGCTGGAGGTAAGGGAGGAGCTGTAGGGGATGGATAGGAGGCTCCTGGTTCTGGTCATCACCTAAAACTGCACCCTGCTGAGAGTGGGTGGCCTGGTGGGGCTCCCAGTAGCGCAGGAGCCCCCAGGAAATCCCAGGCCAGTTACCATCCCAGTGGAAGGCGGGTCAAGGTGCCTTAATCCCTACCCCCCACAACCGGGTGGGTTACCCTGGTTTTGGAGGGCCCATAGAGTGGGCCCTGAGAGAGAGAAAAGGGCCATAGACTCAGGCCTGTCTGAGTTTCCTCTGGCTGGCCCATGCTGGGGCCAGGACCAGAAGGATTGAAGAGCCAAAGGCTCACCGCGAGAGACACCCAAGAGATGAGGGCTGGCCTGGAGGTGGGCCAGGGCTAGATGAACTGAAGGTCTTAGTGGGGGAACCACACCCAAAGGGGAACCAGCTCAGGGAGCTATGCTGCCCAGTATGATGGTGGAAGAGGCTGCCTGAGGGGAGGAAACCAGGTGGGGTTCAATAGGAGGATTCTGGGGCCCAGTGTGGGGGACGGTGATAGTGAGAACCTTGAGATGCCATCTGCGAGGCTTGGGCTGTGGTATAGGGGAGGAGAAGAGCTGCATATAGTGCCTCCTGGCATCGGGGCAGTAAATGGACAGTCTCCCGCTTAATTAACATCTGTTAATTAATTATACCAACAAGGCATGGCAGGAAAAAAGGCAGGTGGTTAGCCCAGGAACAGGTGGGCGGGCCACGGTTGGATCAGCCCCAAGCAGGGCCCCTGTTACAGGCTGCTAACTCCTTGTTCTGAGTTTCTTGGTTCTTCCATTTGATTTAAGTTTCCCAGTCTCTGGGTCCTACTTGTTTAAGCCTGTTTTCCTGTTCCCTGGGTCCTGCGGGTTGGCTTCCTGGCTACATCTTGGTCTATGGTTCCAGCCTGGTGATTCCTTGTTCCAAACTGCTTTGCCTTGCGTCTTGTTCCCCATACCAGACCCATGGCACACAGCACCCACTCTAGGACCTGTCCTGCACGTGGTGCCCGCCCCTGCCAGTTCAGGATCTGGCTGCAGGTTGTATCTTTGACACCGCTGATCTAAGACTTAAAAATTTAGCTGTAATGTTCTTCTAATGATGTCTGTTGACTTATGCTGCATGTGATTAGATTGTATATACCCTTAAAGGGGTGAGTTTCTGGAGGGTGAATGTAAGCAAGTAAGGCCTACTTCAGTTTAGGCCAGAGGTGAGCAAAATACGTACTGCAGGCCAGATCCAGCCCATGGAGAAGCTTTGTCTGGCATGCAGCAGGTTCCTTGGTCCTGCCTGGCCCTGGCACTGCCCACTTGTAGTGCACCTTGCTTCCCCCTAGGCATGCAGCAGGGCTGGGGCACATCCATAGCTGGATTGCCTTTCTAGGCAGCCCAGGCAGCAGCGGCTCCTTCTAACTGCTGCTGCCACTGGCCCCAGGCTTGCAGTACTGGCAGGGCAGGGACCCATGCAAGAAGCCCTGACCCAGTGTGCCCCGCACCTGCTCTGGATTTGCCTTTCCAGGCTCAGCAGCAGCTGAGCAGAAACTGTTGCTTCTTATGGGTGAAAAGCAGCCCCTCCACCTCACTGCTGCCAGGTGCTTCTTGGTGTAGTTGCCCAGAGCTCACACCATGCCAGGCTGATTGTGGCTGCTCTGTACTGTCACCAGTGCTGTGTTGGGCAGCCCAGAGGCAGCAGTGATGACAGCAGAGCCACAGGGCAGGCCGGCGCAGCACCAAGAACTGCCCAGTAGTGGCAAGGTGGAGGGGCTGCTATTCCTTCATGCCAGGCAACAGTAGCTGCCTGGCAGCCACCACCACTGCTGCTGCTGAGCCTGGACAGGCGAGTCCGGAGCAAGTGCGGGGTGCACCTGGTCGGGGCTGAACACATCGGTCCCAGTCAGTACCACAGAGCTGGAGCCAGTGGCAGCGGTAACTCGAAGGAACCACCCCAGCCCCACTGCATGCCCAAGGGGCAGAAGGATGCAGCATGGCCAGGTAGTATGGAGCAAGTGCGGGGTGAGTTGGGGCTGTGTGCTGTTGGCAGTGGCAGGGAGGTGCTGCAGGGAGCATGGGATCCAGGCTGTTGTGGAGTGGGGGTCAGTGCTGATCGGCTCAGGAGAGCATTCACAGGTGGGCTCCCATGCACACCCCACCATACCCTCAAATAGTTCCCCACAAACCACACAATTACATCCTCCCTCACACACCCTACAAACACTGCACCCACCTGCATGCCTCTAGGGGGAGCCCCACTCACTGCTACATGCACACATCCTACCACACACATGCACCCCCAGCCACCCTCCCCCTCCACACACCCCACATCCCATACCCACCCACACGTACACCCACGCATCTCCACACACACACACACACAAACTCCACCCACAACCCGAGACTCCTCCACACCCCCTGCAATATACAAGAGTAAGACTTCATTTTGAGCTATTATGCAATCACCTCTATATACACAATACAAACACACACACATCAGGACAAAAATATATATTTTTTTTTAAATAAAATTTAAATCTATTATTGTGGCTGTTTGAATTTTAGTATATAATTTGTTGTTTTCTTCTGGTTCCAAGATGGCAACCCCCCTTCCCAAAAGGAGTGTTTCTCAGGGCAAAGGGAGGGACTTCCAGTGGCAAAGGTCAAGGGCTAGGGGACAAGACTTCTGGTCCCAAGATGGCAACCAGGGGCCAGGGTGCTTGTCAAGTGGTGGGGCCACCCTTGTGGCCCTCAACATCTCACCAAAACTTGTTAAGCTGAAATAACTGCCTGCCCCTGGTTTAGGCCTTTAGAATGCTATTAGACCACAACATCCCATAGTACTCAAACAGGCTCCGGGATATATCTCAGTCTCTTGGTCAGAACATTCCTACTTCTCCATTATTAAGGCTGGTTGTTTGGTATGACAAAAACAGCAAATTGCAAATAATTTGTACTGGGGATGTAGGACTGGGGGGAGATAATACCATTTCCTGTCAAACATGACACTCCTGAATTCAAGTTGAATCCATATTTTCTGACTCAAGTCAAAGAAAAAAAACATTGAATAAAGATGTCTTGTTCTTCTAATCAGGTTATCCACTCAACTGCATTGCCCTTGTTTTGAAACTATATCTGATCATCTCTCTTTGCTCCCATTTCATTGCCATTCTCCATTGCTTTAATTACATAGTTAAACACAAACCATTTTTTTATTGTTTAATTTATGCCTTTGTCTGCTTCTTTGTCAAACCTAAAGATGGCTACTTTACTCCCAAAACTTTGTCCAGTTTCTTTCCCCACAAAAAACCCAACCCTGCCTCTCATCAAATAAAGGCACATTGACACTGATGCAATCCCTGTGGTATATATGAAAGCTTTTGTTAACGCTAATTTAAGGAGCAGGCAATTACAGGAAATATTTGGTTTTAAGAAGAGTGTTATATTAGAAGGAGTGTGGTAACTGTCATTTAAAATGACAGAAACTATAATACAAATGCATTGTATAATACAAAGTTTTAAAAGGCATTAATATATAACCAATATAATCTATTGAAATATTCCTACTCCATTACACTGAACACACATAGAACCAAATCCTTAAAAATTCATAGATTTTTGTCCAATGACAGGCTGACCAATCTGAAAAACCATGGTCTTTGTTTTCTGAAAAGTCCCCAAAGTTCCATTTTTTTTATAACAGAAGTCATAGCTGAGACAGCCTTACCTACTCTTGACAAGAACTTTTTATATTGGATTTCAGAGAAAGAAATAAAAACATTATAAACAGGGAGGAACAAGAATGAATTATTTTATTAGAGTTATAATTTTAGAATTCAGGTTTAAATCTTTAAATATGGAAAAAGAAGGCGCAAGTTAATTTAGACTTTTCCAGTCAAGCTGATAGTCTCCACAACAGTGTCAAAGATAACAGCAAGGGATTTAGCTTAATAATTGGGAAGCTATGCCACTTGTAAATGTTGAACAATTGCTGGTAAAGTTGTTTGATCTTCTGGAAACATGTGTTGCAGCAGATGGATTCTGACCTACCATTGCCTTTATGACATACTGGAGATAATCCTTCCTTCTTGACCCCTTTTTGGTTCCCTTGGAGAGAACTTGTACAGTAACTGGATTTGATGAGGGCCCACCAGCTGTGTTTAATTTATTTTTCATCCAGTGTTTAAACAGTAGTTGTGGGGTATGCTAAATTGAAGTTTCTGAGGAACTAAAATTCATTTAATCAATGTTTAATATAAACATTGATGGGGAACCATTTAAGGCAGTTGCTGTATGTTACTAACCTTAGGACCAATCCTCTATTTGCTGCTGTGTGTAAATTATGATTACTCTCATTTTCTCTGTGTCGCCAATAAATGTACTTCATGCTTCCTTCTTGTTTGGGGAAAATAATGTGAAGGTTCTTGTTTCCTTTTTTTTTATTTCTGAGTTACTTTCTTATCTTTTCTTTATTTGTGACTTAAGATATGGGCAAAATTTAATGAGGGTTGAGTTCCTGACCCCCTTTTGTGCTTTTGAAAATGTTTCCTTTATTTTAGTCACACAAAAACAATACATCAATTTTGGGAAACTTTCTACACGTGGAATTAATTAGTGCACAGTAAGGCAGGGTGTGAAGTTGCAATATAGTAGCTACTTTTTGCTAACTAACCAGGTAAACACTCTGAAGTACTTTAAGAGCGTGCTCGTAGCTTACATCTCTGAAAGTGGAGTAATCTACCTTACACCACACTTACACTATGTCTGACCAGAACACCTATTGTTCCCAGCAGGATAACCGCACCTCAAGCTTACTGTCCTGCTTCAGGTGGATTGTCTCCTATACTGGAAATAAGATTTGAGTAAAACGATATTTTTTATTGGACCAGTTTAGAGATGAGAAAGATGCTAGACAGGTGTCTTGGCACGAAATATCTTGGCTCAGGTGTGTGATCAGTAAAGAACTGTTTCTGTAGTGAAACCAAATTATATAAAATGAATAAGACCTTTCAAAAAGAAAGATGACTGTTTTCATCTGAGGAACAAAGAAAGGCTAGCTGGAAGAGCAGATAAGTTTATAATAAGCCAAAAAATCATTGCCTGTATAAGTCCATGGTATTTGCTGTCCCACAAAGCTATAATTTTTGTTCCCAGTAGGCATGTCTATATGTGCAATCAGTCACGATTAAATTTACTGTACATTATCTTAATTTTTTGGCAGGTGTCTACACATGCAGGGAACTGGCATTAAAGTTAGTGCCAGTTCCCTCCAGCCCTGCCGTGTCCCTCTGTGGCCACTGGCAGGAGTTACAGCCTCTGGAGCCAGTTGCCAGCACTTGGCAGCCATCTTTAAAACACAGCTCCCATACTGTGCAGTCCAGGCAGACGCTTCCCTTGTTGAGCCAAGTAGCATGGCATGCCCCAGCTGCGCTTCTCAGCCATAGCTGCTCCAGCCCCTGGCCCTGCCACCCAGGGCCTCCAGATCCTGCTGGCCTGCCATCATCATCCCACCTCTCATCATTGGGGACCCAACCTACCCACTACTCCTGTGACTGAGGCCCTATGCCGGCCACCTGGGCTCCCACCAGGCCCACTTTAACTGGTGTCTGGACTGGACCTGCGCCCTGGTTGAGTGTCCCTTCAGCCACCTTAAGGGCTGCTAGCTCTCCCTCACTGTTTGCTTTGAGATGGCCGAAACTTCCCTTGGGTCATCATTGCAGCATGCATTCTGCAAAATATTTGCAATGCAGCCCATGGGGGAAGGGGAAGTGCTCCTACCAGCAGCCTCCATGAACACCTCCATCAGGTGCTGGAGCAGGAGAATGCAGTCCTGAGTCTACTGCTGGCACATATGCCGCATACAGTGGGCTCCAGTGCTGGGTTGCGGTGAGGTGGAGGCTACGTCTTTGCTGGAGCTGGTGCACTCTCCCCTGCATCCAGATGTTGGCCCTGAGGAGGCAAGAGACAGAAGCTTTTTGTGAGAGTTTGCAACATTTCAGAGATAAGATGCTCTGCACCAGGGGCTGTGCACTCACTGCCCAGCCTTCGATTGGGGGTCGGGCATGCACAGGTGCCCAGGGACCATGGTAAGCCAGGCTGGGCAGACCCAGGCCCAGGCAGCCAATGGCAAAGCCGCCCATTCCTGCACATTCTCCTGGGGCTAGTGGCCCACTGGGTGCTGGTTGCAGGCAGCCTGCCTCCCCGACCCACTTCCCAGGGTCGGACAGGACAGGCTACTGGCAGCACCTGCTGCTGTGGCTTCAAACCCTGCTCTCCCTTCCCCCCACTCTCCGTCCTGCAGGCCAACCACTCTCCTGAACTGCCAGCCAGCCCATGGCACCCAGGATCAGACCATGCAGGTCTCCAGGACAACTGGGGTGAGCAGCTGGTCATGCCCCCATCCTCCCCACTGGGGGCCTCTCTGGGGAGGCTCTCCAAGGCTGACTCTCACATGCTGCTGTTGCTACACTCAAAGCTTGCTCCTGCTGCATGTGCTCTGGGTGGTGTGCGATTAGCTATATGTGCAGGCTGAGGAGTGCCTGAGCCACTATGCCCTGCTGCTGATGATCCTCCTGGTACCCCAGGTAATCCTGGTGTGGGACCGTGAGCTATGATGATGTGGGGGGCAAGCCTGGGCTGCCCTGCAACCTCCACTGCCACCTACGGGGCTACCAAGTCCCTGTCCTGACTGCCAAAAAGGACATCACCACTGGCATTGACACCTTCCTCTGTGTGTGAGAGGCCCATGCCCACCCAGCTGTGGGGACATGGGCTGCTCAATAAACTTTTGAATTGTGTCTCGCCTCTCTGCGTGCTGTGGGGGAACCTGAGGCCAGGGGAATGCAGGCAGGTTAGGTGGAGGGACACCACCCCAGAGTACCAAAAGATTCCCACTCTCCTCCTGGCTCCAGTTGGGGTCCCAGGTGGACTTAGATAGGGAGGACATGGTGGTGGTGTGTCCCACACCAGCTCTGTGGGCCTCATCATGGCTTTCCCTGTGTGGCTGGCCCTGTGTCCTCAGCATGGGCATGGCCAAGGCCTGTGAACCATGTGGCAGAGACAATATACCGTAGCACCTGCAGAGACAAGACAGACTGCTGGGGGTGAGTAGCAGCAGGGAGCAGGTACGGGCCCTGCTTCCAGAGCCAGCCAGCAGCCCTGAGGAGATCTCGGGGCTGGGCAGGGAGTACAGCAGGCTGTAGCCCTTTACAATACTCAGGTATCAACAATCAGCAGTTCTCGCTAGGTGCCTGTGTCCTGCAATGGGGGGGACACAGCGCCTGCAGTGCAGAACACAGGCTCTTCCATGCTCCTGTGATGTGTGTCCCAGGTCACAAAATGCCTGGAGGCTTTTATAGCCTGCAGGTAGGTGCTGCTAGAGAGGCAGCCCAGCCTTGGAGCAGGTGAGGTGCCCAGTCAGGAGCCCTGGCACTGGACTCAGGCTGGCTCCCTAGTGGGTGGGCAGATCTGGCACTAAAGTTTCATAGATTTCATAGACATAAGGCCTGGAAGGGACCTCGGGAGATCATCGAGTCCAGCCCTCTGCCCAAAGGGCAGGAAGTCAGCTGGGGTCATAGGATCCCAGCAAGATAAGCATCCAAT
>NW_017728886.1:45985771-46000486 GCF_001723895.1 Crocodylus porosus
CCAGAGACCCCAGTAGGGAGCAGACCCTGCAAGGGGAGGTGGCCATGCTCCTGGGCCCCAGAGCCCAAAAAAGGGACAGGCAGCCCCCGCAAGCAAGAGCCAGGGGCTCCGTCTGCGTGGAGCCCGGAACCATGGGCTCCATCTGGATGGCCATCTCTAAGATGCCGAATGGGGGGCCGCAGACCCCGAGGGGAACCTCGGGGTGCAGCGCGTGCCATCCGTGCCATGCCTCTGGTAGGCTGGCTACAGCTGGGGCTGACTACTCTGGGGGGTTTGCAGGCAGGGTCTCGTGCCCTCCCACGCCCTCTCCTGCGCGAACTCCGTGCTAACTTGAGCACCTGTTTACGCAGCCTGTTCGTGTGGCTCCCTGGGGGGCTGGGCCAAGTAGGGGCCTGGGCGGGGGCTTGACCCAGCCCAGCTCCACGCAGCTGCCTCCTCCCATTAACTAAATGTGGCTAAATTTGATACCTGTATTTGCATCAACTTTAGTCATGATTATGGAAATTTACTGTGCAGTAAGGATGTGCATGTGTAGACACTTGCTCATACTGTGCAATAAATTAAGCTAAGGCCCAGCAAAGCACTTCATGTAGATGCAGCCAGTCTGTTTTCCAAAGGTATATAAATTTCCATTTCAGGACCAGGACTGTGAGGTCAGACATGAAACAACTGTTCCATGAGAAATATTCTCTCACTGGTGATTAGGAGTTTCTGTTCCTTTGTCACTTTTTAGAGAATTAGTTTTGGAGTATGGAGATTGTTAAACTCAAGACTACTGCTAAATCAGAAGCAACATAGCTGTATTGCCCTAATTAGCACTGTTGAGTAATAGGTCCATCCAAAGCACTGATAAGTTTAACCTTATTCTTGTTTTTTGTTTTCAATTTTCCTTTGTTTCCTCCTTTTTCTATTCTGAAGAGTAGCTGGTTCATATAAGTGTATGGCTATCCATTGAGATTAATTCTTGTACTTAAATAACTGTTACCATTGGTAACAGATTGAATCTGAGTTTCAGTAGGCTGCACAGTTTATGCTGTTGATTTATCAATGTTGTATTTTAATACTAATGTGAGACAGCATCCAGCATCTGAGTGGTCTCATTAGTGATGATTTTAATGCATTTGGGATACCTAAGCAACCAAGGCAGCTTACACATATCTAGTTATTAATATACTTTAGTCTTGTTCATATCTGTGCCTAAATCTACATACATGTAAGCAGCTGCATTCAGATGCAGTCAATTCCTGAGGAAAACCTTATTATGGCCATGGGTTTGCTCCCAGATTAAGGCTTACCGCTTGACTTCTGGTTGGGTTCATCTGTGTCTGATTGCGCTGCAGCCAGTTGAGCTATAGGATACAAGTCTCAGGTGAAACTGGGCTGCCCAGTGCCCTACCAGCCTCCAGTTTTTCCTGACTTTTTGGCTGTTTTCAAACCCTGTCTCATTGCTCCTGTCCTGATTCCTGTGCTTGGTTAGTCATCAGCAGGGATCCTGGTGTGACAGGAGTGCCTCTTCTGAAGTCCTTCTATTGGTGACCCGGCTCTCCTGTTATGGGCCAACTGCCTGCCTTCTCTCCTGCCATGCCTTCATCTTTATTGATTAATGGATGTAATTAAGCGCAAGGCTGCCCATTTTCTGCCCCGCTGCTAGGGGGCGCTATCTGCAGCTCCTTTTCCTCCCCTACACCGCAGCCCAAGCCTCGCAGATGATACTGATGAGGTTTGATCTGCAGCCTTGTTGTAATTTGGCCTTCCCCTTGTCCTCCCTGGGCTTTCCACAGCCCTATCTCGCTCTGCGCCTTCCTGGCGCTCAGGCTGTCTGCGGCCCTGTCTGGCACTGCGACTTCACTCGTGCTCACCGACCCCTCTCTCAGGGGCTTCCCGACGCCCCCTCTCTCTGGGGCTGGGGTTTCCCACGCTGCTGCGGGTACCCTACGAGGCCTCTTCCATCCCCTAATAGCCTCACCGAAACCACCAGTAAAAGCAAACACAAGCACAAAGTCCCTAGGCTATAATAAAAATCCAAGCCGCCCAGCTAAAACGTCATTCAATCCCTCCCAGGGAATACTCCATCCCATAACAGCATCAGGAGCTGCTCGTGCAGTCAGGCCTCTTTTTCTTTTCTCAATCAGGCAGAGCTCCTTCCCCTTGGCTACCAGCAGGGAACTACTCTCCTGGCCTCAGGCATGGGTTTATGTGGGAGCCAGGCCCTGCCCCTTCTGGTCAGCTGAACAGGTGCAGGTGTGGCCAATTCCCTCCTTAACCAGTTGTCCTGGCAACTGGCACCTGGGTTCCTGCCTCTCCTCTGAGAGTAACAGGCACCTTAGTGTCCTACTACACACCTTCCCCCCTTAAGGCCCTCACTCACCTGGGTGGGTCCTCACATTTGCGGGTACCGCCTTGGTCCTGGGCTTCTCTCGGCCTTTCTTTGGTCACCCAATAACTCCAGAGGCGGAGGTTTTCAGGTGTCTCCTACTCGCCTTTTCCCCAAGGTCACACCATGTGGGATTTGCTGGGAGTTACCCTGCCACAGGTAATCCCCCCCACATTAGCCAGCCTTGGTAGGGTGCGACTTAGGCCAGTCTTTTCTCTACACTTTTAAATGATTGTGAGGATGGCCCTGGGCATGGCATATTCTTCTGACCAAGACGGCAGGCGCATTACCATAGTTGTTGGGAGTCTGTCTCTCTACCACCCCTCTGTCCTTCTCTGATTGCCATTTGTAAGATCTTGAACTTTCTTCTCCTGCCGCCCAACCGGCTGACCCTGACTGGAAGGTTCCAAACTTGCAGGGGTCACCCTGCCTCTTAGTAACAGGGTTAGGGTTCTTTGTTACGACTTGTTTTCTCTGATCAAAAAAAATCACAAATTCTCTAACAAAACCCCCACAAATTCTCTCAAACCCTCCCAAATCCATTATTAAACTTAAAAGCCCTGCTGGTGCCCCTCACTGCCCCCCACAACAGCCCCCACAACCTACTGATTTCTTGCCCTCCACCCACAGCTCCTGCCCCCACCCATGCCGGAAGGGCCCCCAGGTCCCAGGGCTATAGGTCCAGGGACCCAAGTCTCTAGCTTCCTGCCCCCAACAGCAGGCATCTGCAGCAGAAGCAACCTGGAGCCAGCTCCTGGCTCCCCCACAACCCTGCCAGTGACCTGCAACCTTCCAGCCCTGCCAGAGGCAGCTGAGCTGAGTAGCGCCCTGGGTGACTGACAGCCTCAGGCCCTTTCCCCTCCCACCTCTTCCCACTCTGAGCAGGACTGGGGGTTTCCCACCCTGTTTGCAAACAGGTCTTGCAGGCTGGAGCTAAACCAGCTTGCAGAGTTCTTTGCAAAAGCAGGCAATCTGTGAGTTTCTCTGCTAAAAGGAGAAATCCACATTTCCTCTGATAAAAAGGGGAAATCCATGGCTTTCTCTGGTTTTCCATGGGAAATGGAAAACCTGGATCCCTGGTCATCAGCTTTTTAGTTCTTTTTTTGCCTGTCAGCAACTCCTGCCCATCCCTCTTGACCTTAGCTTCTGGTTCTTGATTTCAAGTCTTTTCTTCATTTCTTTTGCTGCTTTTCAGCTCTGCTTTCTAGTTTTATGACCACTAGGCTAGACTGTCTGCGCCTTTGTATCTGTCCCGGGGAGACGACTAGTAAACGGGGCTTACCTACAGAACTTGAGGAGAAACACACAACGACGCCGAAAGGATCCACGCGGCGCATCAGCCAAGTGTTTATGCAGGTGCGTCCAACCAGTGATGTCAGGGCAGGATGCCAGCCGGGGAAGTTAAAAGAGGCAGCTGCAGCGGCGGAAGAGGCGGAGAGCCCCAGGACCTGGCAATTGGAAGCTCCACCGGTGGGAGGGGTGGAGAGCCCCAGGACCAGGCAATTGGAAGCTCCACCGGCAGGATGGCCGGAGAGACCCAGGGAGGAGCAGCTGCCGGCTCCTCAAAGGAAAAAAGTGGCAGCATCGGCTGACAGCATGGCCCCGTGGAAGCAGAGGCTGACAGCTTGGCTGGAGACTGCGCCAGACCAAAGACGAGTAGGGAGCACAGCCACGGAGGGACCAATGGGGCATGAACCCGAAGATAGCGTGACCCACAGGTGGAGTGCCGGGGCTGTGATGCAGGGACGCAGTGACTCCAAGGGGGAAGAAGACCCAGGAGAGCTCGGAGAGAGAGTAACCGGGGCGGGATCGCCGCTGAACCACAGGGGTAGGAAACTGGAGGGGTCCAACGGAAACTAGGGACCAGGGGCTGCCCAAAAGGACCAGAGAGGTCCAGATAGGATCCTCAGCTAACGAAGGGGCCAGGTAGCAAGGTCTAAGTTTGGTTACGGCATTTTGTTTGGTCCTATATCAGATGTTCTAGCTGGGATAGCTGAGGGAGTGTTTCATACAAATAGGGTCTAGGGGCTGTGAGTAGTCCTAGCCTGTGCTGTGACCTTATACTGGGTCAAACAGGGAAAAGGAAAGTGGGAATATCACCCCACCATTGCAGAATCAGACCCACAGAAGAAGGATGCACTTGAGGGGGTGTGAGGACGGGGTGCAGGGGTGGCGGAGCCCCGGGATGTGACTGCCGAGTGACCTGGGCCATGGAGCGCACCGCAACCCGGCCTTGACACTGAAAAATATCAAGTCGTGGCAGGCGAGAACGAGGTCGGAGCCTCGAGGGAAAGAGAGCTGCCCCGATACCAAAGCGGTCCCAAGAGGATAGTGACATCTGCCTACAGGACTAGAACTACCCGAGAAAGGGAGATTGCAACCTGGCGGTCACAGTATCCAACAAATGTTTTGTTTGCATGTTGTTTTCAAGTGCTCTTTGTTCACACTAGAATCAAAAGAGAGTTGATTTATGGATTTTTAGCTTTTTTCCAATTTTTGACTTGATCATTTTGGGCAATGTAAGTGTCAAGTGGATAAAGTTAAAAAAAAATTAAGATTTACAGCTTCCAGATGCAATGAACTCTGGCTAGCCATGTGCTTGTAAAATTTGGCAGTTATCACACACATCTGATATTCTGACAATAATAGTGTTTATACTGGGTGTGTTTCTCTGCTAGGAAAATCTGTAGATTTGTATGGTCAATATTCTTTAGGTAGATGTGATTATCTTTTATTAGGCCAACTAAATAGATAAAAAAATGTTCTTTGCAAGTTTTTGGGCACAAACACCCTTCCTCAAGCATAGGGAGAGTCTGCTGGTGTTTTGTACTTTCCTGGGTAGAATAGAAGCCAATATGCAAAATGCAGGTCTGTGAAAATGCAAATGTGTAGCTTGAGGATCAGAGGGAATGGGAGACAAGAGGTGTGAGACAGGAAAGTGGGGGAAGGGGAGAAGGGGAAATATAGACCTGGTGATAGAATGTAGCTGGCAAAATGCAGATAGGTTACCTGGGGTTATCAGATGGAGGACACTGAGGCGAATACCCTTACACACACAGACACCCTAGTCAGCAAGCTGACTATGCATCAGAGAATGAATATCCACTCTCCAGGCCGGGGGTCCTGGCAGTCATCGAAGGACAGAGATGGGAGAGTACACCCCTCCCCTTTGGGGCCCAGGAATGTGGACACCCCCCCTCCCACAATCAAGGGTGAAGGCTGAAGACCCTCCTCTCCCAAACCCACCTCCCCTATAGGACCTGCTTCCCCAGCAACTCATGCTCCCGCTCTGAAACAGGTAAGGCTGATCCCTTGGTGGTCAGTCCCATGAAGGCCGCTCTCCAGTGGAGCCTCCAGCTCCTCTCGATGGCCTGATGCCCTACACTGGGCACCCCAAGCTGTCCCACAGGAGCCAAACCTTTACTAGCTCCAGTTCCCCAGCCTCACACCAGGGGTCCTTCCCTTTCCCAGGCCCTGCTCTGTGCATCAGGGCTCTTTTAGTTTAATGCAGAGCCACACTGCAGGGCTTTAGTTACTTGGTCTAGAGCTGGGGCTAACTTGACCAGCCTTGAGCTGCTTCCAGGGCTGGCTCTCCATGCTCCGATCCATTCACCACCTACCCAGCTGCTTGCTGGATTCGCAGGCTCAAGCCACCTTGAGCGGATCCTAGAGTCTGATGACCGTGTGCCAATCCACGAACCGTCAAGGCTCAGGCAGGGTCCCGAGGATGGCTGTTTCTGGAGCTCCTCTCTCCTGGCCGTCCCTCACCATGTCTCTCTGTCCCCAGAGTGCCGAGCACACTCTCCTTTTGTACGCTTCAGGGGCTCCACCCTAAAGTTCCCCAGACTTGGCAGGGTGCAGTCTCAAACCAGGTCCAGGCTGTTCCTTGTCCCCTCCCTTCAGGGCAAAGATGTGGCCTTGCTTACCCTGGCTTGCTTCTGATTGGCAGATGGGCTCCACCAATTGGAATTGCAGAATCTCGAGCCCAGGACTCATGCAGAGCTCAAAAGGTAAGTCTGCTACACATCCTTCCCTGCAACCTATACAGAAAATCCTCAAACAATTGCAACTCATACTAGAAGAAGACACAGTTCTTAAAGAGATCTTTCCAGAACCACCCATCTTAGTCTTTAAACAAACACTGAAACTCAGCAGCCTCATCACCAGAAGCAAACTTCCTATGGCCCAAACAGTGGCGATACATAGAGGGTGCACGGGGGTGCATATGCACCCCCTGAGAGCGCTGGTACAACCCCTGTCAGGCTGCATTCCCTGTTTAAGCACTGACCGGGGGGCAGGCAGGAGCACCAGTGCCCACCCTGTGCGCACCACCTGGGAAGCCCAGCAAAAGCAGCCACACTGTTTCTGGAAGTGGCTGTGGGACTTCTGGAAGCAATGTGGCCACTTTTTGGTGAGTGAGATAGGCCACGGTCAGCACGATTGCCTGCAGGGAGACGCCCCTGACCCCTGGTCAGTGAGATCAGCTGCCGGGGGACACCCCCCCAGTGGCATTGGGGGGTGCACATGCCCCCTGACTTAAGAGGCACCAGTTGCGCATGGACCCAAAGCACACTGCATGGATCCAGACCATGCTGGGACAAGAAATGTAAAACCTGCTAGCACATCTCCACCACTCCCACATTAACTACACCCCACAACAGAACTATCAGCATTCTATTGGCCCCGAAGATTGTTCTCGTTATTTAAATAATTATTTCTACGCCTTTAGTTGAAATTGGTTCAATGCATATAGGAGGTTTTTTACACATGTATAGTGAGACTGTTCCAGAAGGCATGACCTTTATACCTTCTAACTCAGGCTGACGTTCTGAGCATGCGTTTTGATCAGAAACCATGCGGTCACTTCTAGTTCAGCATAATTGACAGGTGATATTCCATGAAGAGGGATGTGTGGAACATCATAGTGTCATGTGCAAAAGTATAGTAGTGTGTGTGCTATATGCTAATTGAAGGGCATTATCCTTTTGACAGAAATGTCTACGTGATATGCACAATTCAGCATGTAGTGAAAAGATGAGTGCCATGTACATCCTTATTATTATTGGCTACTTATCCTGAGATAAAATGTATGTATGAAGGAGGCTTTTTTGTGGGGTAGGATTGTTCTGGTTGGGTACTGGTCTTTGGGTAGTTCTCCAGTGCATCTAGTATGTGATGCTGCTGCTGAAGATGCCTTTTGCTGATTCTCAAAGCTGTCTGTGGGTTCTTCCAGCCTCACTCTTCTATAGTAAGATAGGTAATGTATAGCCCTGTGTGTATCTAATCTCACTCATGTTCTCTGTGTTATTGTTTTGGCTGTGATAATTGTACATAGTTGTTTGTGTTATAATAAACCATTTAATTAATTTAATTTTAATTTTTGTGTCTCTGTGTATCAATCCCTATATACCAGGCTGGGCCACCTGCCTCAGCAGTATTTGAGTCATCCTGGGCCACTCATGTTCCCTTTCCGATCACTGTAATCTTTTTATCTGGAACCACTTTTCGGCCCTTGCAACTCTGTCTTGGCTTCAATTCCTGGATCTTACATCTGCACCTCCAGAAATGTAATATGTCTCATCCAGTGCAATAAATACCCTGATGGAAAATATGTACAAGAAACCAGACTTTACTCTACCATTATCACCTTTTTTTAATCTGTTGTGAATAATGTGCATCTCCCAGTCTGGTATTCCATCTCCAATACTAGGGTTACTGCTTACTAAAGTACCTAATATAGTTATCATATATAACTACGACAATCTTGTTTGCAATAGCTTCCTGAACTACAACACTTACCCCTTGCTATTTATGCATTCAGAAACCAGAAATAGATGGGGACCAAATTAGGACATGTTTCTCACTAATCACAGATTAGGAAGCCTGTTATATCAAGTCTCTCTATTATCCTGAATATTGCTGAGAGTCATAGTCCAATGTAGGAGGACATTAACAACCTTGCACCCAGGGATGACAAATGTCCCACCTGCAGCTTTCCAATACTGAACCGACTGCCCATCAACCAATAGCATTCTGTGATTGTAAGCTTTCAGTGGATGATCATCATGCTTTCTTCCACTATCAAAGCAGCACTCATCTTGGCATCTCTGCACAATAGGGCTGGGGTGAGCTGTGCACTGTAATGTTAGGAGTGAGGCCTTCCATATCAAAACTCTGAGCCACTGCATCACTATGTTTTACATTTTTGTAGTAGGCTTACCTTTCAGAGCTTGGGTTGAATCCCAGGCTTGAGATCCTGCTGTTTTGATTGGTGGAGTCCATCCACCAATCAGGAGGCAGCAAGAGAAATAACATCAAGCCCCTTTTTCTGAGGGGAGGAGGAAAAGAGCTCTCCCAGACCTGATTGAAGACTGGAAACTGTCAGGTACGGAAGACTTCAGGGGCGGATCCCAGGAGCGTATAAAAGGAGTTGCGTGCCCAGCATAAGATGAGATGCGTCAAGGACTGAAGAGCAGGGTTTAGAAGAGCTGAGGAGAGCTGCTCAGCAGGGCAAAGCAGTAGCCCAGGAAGAGCCCCTGAAGACTTCTATCAGAGGGGAGCAGGGGACAGCTCCAGTGGTTAGGTTCTCGATGCGCAGCATGGCATCCAGACCCTGGGAGCTGCATGAAGTGGCTCCGGTCTGCAACCTCTGGTGTGTGGCTAGAGACATGGTGCACAGGCTGGTGCATGGAGCAGGATCTTTGGAGCCCCTGGGATGGCTCAGGTCCTCAACCCCCAGGACGACACTGGGAGATCGGTGCAGGAGGCACTGCACAGAAGGTGAGACACCTTGGGAGCCGCTTGAGGTAGCTTGGGTCTACAGCTGCTGACTCGAGGCAGCATCTCAGTGCAGAATTCACAGCCCAGAGGGTCCAGGAACAGACCAAGCCCTGGTGCTGCACAAGGCTGTCCAGGCCTCCAACGCCTAGCACAAGGCGAAGCATCCACTACACACAGCGGTGCCTATGGCCCTAAGCCAGGACAGCGGCAGCAGAGACAGGCAGCAGGAAAACCCAGCAGGGACACAGCAGGACTGCAGAGCAGTAGTAAGTTACCCTGGAGAGAGGGTCCCCACAAGGGAGGCCCCCCCCCCAAAACTATATATATAGGGTTTATTGTTTTGTAAACTTGTACATATATATAATCTATGTCCTTACATTTTAATGGTTTTGTTGTGATAATAAATCTATATATAGTTAAGTAATTGATTGACTGGACCTGACTCTATAAGGGACGGAGGTGGCCACTGGGCTGTCATGTCCCTCCACAGCACACTGCCCTGCCAATAACTCCCTTAATTGGAGAGGGAAGTACAAACCCGTGTACACCCGGGCTACATTTTATAAACCCAGAAGTGCCTCTCCACAGTGTACAGCTGGCCTGTAGCATCTGGCAGCTGGCATTCATTTATCATGTGCGTTATTCCTTCCTCAGCAGCTGTGGTACTTAGTTCTGCCTCTGTAGAACAGACATGAGGCTGCCCTGACCCATGTGGCATCAACGCTTCTGACAGCAAGGAGGTAAAGGCATTTAAAAAAGAGAAGTGTGAGAAATATAATGGAAGAATAGTGGGGATTTTTTAAAAACCAGCATTGGGAGAGTACCAGGGGATGGAACACAGGTGATGCAAGTCCTGACAGTTCCTTAAAAAGGCTCCTGCTATCCCACAATGCAGTGCAAAATGTCTACAAGATTGTGTTTAAGGCTATCATAAAGGGACAGTGGGATACCTATCACCTCGTAACAATGTAGCATCTCATTGAGTATGATCTAGCAAAATGTTGATGCTGGCAGCTGTGTGCAAGTGGAGCGTTTCATGGTAAAAATATCTAGTGGAGATGTGGTCTAATTTGTACTGACCAGATGGTTACATCTCTGCAAGATGGTGCTGCTGCTTCATCAAACATGCTTCATCAAATATGCAAGAAAAACTCCAGCCTGGGAGAATCAATATTTTTTTAACTTTTGAGATTATTTTCTTACCTGTTCCTTTGATCTTTTCTTGGGTAAATTGGGTTTTTGGTTGTAGCTGTGTTGGTCTAAGGACATAGGCAGGCAAGGTACCTAATTTGTCTAATAAAAGATATCACATCTACTCAAAGAACCTTGCTTGCTTGGTTAATGCACACTTAAAACTGCAGAAACACACTTTTGCTTATGTAGGTTATTTCAGGTTATGCGATGATATATAATGTATTGCCTAAAGCTCTTCTCAACACTGCCCTCCCTATGGCTTCCTTTTCATTGCAGCTGCCAACAATGTATGAATACAAATATACTTGCCTCCTTTCTCCCCTATTCCATTTCTCATCATCTAGTAAGTTGTCTCTTATGATGGTGTTTTTCTGGTTTAGGATTTAATCAAAATTTTTGCTGATCAATGTTTAGTGAGGTGATCCTTTAAATTACCCACTAAGAATTTAATTCTGTTATGTGTTTTATTTTTCTGTATTGGCACAGAAACCTCAGAATTGCTTTTCCATATTTTGCTTTCTTATTTTTTTTATAGAGTAAATACTACTAGTGTATAGATCTGTCGATACATGATACCAGAATCTGAAGCTGAAGATCAGTTATACAGTTGTCAGTTTTGCTATGACTTAAATCTGATGTTCAAACTTCCACAGACTTAATTAAGAGAACTAGGGTAAGACCCTTCTTTGAGATGGTCAGTACTGAGCCCAGGGAAAGATTCTAGATCATATTAAAATCACAAATAAACTCCTCTGCTGCAAAATTCCAGTTTATACTACCAGAAGAATGTTGTTTTTTCACATACTCAATTCTGAATTTTACAGAAATTGCACCGTGCTGATTATGTCTTCAGTGTGGTTAGGTCAAAATCAGGACTAGAAAAATGCCTCCTTGATCAGCCTTAAACAAGAAGATTGGGGCTCCACCTTGTGGACATAGAATAAATATCATGGGAAGATATTTAAATTAGTGGATGCGATGAAGATTTCATTTGTAGCATTTCCTGTAATTTTTTGTTAGTCTAAGGAAAAAAACAAAATTAGCCTACGATCATATTTGTTTGTATAGAGTTGTTTTATCTGTTTTGAATAAAATAGCCTGAAAATTAATTTGCCTGATTTCTGGCTGATTTTCAAGTATAGCAAAAGAATTAATACTGAAACTCTGTGTCTTAATTACTCTTCCAGATGGTATGAACATGGAATAATCATATCTCTGAGCTAGAAACACAGAAGGACTTAAGCACCAAAGCCCAAGAGTATGATCCTCAGAACTCCTCCTATATTGCCACTCAAGTCTGGAAGCACCTAAAATTCCTAGACACTTCAGTTTCTTATCTTGAGGTTTGACCCTTAGTCTTGACAAAGCTGAGCAGGTAAGCTCAAATTCATACTTAAACCCTATGATACACAGAATAGGCATTTCTTGACCTACCTTGCCTACATGATTTGTTCTGGTCAGCAGTCTCGGAGCAAAAGCTTCTCAAGTCAGAAAATGAAAAAGCAGGCAAAAGCCTGACTCCCTGGCTTAGTGTTTAGCAGATTTACATGAGTGAAATGAGTCCCAAGTTCTAATCCTTGTTCCATTGAATGTTTTGGTATTTTATTCTACCCAATTGTATAAGGGCCTTGCTGCACATCAGTGGTGCCACATAGGAGGTGCACCAGGGTGCATGTGCACCACCTGAGAGCGTTGGTGCACCCTCTGACAGGCTGCACTCCCCGCTTAGGTGACAGGCAGGGGGGACAGGCGGAAGCGCCGGTGCCCTTACTGTGAGCAGTGGCTGGGGCGTGGGAGCACTGGATGAAGCACCGTGGTCACTTTCAGGAGCTCCCTGGCCACTTCTGGGAGCGCTGCGGCTGCTTTCTGGTCAGAATGACTGGCCCTGGGGGGATTCCACCCCCTCCAGTCCATGAGCTTGGCCATGGGGGAACCCCCCTCCCCCGGTCACTGACTTGTTACTGGGGTGGTACCTGCTCCCTATAAGGTGCCACCAGTTGCCCATGCTGCACATTCAAATTGAAGTTGGATAGAAACCAGCTACTGAGTTGTTACACATTTTTAAGCACTAGCTTTAGAGCTGGTTGGCTATTTTAATAGTTGAACAGTTGCATTTATTGTGTAATAATTACTTTGCAGGTGCAGCCAGTCTAAATTTATAGTACAATTAACCAGTTAATTGTGTAATGTATGTAACATGTAGCAGAAGTCTAACATTCACTGGAGCAGGGACTGAAATCCAAAAAAACTTCAAGAAGAAAGATAAAGTTTGCATTTCCTTATACAGAGGTGGGCAATTATTTCAGCTGAAGGGCTACCTAATAAGTTTTGGTGAGCTGTCAAGGGCTGCGTACACACAATCTTTTAGAAGACATCATTTTAACAAATTATAGATAAAAAGAATCATATGCTAAAAATCAAACATCTACTGTAACATACTTTAATTTTATTTAAAAAATATTTTTATTTGTTTATCTATTTATGTGTCCTGATTTGTTTTTTTGGGTAGTGTATATAGAGGTGATTGTGTAATAGCTCAAAGTAAAGTCTTACTCTTGTATATTAGAGGTGGGGCATGTGTGGAGGGAGTGTGGGATGGAGGGGGCTGCCTGGGTGCTAGCTCCCAGGATCTGGCCAGGGAGGGAGAAAAGGAGAGGGTGTGGGAGGGAGAACAGTGCAGGCTGCCCTGAGAAGAAGTGGGCTTGATCCCATGCAGAGTATTGTGGGGGGTCAGATACAATCAGTTGGTGAGTACCTGCCTGCTGGCCAGATCCAGGCAGTTGCCAGGCTGGATCCGGCCCACAGGCTGTATTTTGGCCACCTTTGGCTTATACCCGTTCTTATTGTTTAGGACACTCCCCTCAAAAGTAAGAGGTGAGAATTTTAACTCAGATCTCCCACAATCTGGGTAAGCGCTCTTCTCTCTGAGCTACTGTACAAAGGATTACTCAATTGTTTATTTGTAGAAATTATATATGGTATTCAGTTATTTACTTCAGTGATTTCTTAGTCCTTTAATATGAAAAATATTAAATTCAAGAAATCAGTCATAAATGAAAACTCTGGCGCTGTTATATAAGAATAACTGAATCATAAATAAGGTGCAACAATACTAGCATATCAGTATCTGTGAGCAGCTGGGTTCAGTATTATGTAATGGGTGGTTTCATTTTAACCATTTTATTTTAATAAAAGCAAGATCAACTCCAGGGAAGATATATTGTAGGTCACAACCCTTCCTTTACCTGAAGAAATAAACTCTTCTTTTCTCTCTGGATCTTGTCATCCTTGAAGTAACAAAAAAGTACTGGAAAAGAAAACATGCTCTACCAGAACGAATCTAACATGAAGCAATAGTATTTAAAGCCTACACTTGCCTGAATTCAAGACTTGCCAAAATGGATAAAAACCGCTGCTCCATCAAGTCTGATATCTTACTGCAAACAGTGGCTTCTGATATGTCAGACGAAGGTGGAAAGCACACCAAAAGGCAGAGGTTGCATTATTTGCCCTGTCCTAACTTATAACTCTGGAAATTACTGTTACCCTTCTGAATGCCTAAACTAGTGTTTTCCAACCTTTTCCATCCCATGGCACACTGGCTGGATGCAGAATGGGGAGGTGGGGGCGGGGCACAGGGCTGGCCAGGGTGGGGTGCCAGTGCACAGCTGCAATGGCAGCACTGCCTAGAGCCACGCCCAGCCAGAAGCTGCACACCCCCAAGTTTTCACGGTACACCTGTTAATGTCTGAAGGCACATGGGTTGGGAAACACTGGCCTAAACCCTTTCTGAATCTGGCAAAGTGCCTTGTTTAACGGCGCCCTGTGTCTGTAAGTTCCACAATCTAATGACATGATGGGAAAATATGAGAGAATATTTCCTTTTATAATTTTTTAATTTCCCATCTTTCAGTTTCATTGAATATTCCTTTGCTTTTGTATTACTAGACAGGGTGTATTTGTTTTCCCTATCTACCTCATCTAGTTCATTCACTACTAAATATGTACTTAAGTTCTCTCATTAGACTTTCCTTTCGAAGGTCAACAATTCCAGCCTTCTGTCTGTCTATATATGAAAGCTTCTTTTTGCCTGTGATCATTTCTGTCACCTCCCTAAATCCTCTCAAATTCTATAATATATTTTGTGACATGCAGCACTGAAGATGAAGCTTCATTATTAATATGTATAATGGACAGGATAAAAATACAAGGAAAAAAATTATACCAGTTCCATACATGTGCTAGCAATTTAGGGTTACCATATCTCCAGTACCAAAAAAGAGGACACCTGTGGACATCGTGGGGGTGGGAGGGTTATACGTTGTGGGGCAGCAGTGATATGCCTGGGTCCTGCCTCTGCTCTTCAC
>NW_017728886.1:46000586-46028425 GCF_001723895.1 Crocodylus porosus
GACCCTGCCCCCAGCCCTGCTGGTGCCCCTCACTCTTACCTGGGAGTGTGCTGGGCCTGCATGCAGGCCACATGACCCCTGATAGCCAATCACCTTGCCTGCTGCTCCCAGCTCCAAACAGCCAGCCTGAGAAAGCAGAGGCAAAGCAAAAACTCCAATATTTGCTCTCATTTCAAAAACCCGTCCCAACACAAGGACAGGGGGCCAAAAAAGAAGACATGTCCAGGAAAACCCAGACATATGATAACCTTACATCTTATTTGCTGCCTTGGTCACATATCCACTTTGAACCATGGTCTTCATTGACATGCAGGTCCCTTTCTTGGGTGGATAAATTACTCTGCATTCAACCATACTAAGGACGGAGGGTAGGGCGGGGAGGGAAAGGGACAGTGTGTAATTCAAAATGGACCGTCCAGGATCTGGTACTTCCCATTAGAGAGACAGAGGTCAGAAATTGTTATATCCTGCTAATCAAAACCATACAACTTTTTGTGTTGAAAGACGAAAATGTTTAGCTGTGACTGAAGAAATTGGGTGTTGTCTTCCTCTTAATAAATTAAGTCATTTGAGTCATTTGCAGGTGCAGCAAACCACAAGAGATTTCTCTTTTTTTAAAAACAAGTATTTTTTTAACTAACATTTACTGAAATAATATGATTTATGATTTTACAGAATACTAGAAACAAATCTCTCAAAACAAAATGACATCAAAGAAACATGATCTAGGACGCACAAAATCATGAGAGTGTGTGTAAACAGTATTTATCAACATTTGCTTATTTAGCAACGACAAAACAACATACTTTTGTCTATCCCTCTCTACTGCTAGTCCACTTCCAAGTTGACTAGCTAGTTCACCCAAGTTGTTTTTTTCATCATCTCAAAATAATTATCCCTTATATTTTTACCAAGATTATTTGTACCATACAAATAGGCAGATACTATCAGAATAACTTCTGTTTGCCTAGTGTTTGGCAGGATGAAATTTAATTAAATCAATTTTTCCATTGCAAATATATAAGTGATATTACTCGCTAAGGGTTTACTTGAATCTTAATCCTTATAGGTTCAGTTAAAATGGAAAACATGTTAAAAGAATCAAATAGGCATTTTTCCTTGAAGCATAAATTAAGGATCCTCTATAATAATCCTAACTTTTGTCATTTTTTTCTGCATCAGACAGGGTTTGTGGCTGATCTTTTAATGTTTCCAAAGAGCCACCACACGGACTCATATACCAAATGCTATCTTTACACACAACTCTTGGTTTAAATGAATGCAGAAAGCAGAATACAGAAATATGTTTTGATTTCTTCTGAAACTACAAGATTCCCAGCTAGAGGATCTTACTCCTTAGCTCAGGAGTAAAATCATTTGGGATCAGGAAATAATTTAACCCCATGATCAAATCTGCATGGACTGGGGCAGGGGAAGGGAGGTTGCCTTCCTCTGATGCAGTATGGTCCCATTTCTTCGATCTCTTGAGCAGACAAGGTTCTTTAGGTAAATCTGGTATCTTTTATTAGACCAACTCAAACAGTTGGAAAAAAATCTTTGCAAGCTTTTGGGCATGAACACCCTTTGTGAGGCTGAGAAAACGTCTCCAGTTGGTGCGTGCTCTTCCGGGATGGAATGAATAGTAAAGAAGCCAGATGCTGGCATGCATGCAAGACAAGCAGTCAGACTCTGGCTTCTTTACTATTCATTCCATCCCGGAAGAGCACAGACCCGTTACAGATGTCTCCACAGCCTAACAAAGGGTGTTTGTGCCCAAAAGCTTGCAAAGAAGAATTTTTTCCAACTGTTTGAGTTGGTCTAGTAAAAGATATCAGATTTACCCAAAGAACCTTGTCTGCCTGTGTCCTTAGACCAACATGGCCACAACCTTGGATCTGTTGAGTGCATTTTAACAAACTACTTTTTGTCCTTGCAGTAGCAGGACACTGACAATGTGCTTGTCCCTCTGCTTTACCTGTGCCAAGTTAGGGTGGTTTTTGATGTTTTCAGGAACTGTACCTGGTAGTTGTACAAGAGGGCTGTGAGTGTAGTTTTAAGGTTGGATTAGACCAGTGATTCGCAACCAGGGTGCCACAACATAATGTTATTACTGTTACGTGTGCAAACAGGATTCACAAGATAAATCCACAGATGTCAAATAAGAACCCATCGTGCCAAAGACATTCTAACCTGTCGTGGTCTGAGTTATTTGCAACAGAAGAATTTTTCTAAAAAACCCCAAGTGAAAACTAAGAGTGGGCATTTTCTGAGGGGTGCCTTGAGTCTAATGAGACTGAGAACTACTAGGTTAGACAAACACTTGTTACAGGGATGCTCCAGCCTTGGGGGGTGGTTGGACTAGATGAGCTCCTGAGGTCCCTTCAAGCCCTACTCTTCTTATGATTCTAAATATTTTCCCCATTGGTCACTAAGCCAAGTTTAAGAAAAATAGGACTAGTCAACAGATAGCTTTTTCTTTGCTCTTATGCCTGGCAATGTGAGATGTTTCTCTGTCTTGTATGACAATGTCAGTCCTTTTTATTTGACCATCTGGTTTCATTGAAATTCTGAAGACTGCATTCTGGGCAAAGGAAGTCATCCCTCAACTCCCATACAGAAACCACAGAACTATTTGGGAAGTTCATTACTATTGGGAAATTTACCACCTGCAGATACTGTCATATACATAATTTTTACACAGGACATGCTTTGTTTTCTGGATGCCCCCCCCTTTTTTGGGCTATGTAACAAAATTAATGGAGCAAGCCTGTGACAAACTCTCTTGCCAAGAGCCCAGACATTTTTCCTGCCTGTCACTTTAAAATGCCTCCTTCATGAAGGAAACATTTTCAGTTTATTTTCCTACAGATGACACGTAGCCATCTGGATTTTGTCAATGTTTTGTTTAGTGCTTTTCAACAGTATTTTGATGGCGCAGAGCCATTGCTTGAAAGCAAAGGACTCTCTGTGAATGAAGTGGGAGTTTTTTCAGTGGAGAGAAAGAGGTTTCGAAGGGCAGCTGTTGACCCTGCTAGGCGCAGTACTTGGGATACTCAACCTGGGCCAGCGCCACTGCAGATTCAGCTTGACAATGAGTTTCCCAAGGAAACGAGCCAGCACAGTGGAGGGCTACTAGGTTATCTACAACTAAGAAAAGGAGTCGCCCATCCTGCACAGCCGGAAGCAAAAAAAGGACAGAGCCCGTGACCAGGAAAGTGAGGACTACCAGGGAAAACCCTGTATCTGTAGGTGGCCAACCACCGTCAGACAGTGCAGCAGGGGACCCCTCTCCTGTCTATTATCTTTCTCCGACTTAAGTGGGCTTGCTTTTCCCAAGATGTTGTTAGGAGCCAGGACCAGGCCGGGTCCTACGCGCCCCGCAGCGGGACAGGGACAGCTCAGCCGCTCGGGCACGGAGCGAGCAATAGCCCTCCATTCCCAGGGCACGGAGCGCAGCCCGCTCCTGCTAGGAGCCACTTCCTCGCTCCAGGCCCCGAGCGCGTAACACGCCCGAAGCCCCGAGGCACCCGCCCGTGGCTCAGTCACAGGGCCTGCCCCGCCCCCCGGAAATGAGGTCAAAAAACTCTGCAAGCCCCACTCCTCCCCCGAAGCCGGAACTAACACAGGCTTCCTCTTCCCCACTCTCCAAACCCGGAGGCGGAAGGGGGAGATTGGATTTCCTCTTCCCCTCGGTCCGGAAGTAGTAGTGGGTTTGTCCTCCGGCCCCAAGCCGGAAGTAGCTGAGGGTGTCTGTCGTTCGCTTCGCGGCGCTGCGGGGCCCGGTGGGAGCAGGGTGAGTGCGCTGCGGGCCGGGCTCCAGGCTTCCCCGCCTGGCCGCCCCTTGTCACCGTCCCCGCGGCCTCCTGCCGGCCCTGCTTGGCGCCGGGGGTGTCCTCGGGTGCGTCTCTGCCGAGGTTACCGTGAGGGAGCGGAGCACGGGCACGGCCGAGCAGCGAGGCCGAGCGCCGCCTGGACCTGCACCTAGACCAGGCGAGAGGCCTTGTCGCCGGTTACACTGAGGCCGCGCGAAACTGCAGCAAAACGTGCGCTCGGTGCCGGCGTCTCGTGCTAAGTGCGATGGCCCCATGGCCAAGCCAGGGCTATTCGGGGGAGGCGAGTCTCCAGATCGTATTAAGGACCCTGCTCAGTTATCTTCTAGCTGCTCTGCGCTGATGAAACCAGCGCAGTTGCCTGTCCCTGCCCTGGCACTGTACTAAGGCTTGAACTGATCCTCTTGCTGTCCCGCACTTTGGGAGTATTTTGTATGTGTGCTGGGAGAGCCTTGATAGATGAACCGGACAATGTTTCTGGTGTCATGTCTCTTACAGAAACACAAGAAAGTAATATGAGAGAGGTTGTACAAGTGGTGAGGCTCCTTTTCAATTCAAGGTTGAATAGATGGATTATTCCTCTCCCCTCACCCCAGGAGATATATGTCAATAGCAGGCAGGGCAAGGTTGAAGATGGGGCCTTGAGGTGATGTCAGGAGACCTTTTGCCATTTATCTCTAACATACATTTCTAAATCTTTGCATTAGAAAGAACTCTAAACTGTGTCCTACTTGTCCTGGCCTCTTAAGATGCTTTAGACAGTTGAAGGAGTCTATATTTTCTAACACTGTTACAAATTCCTTTGTTCACAGTATTCCTGTCAATGGATGTCACTTGACTTTTCCCTTCACTACTGAGTCTGGTCTGCTGATTGTCCAGCAAGCATGAGCGGCTCCAAGCCTGATATTCTGTGGGCTCCACACCATGTTGATCGATTTGTTGTATGTGATTCTGAACTGAGTCTCTACCTCATTGAGTCCGCTGTGAGTTCAGAACCCAAAGCAGGATCCTTGCGATTGTCAGAAGAAACTACAGCTACATTGCTATCAATAAACTCAGACACACCGTACATGAAATGTGTGGCTTGGTATCCTAAATACGATCCCGAATGTCTCCTAGCTGTTGGACAGGCCAATGGCAGAGTTGTTCTTACCAGCCTTGGACAGGATCACAACTCAAAATCCAAAGACTTGATAGGCAAAGAATTTGTCCCAAAACATGCCCGACAATGTAATACCCTAGCATGGAATCCACTGGACAGTAACTGGCTTGCTGCTGGTCTAGATAAACACCGGGCTGACTTTTCAGTACTGATTTGGGATATCAGTAGCAAATATACTCCAGAGACTGCAGTTGCCACAGAGAAAGTAAGACTTTCAGCTGGTGATACTGAAGCAGGGCTGGTAGTCACAAAGCCACTTTATGAATTGGGACAGAATGACGCTTGTCTTTCTCTTTGTTGGCTTCCACGGGATCAGAAGCTTCTTTTAGCTGGAATGCACCGAAACCTGGCTATCTTTGACCTTAGGAACACAAGCCAAAAGATGTTTGTAAATACTAAGGCTGTCCAGGGAGTAACTGTAGACCCATATTTCCATGATCGTGTGGCTTCCTTCTATGAAGGCCAGGTTGCCATATGGGACCTCAGAAAATTTGAAAAACCTGTTTTGACCCTAACAGAGCAACCAAAGCCCCTAACAAAAGTAGCATGGTGTCCAACAAGAACTGGACTCCTAGCTACTTTAACCAGGGATAGTAACATCATTAGATTGTATGACATGCAGCATACTCCCACACCTATTGGAGATGAAACAGAACCTACAATCATTGAAAGAAGTGTGCAGCCCTGTGACAATTACATTGCTTCCTTTGCATGGCATCCTACAAGTCAAAATCGAATGGTAGTTGTTACTCCCAACAGAGCGATGTCTGACTTCACTGTCTTTGAAAGGATTTCTTTGGCATGGAGTCCAGTAACTTCCTTAATGTGGGCGTGTGGCCGACACTTGTATGAATGCACAGAGGAAGGAAAGGCTAGTTCTTTAGAAAAAGATATAGCCACCAAAATGCGTCTGAGAGCTTTATCTAGGTATGGCCTTGATACTGAGCAGGTCTGGAGAAATCATCTTCTAGCTGGAAATGAAGATCCTCAGCTGAAGTCGCTTTGGTACACTCTGCATTATATCCTTTCAGATGTAAACAATTATAGAAAAGGGAGGGAATTGCAAAGGAGCCTTCAAGTCTCTCTGTAAACTATTTATGTTGTATATTAAATACATAAAGAGCATAAAGTCTAAATAGTGTGAAGTCTAAATAGTGTGGGACACTGCAATACTCTATGAACGCTGGAAATGCAGGGAATCAAAAATTCTACTTTTCAGGCAGATAGGAAAAAATTATTGGAGGATGTATGTTTTAAGGTCTGTCTCCTTAACCATCTGGGAATACCTCAAAATATGCTTACCTATGTGCATAATCAGAATAGCGTTTGTTTAGTTTATACTGTCTTTTTTTCTTTAATTGTATTTAGTAACTCTTCCATTGCTGTTGGTGATGTCAGTTCCTCAGCTTGAGTTGTGATAACTCTGATATTTGAAAGGGACTTTGAAGATGAAAAATCTACAAGTACTAAATATTTAGTGATCAAAAATGTACCCTGAATGCTGCCTATTTTTTAGATGGTTAGATAATCTTTTAAATGGAAACTGTAGTCCATTTAGTGTCATATTTTTAACTATCACTTTGGCAGAATAGAAAGGAAACTGGATATTCCTTGTCCTGCTTACTTTCATTAAAGGTTTGTCTAAATGAGGAAATACACTAGCACAGTAATACTGTTATAATACTAAACCTAAAGTAAGGGTTTGTCTCTCATGTGAAGTTCTTCAAAACTAGCTGCTCCCAAAAACAACTGTGTGTTGCTATGTTTGTAATCTTGTGGTCTTTGAAAATGCCTGGATGTTAGATAACCAGTTGGGTGGTGTTCCATTCATTCCTTTTCAGTGAATAGTGGGCTGGTCTCTTTCTCCATCACCTTTCCTTAACATAGTATGAATTGTCATTTCTGTGCACCGTACAGCTCTCCATTTTAGAGGGGACTGTGACTCAGAACCCCACAGTCTGAGCTGGTCCTGGTTAACCTATAAACAATTAGTAGATAAGGAAACTTTGTTCAATAGTAATCCAGAGTAACAGAATTCTGTATGTTACGTCAGTTTGTTAAAAGTTACCGCCATGGTTGGCATATTGCTTTCAGTGTACAAATAGTGCAGGGGTGACCAAGATATAGCCCATGGACCAGATCCAGCTCTCAGAGTTGTGGCATTTGGCCTGCAAAAACTCTCTGTGGGTCCAGATATTTGGCAGCAGTGGAGTGATGGCACTGTTAATTGCTACAGTTCCTGTGGGGAATCAAATGATGCAGGCCTATGGACTGGCCTTGCATGTTGGGTCAGGCCCAGGTGGTCAGATGCATTTGGCATTGCTGCATTAGTATGATATTTGTTGTGGAAAGATTATTCTAATAAAATCTAAAGCTGAACAATTGGGGCTTTTTTCCCTGTAATTAAACTTTAAGGCTTTTTCATATTTCCTATATCTGAAAATACTTATGAAGCAGTATACTGAAGATATGGATCAGAAACTTTCAGGGAACAAAGGCCCCTTAGTTTACGCAGGCATCAAATCAATTGTGAAGTCATCTTTGGGTAAGAACATTGTGTCTTAATAACAATTACATTGTAGCACATCTACAAAAACTTTTTTTTTTTTTTTTTTTTTTGGGGAGACATCTGGTTTTTGTTGTCATTTGAAAATTATTAAGTTGTTGGAGTTCACTTTGGATCATGTTTCACTGAGGCATAATGTGCAATGTGGTAGTTTTCAATTACTGTGGAATATGAGAATACATATCAGAGCAGCTGATATGCTGTAAGTACATGCCTTGGAGTAATTCATTCATGAATCCCTGCTCTATACCTCTGCTTGTGCATCAACTTTCTACATAAATAGTTTCTAGTTGGCTCTTAGAGAAACCATACTGGACTAAACTTGTATTTTGAGTACTATTGCCAGATATGTCTTATTTTGAAAGCTAAGCGAGATTGCTTGAAAAGTCACAAAGATTCATTT
The DNA here is from genome assembly GCF_001723895.1 of Crocodylus porosus. Lineage (NCBI taxonomy): Eukaryota > Metazoa > Chordata > Crocodylia > Crocodylidae > Crocodylus > Crocodylus porosus. The sequence goes on from NW_017728886.1 coordinate 46,008,548, forward strand.
CAAACGTTTTTATTCTGTGTAAATGTAGTCTTAAACTATTATTTTCCCATAACTTGTTACAATATATTTTTCCTACACGAGGCTGTAGTGATAGCTAAACTGACTTTGTGTTTGTCTCCATTTGTGTAACAACATAATGTAAACAGAAGTACTGAACATGTGTGTGTAATGTGTAAAATTACCCTCTCTGTGCCATGCACTTATTCAGCTGAATAAGTGCCTACTCTTCATTGTCTCCATCTTTTCTGTCACCTGATTTTCTGTCTAATTTAGTCTGTTGGAACTAAGATTAGATGTTTTTGTTTTGGAAGATTCTGTACATGTTTAGCTGCTGAAAATAGTAATAGTAGAGCTAGTAATAAGATAGGTGCTGTTTAATTATCATTTTAAGTTTGATTTTTCTTTCTCAAAAATGAACATTGCGTTAAGTTTGTTACAAAGTTCAGTTTTGTAATTTTTCAGTGAATTTAAAGATTATGTTTTCCAATTCATAAGTATGTCAAATAATTTACATTGTGTTTGTTTTCAGGAACAACAGAGAACCTCAGGCATAGTCGGAGTGGATCTGATAGGCAGGCAGATATTATTCAGTACCTAAGTGAGGAAAGATCCTTGGCCCTGCAGCTCTGTGGATGGATAAAGAAGGGCACAGCTTTGGATGTGGAACCCTTCCTAAATTCTTTGGAACAAGAAGGAGACTGGGAGCGAGCTGCTGCAGTAGCACTTTTCAACTTGGATATACGGCGAGCAATACAGATATTAAATAAAGGAGCTTCTTCAGGAAAAGGTATATACTGTTATATAATATCTTCACTTTTGGTGGGGGGAAGCTTTCTGCCATGCTACAAGATCATTTTTCATTGCCATGGTAACATCTTTGGATATCAGTGGGCTTCATACAAAATTTGCTAAGTTAAAGTAAGGGTTGGATTAGACCAGTGCTTGCCAACCTTTTCCAGCCCAAGGCATGGTTACATTAAAAAATTTTTGTGGAACACCTGTTAAGGCATTCCCCATCCTCGTACCTATTGTAGCTTATTGCCATGGCAAAATTCTGCAGCACACATGTTCATTTCTGACTGCATGCTTTTGTGTCATGGCATACAGGTTGGGAAACATTGGATTAGACCTTCTGCTAGTACTTGGATTCTTGTCTCTGATTCCTTTCTTTTAATTAAGTCATTGGTCTCCATCCCTTGCTCTTTTTAGAATTGTACTAATGCCCTACTATGTACAATTAGAATTTCTTATGTATTAAACTAGTACCTCCTAGTGTCTCAGAAGGGATCATATCTGGTAAAATCTCAAGATGAATGGTCTTTTGTAAGACTGTATTTTAGTTTGATATTATAGAAAGGGAATGAGTTTCCTTTTTTTTTTTTCCCCCCATGTGTTCTGGTAACCTTCTCTCCCCCTGTGCCACTGAGGTAGCAAAAATCCATTGATGATCAGGATGCAGCAAAATGTTTCATTTGAACAAGCATTTGGATGGGTGGGGCAAGGGAGTCACTGAGCTGCTGGGACCTAGCGGCAGTGGCGGGAGCCCCATGCCACAGGTCTCACTGGTGGCACCACAGCATGTTGAGTTCTGGGAGTATGGCGGCGGCAGGATCACCTTCAGTAAAAAAAAAATCACTAGAAGAAAATCATTACATTATGCAGAAAAGATTTTAAATGCACAGAAAGTCAAAACCTGGTGTATTTGGGGGGGCTCCCTTTAATAACTGCATGTTGTGGTCCTGATTCTCACAGAGTGCTGTGCCTAAGTGATTCCCCAAGCTGATACAGAGTACCACTGTTTTCACGGGGCTGTCCTTGTACAGAGCTCCTAGCAGAAGTCTGAAGTTGCACAATTGGTATTTGCAGACTGTTGACTAGGGAGGATTTTTTAAATATTTTGGACGAAATGCATTTTAGTCGAGATGTGCTGTTTCTTCAGCTTGAACAATTTTCAGAGATCCAGGATGGATTCTGGTCACTTGCTTCTGACCAGAGGGAGTGAGGTAAATGGAAAACTTCACTTTTTCCATCTAGAAAGAGGTGGTGAGATTATAATGCTGTACCATGAAAATGTTCAGAAGTGTATTTTTTATTCCAGTACAGAACAAAAATGTATTTAATAATGGGGTAGGTGAAATAGACTCTTTGCCCTTGCTGGGTTTGTCTGTATACTCAAAATCGTAGTTAAATGCAGGCTTAACTTTGTCATCTTGCAAATATAAATTATGATTTTGATCATCATTAATCATGGTATATTTGCTTAAGTTATTATTTCACACTTACAGTGATGTTTTTTCTGACAGCAGTTAGGAGGTGGTTTGGATACACAGATTTTCATACTGTATCACTGTTAGACAATAACCCATGCCGTATTTATACAAAACAGGCATCCATCCGTATTTGATCAGACTTAACAATGACTAATTACAACCGGTTTCAAAACTGTGAAATGGTAGTTGTTGTGTCATATGGATTTCTGAGCCACTAGTCTACCTGAGCAGAATGATTTAAAGTAGCAAATTAAGATACATTTTCATAGAACTGGTATAGTTAATGAGTACAGGACTATGTTTGTACAAGTTCTTGCACTTTGGCTGAGGTCCTATCCCTGAGTATTCAAACATAATGCTTTTATGGATTACTCATTCAGATGAACTCACCTCAAACTGATGTTTTCAGTTGTATTTTGTATTTTTTTTAAATCAACATCCCTTTTTGGAAACGGAAGACAATATTCTTAAATCTTAATCACTGTGCTTTATTGGTTGTTTCTAATGCTCAGGTGATCTGAACCTCAATGTAGTAGCAATGGCCTTGTCAGGCTATACAGATGAGAAGAACTCCCTTTGGAGAGAAATGTGCAGCACTTTAAGACTGCAGTTAAACAACCCCTACTTGTGTGCTATGTTTGCTTTTCTGACAAGTGAGGCTGGTTCATACGATGGAGTTTTGGTAAGCAACCTTTTAACTTAAGCAAACTTTTGAACTTTAAAAGCTATCTTTTTTTAACTTTTGTCCTTGAATGTAATTTAAATGTATTTTAAATGATTACAGAGGATCTTATATAAACTTTTGCATTTATTCAGATTAGGATTTATCATTGGTTTCCTCCTAATGCTGGTTGCAGCCTCCTAATGATTATTTTTTTTTAAAAGTTCTGATATTTATGGACATTAAAATAGAATAAAGCAAACACATCACATTAAGCTAAAAACACTCAAATGAATTAGCAAAGAGAAAGTAAATTGAGGTAAACAAACTGAAGGAAAAGATGATAAACACATAGTAATTTTCTAAATTGAAGAGGTGGAAATGTAAATAGTCTCAAGGTTTGTTTTCCTTACATCATAGAAACACATAAGGATTTCCACCAAAAAGAGATCTGACCAAATACTCTTCCCTGTTTTGACAATATTGATGAGAATTATTTATTGATACAAGAATGAGAGTAGGGTTTTTAAGGAGAGGGGATATCTCAGATGCACAACAAAATGAGCCTGAAGGAAAAAAAAAGTAGAAAGCAAATTCTCTTGTCTTGACAGACTTCAGATCACCAAATATATTTGAAATATCTGTTTTCTCTGTAACCATTTTATTTTATAAAAAATTTACTTTGTTATAAACATGTATTACATATATTAAATTATTTTCTGTACAACTGTTTTGACAATATGTGGTAATATAGGTCCAGAGACAGAATGACCTTAAACTAAGTTTATGGGTTTATTTTTTCATGAAGTACAAGGAAATCTCTGTGTGTTAGGGTGATCTTATAGCTGCTATGGTTGAGAAAATATGCAAGGGGTTTTTTCAGGGTGAAATCTTCTGTTGGATCAGCTGTCAAGCCTTCGGAGAGTACAGATATTTTAGAGTGGAATAGGGAATGTTGTAATAAGTTAATGATGTTGGTGTTCTGGGTGTCACTGTCTTGATTCTCTCTTGTGTTGCTGGTCCAATAAAAAAAATCACTCCCAAAAACTCCTTGCCTCTCCTACAAGTTAATCTGTAACTGTTATTTCTAAGTTGGGCTTTTAGTCTGTGTGAAAGAGCAAAACAATAAGCTAATGAAGCGTATGTGCATATACCAGTAGTTAAAAAAAGCTGTCCGTTTCCATGGTAATCTGTCTGATGCAGGAGTACTTTCCTGCTTTGTATATATAGTGCCCATCACATTGTGTCTCAGTGGTCTCAGTTGAGGCCATCAGCAACTGAAGATGAGAGAGTGTACCCTCAGCAAGTTCGCAGGTGACACCAAGCTGGGTGGAGTAGCAGACGCTGGAGGGGTAGGGCTAGGATTTAGAGAGACCTCGACAAATTGAGGACTGAACTAAAAAGAATCTCATGAGATTCAATAAGAACAAGTACAAAGTCCTACACATAGGATGGAACAATCTCATACACCAGTATAGGCTGGGGAACCAACTGGCTGAGCAGCAGCTCTGCAGAAAATGGTCCTGGGTGTTACAGTGGACAAGAAGCTGAACATGAGCGAACACCCTTGTTGCAAAGAACACTGATAGCATACTAGGTTGCATTAGTAGGGGTGTTGCCAGCAGATCAAGGGAAGTAATTATTCCCCTCTTTTTGGCACCAGTAAGGCCACATCTGGAGTTCTGTGTCCAGCTGTGGGTCCCTCACTACAGAAAGGATGTGGCCAAATTGGAGGGCAGCAGAAATGGTTAGGGGGCTGGGACACGTGCCTTAGAGGACTGGTTGAGAGAACTGGGCTTATTTAGTCTGGAGAAGGGAAGACCAGGAGGGCGGGGAGAGGGGGTAATTGTAGCCTTGATCTGCCTGAAGGGTGGTCCCAAAGAGGATGGAGCTAGACTGTTCTCAGTGATGGCAGATGACAGAACAAGAAGCAGTGGTCTCAAATTGCAGCAAAGGAAAGTTTAGGTTAAATGTTAGGAAAAACTTTCTCATGAGTAGGGTAATGAAGCATTGAAACAGGAACCCAGAGAGGTTGTGGACTCTGCATCCTTGGAGGCTTTTAAGACCTGGATAGACAAAGCCTTGACTGGGATGATCTAGTTGGGGATGGTCCTGCTTTGAACAGGGGGTTGAACTAAATGACCTCCTGAGGTCCCTTCCAACCTTAGTTTTCTATGATCTACTACCAGTAGTACAAGTAATAAACAATGTAACAAATTATTTTGAAAATTATGTATTTTAATGTCTTGTTCAAAAGAGACTAAGTATCAATTGTACTGTTGATTCTTGTTTTTCACTTCGTTACTCCATCCCATCTGTTATTTTCCTCTGCCTCCTTTTTCTCACTTGTCTGTATTTCTCAATTACCTGGTCCTCCTCCCCTCCCCTCGCTGGTTCCATGGTGGTAATTTTGGCCGTTTATGCTGACTATGAATTGGTGCTCTGTGATTTGCCAGTCTTCAATAGATCAAAGTGTGATTTAGTGAGTTGGGCTTTTCGGATGTTATGGTAGAATACCCTGGCTGTGACAGTCTTGCTTTGATTGTTAAACCTACAGTATTAAAATAGCACCTGGAACTTGAAATAGTTCATGTCAGCATGTAAACACAACATTTACTTGCATTATGTCAAATATACAATATTATATATAAAATAAGACAGTATTCTGATTTTGAAAAGAATGTCTTGGAAACTTCCGCTTTTGATATAGCATATTTTTCTTTATTGTTTTTCATCATAGTATGAAAATAATGTAGCAGTAAGAGACAGAGTGGCATTTGCTTGTAAGTTCCTCAGTGATGCTCAGGTAAGTCTGTATTTTGAATGTTGGTACGACCTGGTATGCCATTCTGTATGATTTAGTTGGAAATCTTTATAGAAAATGCTGAAGGTGAATAGTGGAAGTAGTGACTCACTTCATTTTGTAATTTTCCTGAAAATAATAAGAAATAAACTAAACTGTGTTATTAAAATGGGGGTGGCAGAGGCTGCAGCTGTGGCTCCAAACCCAGGTTGGGGCTGAAGCCAGAGCTTTAGCACCTGCTTGCCCTCCTTCTCTGCCTCCTTTGTCTTGTACTCAAATTCAGGATAAGGGGCATTTCCCCCCATACTGACTGAGGGGGAGGGAACCTTCTCTTGGATTTGAGAAAATATGGTGTCTATGTCATAACATAACAGGATAACCTACTTTAGGAGAAATATTTGTTGATAACCAAATATTGGAGATCTTGATTTTGAAATATGAGATCATAAGATCTTTATGTTATCTTTATTGGAAAAACACTATGTTTTTACTAGAATCTTATGATTAAAAACTTCAATAATGCACTAATTATGTCTAGGTGGTTACCCATTCAGTGCATTAGGGTTTAGTTTGCATGGAGTCATGTGCTAGGACTGGGTCAAAGTACACAGAATTGATTTTCCATGGTTTATCTTGTAGTTGTCTTGTTTCCTTCTTTCTCTGGCTTGTGTACCTGATTAAGATTGCAAAAAAGAAGGCTATTTTGATTTCACAAACTTAGGTAAGGTCTTTATTTCATCCAACTATTTTTGAGGAAAATCTAAGTTAAATATCCATGTGTAATAGAAACTAATCTTTTTAAACTACATAAAATGTTTGCTGTCGTACCACAACAAAACACATTTGGAAACCAACAGCTAAGATTCATAGTCTTTTGAAAGCTTTTCTTCATAAATAGATGGAAACACTTATATTGTGGATTGATTCAAATGAAATACAATTTTGGAAATAAAGTAGGTTGTATCAACAGTAGGAAAGGATTTTTTTAAATTACTGAATCAGAACCTACATAGAGGCTTATTGGTTTTTTTCTCACTATTTCAGGAAATATTGAGTATGTCGACCAGGATTTTGATTTTACTTCATTGAAGTGGATGTATCTGTATTTTACACTAACTTTTTCTGCATAAATTCCAACTTTTAGTTGAAAAACTTCATCTGGGGGAAAACTTCATCAAAATATTGAGGTGCTGCCAGAAGCAAAACTCTTCATGTTAGAAGAGTATGAACAGAAAACTGAGTTAATATCTTTTTCTTCCTCAGTTGAATAGATTTATTGAGAAGCTGACAAATGAAATGAAAGATGCTGGGAATCTGGAGGGAATCCTATTAACAGGACTGACAAAAGATGGAGTAGACCTAATGGAAAGCTATGTTGATAGAACTGGGGATGTTCAGACAGCAAGCTATTGTATGTTGCAGGTTAGTGCATCTCTCTGAAGTAGTTCCAGATTACTCTATTATGTATTGGAAAACTGCGTCTATTTTCTTCAGTACTGTGGGCATAAAATCTTGTAAGACGAACAGAAAAGTTCCCATAGTATGAAAATAAAGCTCTGTGCTATTTCTTGTTTATGCAGCATCAAGGCTTCAGCTGGCAGATGGCCTTACTGTACTGTCCAGACTGTAAAGATTTCCTGGGAAGAAGAAGGGAAAAGGGATGAAATGATCCTTTTCCTTTCCATTAGCTTAGACATGTACCATCTGTTGTCTGATGATGATATAGCTCTCAGGCAAAATCTGAGTTTGGCACTGTGTTTAAATTCTCAGTGTCTTTCCTGCTTCAAAGCAATTTATATCAGCACTGAAATTATTTTATAGTTGTTACTAGACAAAGGGTGGCAAAATATGGTCCACAGGCCAGATCCAGCTCACCAACCGATTGAATTCGGCCTGTGGGCAGGTGCCCACCAATTGATTGGATCCTGCCTGGCTGCCCCACAGCGCTTCGCATGGAGCTGAGCCCTGCCTGCTCCCACCCAGGACAGCCCGTGCCACACTCCCCCCACACACCTGCCAGATGGTACCATCCCAGCCAGTGTGCACAGCTTCCCAGTGGAGCAGCTCTCGGTGAGGCTGCAGCTATCCAGGTACTGGTTAGCTCCACCTGCTTCCAGCAGATCCTCCTCCTGCACTGTTCCTGGAAGCAGGTACGCATGGAAGCCATGAGGACAAATGCCCAGCCAGAGGAGGTGGGGAATTACAACCAAGTGGCTCCTGGCCCAACATGTGGGGCTCCAGCTCTAGTTCCTGGCTGCTTTCCAACCACTTCACCCACCTGATGCAGTGAGCAGCCACCTGCAGGTGGATGAAAGGCAGCTGGGAGTTGGAGCTGGAACCCCGCATACTGGGACAGCAGCTGCCTGGCTGCAGTTTCCCCCTCCTGGCTGTGGTGTCTAGCACACATCCTATGGCTTCCCTGAGCAGTGCAGCAGAGGGAGGAGGAGCCACTGAAGTTGAGGTGAACTGAATATTAACTGGGCACCTGCAGTAGCAGCCTCACCGGGAAGGTGTGCACAGTGACTGGGGGCGGTACTGTCTGGTGGGTACAGGTAGGTATGTGGTGTGGGCTGCCCTGAGCAGGAGAGGGCAGGCCTCAGTCCACTGTGGAGTGCCACAGGTGCAACTGCAGGTGAGGAAACAGATTGCACCTGTACCACCTGGGCTACCTCTGCTGCACATGCCCCTTGCCTCCTGCCCCTCCACCTACTCCCAGCTGGCTCCCAGGACTTAGGGCATGGGCAGCCCCTCCTCCCCCCCATACACACACACACCCACCTACCCCACACACACTGTACAAGAGTAAGACTCTTGTATGGGACTCTTCGGCCCCATAGGGCTCAGGGGAGACTTGGTGGCAGCCTATAAGTATACAAGGGGTGTACGCTAGGATCTGGGAAAACAGTTGTTCACCAGGGCCCTCCAAGGGATAACAAGGTCTAATGGCCACAAACTTCTGAAAGGTTGATTTAGACTGGACATAAAGAAAAACTTCTTTATAGTCCAAGTGTCCAGGGTCTGGAACAGACTGGCCCCAGGGGTGGTGCAAGCACCTACTCTGGACTCATTCAGAAATGTTTAGATGTTTATCTTATTGGGATCATTTGACCCCAGAAGACTTCCTGCCTATGACAGGGGAGCTGGAGTCGATGATCTTGCAAGGTCCCTTCTAGCCCATAATTTCTATGAAATCTATTAAATCTATGAAGACTGTTTTGAGTTATTATGCAATTGCCTCTATATACACTACTCTCAAAAACATAAATCAGGACAAAAATCATTTTTTTAAATAAAATATATTCTAATATTTGATTTTTAGCATGTGGGGTTTTTAGCTGTAATTTGTTAAAATGATATATTCTGAAAGATTTAACGTGCAGCTCTCAACAGCTCACCAAAACTTGAGTGACCCTCTATCTGAAATAATTGCCCACCCCTGCTCTAGACCTTGCTGGCAGAGTTGCCATTGCTACCACTCACTATTGTTCATGCCTACCCATAGATAGATAGGTTCTTCCCCTAAATTTTAAAAGACTTGTAAAGCTCTTTTGGGAAAATGAGCCAGTGGAATGGGGGACGTTACAGTATGGGCATTTTCAGCCTGATCAATAGATGTAAGCATTAGGAGAGATATTAATGCAGTTTTCAAGACCTACCAGGATTATGACTTACTGCGTTTAGTCATCTCATTACATGCCCCCTTGTAGGCTTACTTCCACATTTATAGTGTCCTTTGGGGGGTGGGAGGGCTGTGTGCTATGCTGGCTCCCAGCCCCCTTCAGATCCTTTCTCACATCCCCTTTTCCCATGTTCTGCTATCACATAACAATGTGCAAAATGGAAATATGGTTTTATTGTTTATTACCTCAAGAACCATTTGAAAAACCTGTGCTTTTATACCTTGTTTAACATACCTCTCCCCTTTGCCTGATGTACTACTTCAATGTCCTTTTTGCTGTCTTTACTTAAAATGTAAGCTTCCATTAGTGGGGATCATATCAATATTTTCATAATGTGGCATGTGCATGCAAATGCTAAAGCATACTTTGATTTGCCATGGCTGGTTATATAGACTATGAATTAAAATGTTCTCACAAATGGTGGGACAGAATACTAATATTGTATAGTAACTTCATAGGGCAAGAAGATACTTCAGTCACTGAATGGGTACTTCATGTGCAGAATTCATGTCTGGAAATTGGTTTTAGATTTTATTAAATAACATAAGAATATAAGAATTGCCATTTATGGGGTCAGACCATAGGTCCATCTTGCCCAGTAACCTGTGTCAGACAGTAGCAGAGTGTGAACTGGGTATGATCAGGGTTTTTTCCATTCTTCCTCTCTTACTTGCAGCCTCCAGCATCTAAAGTCTTGGATGTTCTAATTCAGAGGCTGTGTCCCTAACTCCTCTGCTCAACAGCTACTGATGCCCTTTTCCTCCAGGAATTTGTCCAGTTGTTTCTTGGAATCTGGTCAAACTGTCAGCTTTCACAGTATCTGGTGGCCATGAGTTCCAGGCTTTAAATAACGCACTCTGTAAAAAAGAACGTCTTGTTGGTTTTGAACTTATTACCTACTGGTTTTATTTTGTGACCCCTACTTTTGTATTGTGAGAGAGAGTGTAAATCTCTTTGCAGTTTAGCATTTTGTAAATCTTTATCGTGTCTCCCCTCAAGTGTCTGTTTTCTAAATAGTCTCTCATCTGGAAACCCCTCCATACCACTAATCAACCTTATTACTCTCCTCTATACGTTCTCTAGTTCTTCTGTATCCTGTTCTAAAGTGTGGGGCCAGAACTGGATGTAGTTATTCAAGGTGTGAACACATCATGGATTTATAAAAGGACATAATGATACTTTCAGTTCTAACAATTCCCTTCTTAATAATCCCTAACATTTTGTTTGCCTCTTGATGGCTGCTGAGCACTGAGTTGATGTTTTTTGCAACCAGTCCACAGTGACTCCTGGATCTTTTTCCTGTGTGGTAGCAGCTAATGTAGAGCCCATCATAATATAGGTAGATTTCAGGTTATTTTTGCCCAGGTGCATCACTTTACACTTTTCTGTGTTGAATTGCTTTTGCCATTTAGTTTCCCATTCGCTGAAATGTCCCAGACCTTTCTCCTGTGTCTCACAGTCTGCCTTGGACTTTACTATTTTGGATAATTTTGTCATCTTGCAATTCACCCCCTTTTCCAGATCATTTATGAATATGTTAAACAGCAGTGGTCTCAACACAGATCCCTTGGGGCTCTGCTGTTTATATCTTTCCAGCCTGAAAACTGACCATTTATATTTACTCATTTTTTTCCATCTTTAAGATGGTTTCTAATCTAAACTAAGACAATAGACAATCTTGAATTTTTTGTTTAAGGTTATATTGCATTGTAGTACTTTTGGTATACAAATAATTGTATAAACTTGCTCTCTGTGTGTGTGTTGGGATTTTTCCCCATAATTTAGGGTTCCCCATCAGATGTGCTTAAGGATGAGAGGGTTCAATACTGGATTGAGAACTACAGAAATTTGTTGGATGCTTGGAGGTTCTGGCATAAACGAGCAGAGTTTGATATTCATAGGAGTAAGCTGGATCCCAGTTCAAAACCTTTAGCCCAGGTATGTATATAACATTTTTCAATATTGTGATCAGTTCTAGCTAATGCACACAGAAAGGAGACATGTACCTTTAACATAATAAGTTACCTGTTCTTGTTAACTGCACCTTAGCCTCCATCAGTACAAATTTTGCAAAAGGGAGACCTAGTTTTAGGACCAACCTGCAATGTAGCCATAAATACCTTCTAAAAGTAATTGGCATGAGAAGGAGGGAAAACAGTAATTTGGGGGAGATTAACCATCAAGATGGTAATTTTTTATCATATTAGATGATAGAAAAATATGACAATTTCTTTATAAAACATTTGCCAAGTTTTTTTCTTAAAGTAGGCTCTCTTCCCTCCAATTATTAGAACTGTTTCACTCTTTTCTAAAACTTTTGAAGCATGCCTTCCAGTGTGTTTGATCTTCAGCACTCTCTAAAAGGAAGGCAGATTGTTTCATTCTTTACTGAAAAGAATAATAAAAAAAATTATCAGTATACTTACCTCAACACCCATCTCATTCTGAACAGATAGTTGAACAGTGACAGATATTTATGAAAAAAATCCTGAATTTCTCTGTATTGTGTAAAGTGTGTGTAGCTAAACATTTGTGTTTGATGATAAATCACCAGGTTTCCTTAAGACATAATTGGCTATAGACATTGTTTTAAGATTCCCATTATGCTAAGAATAGGAAAGGGAAGTCCTACAAGATACATATTTCAGGTTTACAAAAATATACACTATTTCTTTGAAACCCCAGTTCTGAAAGACTAGGGACAGAAGTTACACAGAAACAGGTTTAAGTGATCAGAGACTAGTTTAAACCTGTAACAAAATAGAAGTTCAGTGCACATAAACCAATTTAAAAATGGCTGAAGCTGGTTAACTGGTAGAATGTAACATAAACTGGTTGAATGTAGTATCAGACTTAACTGATTTGGGTCAAACCAGTGTATAAAACTTCTGTCCCAGACCCCTTCCTAGTTCAAGTTAAATCACAGTCCACCGACATCCCAGCATTTTGCAGCCGTGGGTTGGACTGTGCTGTTTGCTCCAGAGAGCAGGGCTGGCCCTGCCCCTTTGCTCCCTAGCTGGACCAGTGAGGGCTAGCTCACTGGCCTCCCTGGGTGGCTCACTACCCTCTTATACCCCCCCCCCCAAGCAAACCCCTTCTGGAGGCTGGGGCCAGAGAGGGGGTTTAAACTTCCCTTTCCCTGAGTACAGAGCTGCCCTGCCCTGCTTACTGGGTGCTGGCTGTCCCTTGGGCCTATAAATCGCAGAGGCATCTGGAAGTGAGAAGAGAAATTGATGAGTAAGCCTAAAGAGTCCTGCTGCTGTGAGTCTGGACTGCAAATTCCAGAGACCGTGAGGGCACCAGGAAGAGAAAGTGAACACACAAAACCCATGCTGGCTGTACCAGAATGCTGTGCTCTAGTGCCACCTGGCTTCTGGCTTGAGCCACTGCAGGCATGTGGCTGAGTTTCCTGAATCAAAAGTTGAATGTCTGTTCCTTTGCTTTTCATTCAGTCTTTGCAGCTTAAGCTAACCTGCAAAGACTGAATCAATTCAGCCTCAGGCTTTTTGACTATCTTTATTTAGCCTAACTTTCTGTTGTAGATAAGATGTTAGGCTTTTTTGTTGTGATGATTTATTTGTGTGTGAATGCTGAGACTGGATTTTTTCTGTTGTCCCTTATCAATATTATCTAATTAATTTTGGCTTTTGTTCTGTACTTAATTGCTGTAGGTGTTTGTGAGTTGCAATTTCTGTGGGAAATCAATATCTTACAGCTGTTCAGCCATACCTCATCAAGGGCGGGGTTTTAGTCAATATGGTGTGAGTGGCTCACCCACCAAGTCAAAGGTTACTAGCTGTCCCGGTTGTCGCAAACCTCTTCCTCGCTGTGCACTTTGCCTTATAAATATGGGCACACCAGTTTCCAGTTGTCCAGGTATGGAATAATTTTAAGAAATATTTTTAATATCAAAATCAGTACCAATTAAAAGTAGCATTAATAGCCCCTGTTAAAAGACATTCTGTTGCAAATGTTTTTGTTTCTAATGTAACAGTTTTTCCAGATTTCCATAGGTGGGTTAAAGGAGTTGTATGGAATGCGATAATTATATATGCTGTCAGATATCAAAATATTGTTATTTAGTTCTTCGGTACTAATGAAGTACCAAAGATTAGATTCTCAAAAGGTCTTGGGCCACACAGGGCAGTACATTTTGACATCTATAGGCACCTTCCACCTAGTGGAATCCATTACCCCAGCTTGATTGTCTAGGTTCCCTATACCATTCATAAAATAAATAAATAGCATTCATGCTGAGCAGGATTAATTCAAGTTTGCTAATAGGAAAAACTACAGGGAAAAACATTGCTTAAAACTCATCCCTCTCCAGGGCTTAGGCACTGTCCTGGAGCCCTTGTATAACTTGGCTGTCTACAATCAGGTTTTACCATTTTGAGTCTTCTCCAGGAGTTACAGCTTGCATAGGCATCTTTTTCTGAAATAATAAAATACTAGCAATTCATTATTGCTAACAAATCTACAAGTGTAGGATGAAGAAATACTACAGCTGTGATTAAAACTGATCTGAGAAGGGAAAATATATCAAAAAAGAAGGTGCATATATATTTTTGTACTTCTTCATTGAAGTGTGGCAATGTAGGCCCAGATTCCCAAGTTACCAAGAAATTTAATTGCCTCTTTTTTTAGGTGTTTAAGTCCAGAGGTGCCAAATACATGGAGGTCTGAGGGCCCTGGCCCCCCTTGGGAAGAGGACTGTCACCTGAAATGTGTAAAACTTTCCATATGTCTATCATCTTAGCTTCCCCTCCCCCTCCCCCAGGCAAAAATAAAAGTTGGTGCCTATGTTTAGGTCCATCATTTTAAGTACTGCTGGCAACCGATCAGAGACGACCTGAGCAGGGTATGGGGCCTGCAGCAAATGAGTCTGTGTAGCTGAAGCCCCAGAGACCTGCAAAGCAGATTTCCCAGGCTAGGCAGCCTCTCTTGTTACCAGGGCCTGATTCTGTAGGTATACTTAGAGCACACCTAAACTAGATGCATCCTGCCCAAAAGACCTCTGACATAACAGGGAGTGGAGGGTATCTCTTGCTCTGGGCTGTGGGACAGTGCCTCTCCAAATCAGCCCAGAACAGGTACTTGAACCCAAGTTACTCGCATCCCTGTGTACAGGCATACCTCGTTTTATTGTGCTTCGCTTTATTGCGCTTTGCAGATATTGTGCTTTTACAAATTGAAGGTTTGTGGCAACCCTGCGTCGAGCAAGTCTATTGGCGCCATTTTTCCATCGGTGCCATTCGGCTCAGATGGTTAGCATTTTTTAGCAATAAAGTATTTTTTAATTAAGGTATGTACATTGTTTTTTAGACATACTGCTATTGCACACTTAATAGACTACAGTATAGTGTAAACATAACTGTTATATGCACTGGGAAACCAAAAAATGCATGTGACTCGCTTTATTGCGATATTCGCTTTATTGGGGTGGTCTGGAACCGAACCTGCAATATCTCCGAGGTATGTCTGTACTAGGGGTCCTTCTTTTTTTTTTTTTCTGGGCTGTGAAAATGTTGTGCTTAGGGACAAAATTCCAGGAAAAGATAGGTGGGTAAGGATCTTTGTGGAAGAAGGCACCTCGGGCCAGATTATCTGCTTAGATGCCCAAGCCCAAATACTTCCTGTAGCATTTTATTCCCAGTTAGCTTAGGTGGATTATTGCCTATACCCTGGAGCAGGGACCAACAACCTTTAACAAGCTGCAGGCTGGATGGCTTCAGTGGCACATAATGTGCTGTGGGTGAGGTGCATTCCCTGGGCCCCCACCAAAGTCATCTGTGTGAGAGCTACACTTGCACTGCTGCTTCCAGCTCCCCAGCTGCAGCAGCATGGATGCAGATTCCAGCTGATGAGGAGCTGCATCAGGTCTGGGCAGCTGCAACCTGCATCTGCTATACTCAAAAGGGTGAGAGGAGCAGGAAGAAGTGGCAGCAGCATGAACACAACTTACAGGTACCTGATTCCAGCTTAGCTCCCCACCAGCTAGAAGCTGTGCCCATGCCACTGCTGCTTCCCTCAGGCCCCTGCTCTACCTTTCCCTTGGATGTGGTATGGGCAGCCTCCAGCACAGCTCTCCACTGGTTGAACATTGCATCTGCCCCACAGATGGAGAGTGGGGAGTTGGGAACAGTGATGATGGTGTGGGCGCAGCTCCCAGCTTCTTGGTGCAGGCAAAGGCCCCACTGCTGACTTGCCACCAGAACTATCCAATCCACATTGGACTAGAGCCGGGAGGGTGGAGAAAAGTGGCAGCAGCACAAGCTCAGCTGGAAGCTGCCCAGCCCTTGTATGGTCACAAGCATAAGCAAAACCCTTCACCTCCACAGATGGGATCTGGCCTATGGGCTATATGCTACCAAGCCCTGCCCTAAGGCAGTTATTCTCAACCAGGGTGTAACTGCACTCTGTAGTGCCATGAGATCCTTTTAAACACAATATCAGTATTGTTAGGTGTGCAAATACCTACACATGATGTCAAATAGAAATCCATAGTGTCAAAAATATCCTGACCTGTTGCAGTCTTTCTGAGTACTTTGCAATGGAAGAATTGCTCTATTATTTTTGAAAGGTAATAAAACAAGTAAAAACTCAGAGCTGGCATCTTCCAAGGAGTTCTTTGAGTCAAAAAATGTTGAGAGCCACTGCCCTAGACAATTTATCCATGGGAGACATTGTGAAAATTGATTCATATCTTGAAAATTGAAATGTAGTGCTTGTATAGAAAATGATGTGCATATAGGAATTTAAAGTCTGAGTTTATTTCATTCCTCTTCTCTCTTCTGTGTAACAGTACAATGGTTTTGGAAAAATTTCTACAGCTAATTAGCAAATAAATGAGGTTTATTTGATGTCTATAGCATTTGTCAGTCTTACTGCCAAATGCTATAAAAGTCAGTAACTGGGTTTATAGCTCAGTGTTGTGATAAGGCTATGGAATATGATATTGTGTTGCTATAAATGCACACATCTCTCCTGCTTATTTCACTAGTGTATCTGTAACTTTTTTGTGAAATTGTTTTCATTCTGCAGCTTACAGTGATGTTGCTTATTAGTATGAGGATCTGAAGTAGCAGTCTAGGAAAGCAGATCATGCTTGAAACTTGGAATAAACTAAATAAAATAGAAAATACAGCTGTATTGAAAGAGATTTGTATTATATATTTATGTATGATTAATATGCATCCTGAGGTCACTGTGATTGTAGGAGCTAAAACAGTAGTTTAACCACTGTACTTCTGTTGCCTGTTTTACCCTTCCACTTAGTCATTTTGCTGATTCCCTATTTGTTTAAGTGACTCATAGAATAAAAATGTGTTGCTTGCATGCATGCTTCCACAGGCTATTTAAGGAAGAAATTTTACAAATCCTGTTATCTGGCTGTCTCAAAGTTGTGTAAAATTCACAACCAGTAACACCAAAAAGTTATAGGCTTAATTAAAAAATATCATGTGGGGGAGAGATGCTAAAGCTTTAGGCACAGAATAATGGATTAAATACCTTTCATTTATTTTCTCATGATGCTGTCTTTTTTTCTATATAAGTTTATCATTTATACAAGTTTATCATTTGATTTATCTTTCTAAATCAAGTTTGTTTCGGCTTATGCATGCTAACAGAGCATGTAAAGTACCAGTGTGGAAGAATAAAATGTAATGAATGAAAATGTCTTGTCTATATCTAGGAGGTTCCAAATCTGATGAAAAGGTGGACCTTAGCAAGGACAAGAAATTAGCCCAGTTCAACAACTGGTTTACTTGGTGCCACAACTGTAGGCATGGTGGGCATGCTGGACACATGCTCAGCTGGTTCAGGTAAACTACAAAATTACAATATTTTAACTTCTTTTAATTGATGTATATTGTGCCACGTAGCATGTGCCTCCTTGGCTGTACTCTTATGTAAGATGTTTTATTTCTTTTTTAAATATTTTATATCAAATATAATTTAAGGCACATGCAGAGAGGAGCAAAGCTAAAGTTTGAGATTTTAACCTTAACTCTGCATCTAACTTAATAATGTATTAATGCTGGCTTTTGCATAAAATGTATGTATTAGTCAATAGACCCAGTTCTTCTTAAGACAACACAAAAGAGATTTGGAGTAATCAGCAGTGTCTGATTCCCAGACACTATACCCAGTAATATCTGCTAGCTCCTCTGTCATGAAAGCCAGACCATGTTAAGAAATTGATGTAAAACTGAACTGTCTTTCTCTTTTCCATGGCTGTCTTTGAACAAGTTGTGCTATTTGTGGGTTCTTTCTGGAAAAGTTTGGAGAGAACTATCATGATAGCGGACATAGAAACTGAGAATACCCATGGGGAACAAAGCTACTTTCAGGGGTATTCTAGGGGAGGGGGAAACTTTCAACCTCAGGAAACAGTCTGCCAAACTGAAGAGTTTTAAAATTGAAGCAAAGGCTATGATAGTTATGGTGATCGAGAAGCCATTTATTACTCTTTGCCTTAGTGTTGGTTTTAGATTTTTCTGCCTAATTTTATTTTTACCTTGTGATACACAAGGCTAAGTTTTTGCCTTTCTATATAGTCTCAGGTTGTGTTGTGACAGGAGTTGAATCCTGATACAGTATGTTGGGTAGGATAAGCTTCTGAGTTGATTTGTGTTGCATTTCAAGATACTTTATGTTGCATAAAGTCTTCCATGCCAGACACAATGAGCAAATTTCGCTCCGTATTATGTATCATATAGGGTCATATCTCCCAGATGACCTCTTACCCCTCTGTTATTAGTACTTATTATGGAGCTGTTTGAGCCCAGTTTGTCATACCATCCTGAATTCCCCTGCATAAATTAAAATTTTTATTATGCATCTGCTTGAGTTGCCATTTTACGCATTCTTTATTACTACTTGCACAGTATGTTTGCTGTTGATCTGTGCTGTAAATCTGCGATGAACACTTCATCTTAGGAAATACAACAGTGAAACAACAAACCCATTCACAGTCATATAATTCCCAATTTTGTTTTTCATCCAGGGACCACACCGAGTGCCCAGTTTCTGCATGTTCATGTAAGTGTATGCAGTTGGATACAACAGGGAATCTTGTGCCAGCAGAGATTGTCCAGACATAAAGCATTAGAACTTCAAATTTGGACTTTGTTAATGTCTTTCACAACCTAAACACATACCTCCAGCACAAGTTTCTCATGACTCCTCTATGCTGGGAAAATGAAATTGCTATCAAATCAGCAGTTTGATGTGTTAATAGATTTGATGTGCATCATAGAGCCAGGTGTTGCTGGAATATGCCTATAAGTGGGCTGAAGCAGTTCATTCCAGACACACTTGCAGAAGCTTTGCTGAAATTCAAAGCATTCTTCACGGAGATTTTCAGCAGAATGCTGACCTGTCCTTGGGACTTCCATTCAATGTGAGCCAGCATCACAAAGTGTTTGGTGGAAGTTTTTCTCTTTTCAAATAGATATTTGAAGGCTGTTGAGAAAATACTTGAGTCTTGCTGGGGATTGATTCATCATCACTACTCATTAAATGCAAAGGACGACTGTATTGAAGATTGCAACTATTGAAATATTTTCTATGGATTTTTGTTTTGAAGAAAAGATGCTTCTACTTTTTTTCTGTATTCATAGGGTTTTTTTTAATGCTAAGACAGTAGTATCTGTGCAAGTTAAAGTCTTATTTATTGGCTTTAACTACACGTCTGGCAATTTTGAATGGTAATTCTTAATTCAACCCTTTTTATTTCTCTAATAAAAAAGTCCCTAAAAGTGGTGTATAGAATACAGGTCAATTCTGATTATTATGAAAGGATTCTCAAATTCCACCATGCTTTGTAAAAATCAGTTTGAGCTGAAGTATTGATTATTGGACCCCATATGAATTTTAGGTATTTCTGGGGTTTGAGTATTCAGACTGGAAAAACAGGGTGTAGCTGCACTTTTAAGATATTCTAGAAAGAAAGTGTAAAATGCACTAATTTAAATTGTGATTCAGGTCACTAATGGACATTGAGCAAACTTTTAGATCTGCAGTTTCAAGTCTTTGATTTAAGACTTGTTTCAGAGGTATTTCGCTAGTTGGGATTAAAATTCATTAATAGCACATGAGAGCGATTGAATGTCACCTTGCTATATTATGCTTGGATCTAGTCAGTGTGTCAGTGTTTTATCCATGGTTTTTCTTTTTTTAAAAGCAACAAAATTCACAACAAAAGCATACAAGTTTGAAGAAGTTTGTTTTGAGATAGGCGGTGGTGGTGGTGGTGAGGATAATTTATTTGGAAAGGTGTGCTTTATTTACTAGTAAAAATAACAAGGTTGACACCTACGTATCGACATATAGTTGAAGATATAATAAAGTGGTATATCACTGCCAGTACTGTGATTTCATAGATTTCATAGACATTAGGGCTGGAAGGGACCTCGGGAGATCATCGAGTCCAGCCCCCTGCCCAAAGGGCAGGAAGTC
>NW_017728886.1:46029592-46049892 GCF_001723895.1 Crocodylus porosus
GTGCCAGGGGCTGGGCTATGACGCTCGCCAGCTCCTTGAGAAAAGAAATTGGTGTTTGAAAATAGGATATACGGGAGAATACAACTGGTTATAAGTGTTGTACTGTGTTTGGTACCAAGACTGAAGGTAAAAACCTATTACCCTGTAAATTTTGTATATGATACATCATATACCTTGTTTTCATTTGGAACCTATTAATATCATGTACTTAATACAGTTACTCTAAAATGCTTGCCTAATTGATAGTCTTATTTTTAAACTAAAATTAAAAAGGTACAAACACTGGTACAAAGCCTTTCTTACAAGGGTAAGTTAAGGTCTTCCTTATTATCAGCTAATACTTCCTTCTGTTGGTCCAGTTATATTTTTCACCATTTCTATTACTTATCGACAGAACTTTTCCAGTTGAAATATGCTCTATTAATAAATATAAAAAAGTGCTTGTAAAATACCATGTAACGTACTATTTTTCTTATATAGAATCAGTGATATCATGTTTACATTTCATTTTACAAGAATTTTAAAATGACAGGGATGTATTTTTATTCCACAACTACTGATCTTCAATATCATCTACATCTGGGGTAAACATGTACTCATTTGAATGCGTTTTAGTCACTCCCATGCATTTTGTTTCAAATTCCAGTACTTCTCAGAAACTAGATTACCTTTTTTGGTCCTCTGCATAATTCCTAAGAATGTAGATCCCTACTAGTAGTAGATCCAGTAAAATTATGAGTTTTGGCTTGCGGATTTGATTCTGAAGCTTGCAGATGGATAATGTGTATCCTTTTTTAAAATACGTTTAATAGAGCACAAGAAGCATGACGACTTTAACATTCAGATCACGTTACTATTGTTTCTTCTGTGCTGGTTTTAAAATAAGAGTTGTAGTTTAGTCTATTGATTTGTTCCTTTAGCCTGAATTACTACTTCAGTCTCTTACTTAATTGTCCTTCAGTATTCTGTTGATATCACAGAAGAACACCCTACCATAACATTTATGTGCAACTTCCAATTAAATTGGTTCCAAATAGGCTGTTTGATCTAGTGAATTCTTCTACGCCATTTGTTTCTCTGTAAATATTTATCCTTTGTTTACTCGTCAGATTCACCTTGAAATAGCAACAGCTAGGGGAGGAGTTCCAGAAGAACAATTGGTGGTACCAAATTCTGATGAGGGCAGACAAGGTTCTTTGCATAGATACGATATTTTTTATTATCAGGGATCCAGGTTTTGATGAGTATTTTTATCCATGGTTTGATTTAAAGCAGTGATGCTCAACCTTTCCACCTTGTGGGTGAGATGAGTGGGGCAGGGCCAGTCCATGGGCCGCTCCCTCTTGCCCCCACATGCCAGGATTGGTCTCTGGGTCCTTTCCCTTCCTGTCAGGATTGGTCCCCATGATCCCAGGACCACCCTTTCCCAATCCCAGCATGCTGGGGTTGGGTCCCAAAGGCTTAACACTTCCCTTTCTTGGGCCCCCACACTGGGTTTGGTCCCTGTGGTCTGACCCTTTGCACTGAGATCAGGTGCCCAATCCAGTATGCTGGGGCCACTGGCAGGATCTAGCCTGCAGGTCAAGGGTTGAGCACCCCTGGTTTAAAGCAGCCTTGCTGCTGCTGCACACTATAACTGGATGGCCAGTCTCGCATGCTGGCCAGAGATTGTCACTCTCCTATAGCCAGGCATGAAGTAAAATAGAACAACATTGCTTTTTTAGCAAGTTGTTTTGGTGCCAACACATGAAGCTTCAACATCATCTTCCTGAAGTTGGAAAATGTGCTGTCTAGAGGCACAGGTTTCAAAGTTGTGGATAGCATGCTATTTTCTGCAACATTGTAAGTGGTGCATTTCCAAGTTCACAATAATAGCTTCTTAAAGTGCTTTAAATCAGCCAATCACAGAAACAAAAATGGATCCCTGATCCTTCCAAATAAGGCTGAACATACTTTACTTATGTAAGTCATCCTACTGATTTTGCATGAATGAATTTAAGCATGTAAGTTTTGGCAAAATTTTAAGTCTGTTTGCTGGACTTGACAGACAATTGAGGCTACAATATACATGTACAATAAACAGCAGTGTAGTAATCTATTTCATGTAACTCTTATTTAAAATTGTGTTAATAGAACCAGGATATTTTGTAGAGTTAGGTTCCTACCTCTCTCCACCTAGAAGGATACGGGTTTGTGTAGTACCTGGGGATATACACAGCTACAGCAAACAGTTATATTTCAGATAATCCAGTTGTTTGCTGTGGCTTTTATTTCAAAGTGTGCCATTTCTGTGGCAATTGTGTAGAGTCCACTGATGAGCTCCACCAGTGCTCTTTGCAGTAAAAGCAGTGCTCCTCACAGTAAGATCTGAAGGTAAGTAGCTTAGTGGCTTGTCTGAATTTAGCAGCTCTGCAAATTAAGTGTGAACAGCCCGGGATACAAATGATCTGGGATGCATTAAACAACGTACCTACACTCCACAATTTCTTTCCTTGCCAATGTGCTGTTAGTCTTGGGATCAAATGAAAAACAAAAAACAGGTGAAAAGTGCGACTTAGATGGAATTTCAGTGTCTAAATCCAAAATGTTTGATTCACAAAAACTGTACCTATAGTTCTTAAGTAACTTTATTGGCAAAATCTTGAGTAGCTTATGTTGTAACATACATAGAATCATAGAAAATTAGAGTTGGAAGGGACCTCCCTTAGGGGTCATCTAGTCCAACCCCCTGCTTAAAGCAGGACCACCCCCAACTAGGTCATCCCATCCAAGGCTTTAGGTAGCTGGGTCTTAAAAACCTCCAAACCTGGAGCTTCCACCACCTCTCTGGGTAACCTGTTCCAGTGTTTTATCACCCTCCTCATGAGAGAGATCTTCCTAATAACTCACCGAAACTTCCCCTGCTACAACTTGCTCCTTGTTCTATTATCTGCCATCACTGAGAACAGTCTAGCTCCAATCCTCTTTAGAACCACCATTCAGAAAGTCCCCCCTCAGTCTTCTTGTCTCCAGACTAAATAAGCCCAGTTCCCTCAGCCTCTCCTCTTCATTCATGTTCCCCAGCCCCCTCACCATCTTCCTTGCCATCTGCTGGACTCTCCAATTTATTTACTTTCTTTCTGTCGGGGACCCAAAACTGGGCACACTATTCCAGATGTGGCCTCACCGTGCTGAATAGAGCAGAAGAATCACTCCCCTTGATCTGCTGGCAGTGTAGCCCAGTATGCTTTTAGCCTTCTTGGCAACAAGGTCACACTTGGCTCATATTCAGTTTTTCATCCACTGTAACCCCCAGGTCCTTTTCTGCTGGGATTGTTTTGTCCTAAGTCCTGGACTTTGCACTTGTCCTTATTGAAACTCATGAGATGTCTTTTGGCCCAATCCTTCAGTTTGTCAAGGTCTCTCTGAATCCTAGCCCTACCCTGCAACATATCTACTTCCCCCAGCTTGGTGTCATCCACAAACTTGCTAAGGGTGCACTCCATCCCACCTTCCAGATCATTGATGAAGCTATTGAACAAAACTGGCCCCTGGACTGACCCCTGGAGCACTCCATATGACACTGGCTGCCAGCTAGACATTAAGCCATAGATTACTACCTGTTGTGTCTGGCAATCCAGTCAGCTTTCTATCCACCGTATAGTCCATTCATCCAACTCATACTTTCTTAGCTTGTTTGCAAACATTGTGGGGGACTATAACAAAAGCCTTGGTAAACTCAAGGTACTTAGAAATGGATTACTTGAGGACCTACTCCATGATTTTTCAAGGGACAGTGGTAAGGCTGACTGGTCTGTAGTTTCCTGGATCCTTCTCTTTCCCTTTCTTAAAGATGAACACTCATTTGCCCATTTCCTACTGTCCAGGACCTCTCCTAATCACCATGAGTTTCAAAAATGATGGCCAGCAGCTCTACAAGCATGTCAGCCAACTCCCTCAACACCTTCAGGTGCATCCCATCCAGCCCCATGGACTTGTACATGTCCAGCTTTTCTAAATAGTCCCTAACCTGTTCTTTTGCCACTTGACTGTTCACCTCTTCCTCAAACTGTGCTGACCTTGCCTGTGAAGATTGAGGTGAAAAAGGCATTGAGTACTTCAGCCTTTTCTGCATCCTCTATCACTAGGTTGCTTCCCCCATTCAGTAAGGAACCCACACTTTCCCTGATCTTCCTCTTGTTGCTGACATACTTGTAGAAACCCTTCACATCCTTTGCTAGCTGCAATTCCAATTGGGCTTTGGCCTTCCTGATTTCATGCCTGCATACCTAAGCAATATTCTTATATTCTTCCCTAGTAGTTTGTCAAAATTCCCACTTCATGTAAGCTTTTTGTTTTTTCACTAAAAGGAGAACTCACTGGAGAGTTTCCATATCCAGAGGCACTGCCATCTTGGCTGAGTTGAGCACCCCTGTGCATATCTTCTACCTAATTTAATTTGGGGGAAGATGATTATGATTTTCACTAGGAGGACAAAATCCTTGTTTGTTAGTGCAAAATCTCAACTCAGCCTTACCTGTAAACCCAGACTGGTACCTTCATTATAAATGTATGTAATTGAAAGTGATATTTTTACTAAATCTATCTTAAACTTTTGAATTGTGTTTCAATGATCTTACCTCAAGCAATAAACTAGGAAAATAAAAGTAGAATAGGCAACACCAGGCAAAAACTACACAATGGTTAAATTGCAAGAAATGTATTAAATTTTTTCTTCAAAGAAACTTAAAATTCTCTAGATATACATCAGACCTGCCTGCAGCATCCAATCAGAAACTGAATCCGGTGACATCTAAGTGACGCATGACAGGCAGTTTATTAATCATTCATACCCCTTTCTCGTACCCAATGTTAGAGGTTGCAGTCGATCATACTGAAGACCTTGATATCATTGCTAAAACTGATTCTGCCAGAGTAAGTGTGAACCAGAACTAGTGATTAGCATTTTAAGAAAGGTATTGACATGTCCTTCAAAACAAAATAAACAAAAAAAACCAAACCAACCCCTCTAACAGGTACTGCCTCTTCATGGCCTTGAAATTAAATAGGTATCTAAAACAAAAAAGTATGTTTGTAACAGCAGTTGTTTAGAGCAGAGGGCAAGGAAATAAGATTCATAAATATTTTAAAATTGGTAAAAATTGATTTATGTGCACTTAAGCAATCATTTTGGTTTCTGTAGTTGTTATAGGTAAGGGGCTACCAAATTCGAGACAACTGTGGCTTATTTTGCAGGCAGACCTCAGGACTGAAAGCCACTTTTCCGGGTGGAGCATAGCAGGCCCCCTCCATGCTTCTGACTGGCCAAGGGCCTCAGTGTCCTGGCCCCTCACTGCTAATTGGCTGTGAGGACTATCTGGTTAGCGGTAGTCATCTTGCTGTGCCTGCAGGCCTCCCACCTTCCTTTCCTCCCCAGCAGGCTGTGTGGCCAGGTTGCAAGAGCCACAAGGACTGCTGGCTCCCCAGAGTCACTTTTATTTTCAGTGATTTTTTTTTTTCTTTTTGAGTAGGTCCATTGTTAAAGGTGCACATACAGGAATGTGGCTATAGCAAAGGCCCCCAAAACTGTTTTTGCATGACCTTGCCAGATGCTTCAACTGATACGTTTAGCAAAAGGTGCAATGTAATTAACAGGCCAAGATAAACAAGCACTGGAATTTGACATGTATATTAAACAAAACATCTAGAACAAGACAGCCTGCAAGAAAGCCCTGAAATAAATATCCCAAACAGCACACTGTAGGTTTAGCAGGAATACATCAGCGGTAGGGACTAATGTAACTAGGTGTATCAAATATAGTTTGTGCTATAATTGGTTTAAGTTTCTTAGGTAAGTTGTAAAAACAAATAGCTTTGTTAGAAAAGATAATAAAATGAAAAGAAAATCGGGTGATGAAAACTCCTCTTTTGTGTCACAATGACACAAGTTTTGCTTAATGGACACTTTCTAGGAGCCTGAAAAAACTGGTTCAAACTTGTTTCCCAGGTCCCAGGAAACCAAAAATAAGTTGATTTTCCTCTCTTTGGCATAAATATGGGGTATGAACTGGAGGGGAAATTGGGGATTGATTGTTTTTGTTTCAGTGTGGCTTGTTAGATTTGCTCTATAGAAGCAGGGATGTACAGTTGCTGCCATTTAGATAACTTGCCTAATTTGCAGTGGAAGTTTGTGGCACAGCAGTGCCTTTAAACCTGCTCTTTTTGCTATGTCCCCTCTGGTTGCTGACTGTCTAAGAGGCAAAAACCACAGCATTAATTACACTTTGACCACTGGAGGGGGGGAGGGCAGCGCAGAGCAGGGAGGGGAACGCACTGTGAGAAGAGCACAAGTAAAGGCATTGGCCAACTTCTGCTGCAATTTAAGAAGGTCCCTAAAGATAAATATAGTGAAGCAGCCAAAAAAAAAAATATTCAGGGCAAAGGCTTCTTACAAAAGTCTGGAAAGAATTTTAATTCTCTCCCTTAACCTGTAGTGGTGAGAGAGTTTATGAGTCATCAAGCCTATTTTATATCTTCTCAGACATTAACAAAGGTACAGATTAATTCATTGCAATGACAGTTTCTGAAAATCAAACCTCCCTCTACCAAAAGCTAGGTTAAGACTAATGATTTTATGAAGAACAAAGGACAAGTGAGAGATGAGGTATGTCTAACCTAGGTTTGATTCAAAATGAGCAATTTAATGATCCAAGGTTGTATCATTACCAAAACCCTGAAACATTCAGTCCTCTTCAAAAAGGAGCGATTGCTAGATTAGTGTCCTGTTTTAATCCCTGCCATTGTTTGCTAGTAACTGGAGGGGAAAAAAAAATTGTAAGTCAGCCAACAAAGCATTTTATTACAAAGTTCACTTGCAGCCCTAGTACACATTACACTTAAGACACAATTAACTAGTTAATCGTGTCTTAAGTAGTTACCCGGCCACATGTTAATGGTATGCTAAAACAAGTAATAAGCCACAATTATTACACAAATTATGTGTGATTTTGTGACTGGTTCCTATCACACCATTAACTGAATATGTGGCTAGACTGGGGCTCCCAGCTATGGGAGTGCATTATGTACTCCTGTAGCTGGGAGCCTCATCAGCTGATCTGGGCTCTTTCTTGAATGGTTTGCCACTGTGGCTGGGAGCCCATGTCAGCTGATGGCTCCCAGCCTCAGGAGTGTATGGTGTACCTCTGTGGCTGGAAGCCTGGATCAGCTGACAGGGCTTCCAGCGACAGGAGTTTGCTACTTCCTGGTACCAGTAATATGGCAGGATGGGATCTGATGTTTGATTCCACAATTATGCCTCCTGCTATGTATATGTGTCATGGCAGAAAGTGATTGCAGGGATTAAATATCCAATCCAAGCGTGCCTTCAACTGCACATCTGCCAGGGCCCTTAGACATGTATATTAACTGCAGCGTGTATGTTTCCTACCATTGTTTAAATAGTAAGTAACAAAACCTAAATCAAGTAACATTCAGGTCAGAATGATTAGTAAGATTTGTATTTTGTTTTGTGAAAAGGAAATGGAGCAGGAATGTGCCAAGTATTTTTATACTAGAAAGGAGCTGTTATTTACCTGGAGGGAAGATATTGCAAATGCTTTAAATACAGCTTTTTGGAGTGACAAGTAACAATAACAACTGGCATTCTAGACAGTATTAAAAATACAATTTGTGAAAGACGATGAGAGTACATTGAACATCAACAGTGACAACATTTAATTTAAATCTGGTACCCATGTATAAATTAACAGAATGCAGTCAGATTTTCCTTTTGTGAATTTGTTCCTGAAATGTCCTGACTTAGGACGTTTAAAAGAATCCTGAAAATTTAGAGAGCACTGGGAGGGAAGCTTGGATTTCTATTGTGTACTACTCTTGGAACCATTTCTAGCAATTAAATTAGTTCAGTCTCATGTCTATTCAATCTTTTGTGCCTTTACTTAAATAGTCAACAAAACACAGGTTGTGTTTTTTTGTCATGGCCATACAAGACTGCTTAAAAATACCAAAAAGTATAAAAGAAATTTTCAACTGTGTTTAACATCAATGTGAGAGTTTGGGCATCTTGTGCCGTGGTTGGAATTAAAATTACTCACATCAGGTAGTGGTAGAACTCTGAACATGATTTATTAACAAAAACAACTCTCCAAGAAAAGATTTATCAATTTTAAACACAATCATAACACTTAGTTCAAATGTAGCCTGACACTTAATTGGAAAAGTAACTGGTTTCCAAGACAGAAGATCAAATTTTACTGCCAGGTAGTTCAAAAGTTCATATTCAGGCACAGTGCTAGTTTTAAACAATACTTTTATACCCCTCTCACACAATGGCATAATTTTCATAAACTTTCTGATAACTAAATATCTAACAATGGGAAATGCTGGATAAGAAGACGGGCAGGGGACAAGCGTATAGAAACTTTTTTTTTAACCAAAAACTAAATTAACTCACTACAGCATTTCTCTGGATACGATCTTAATAAAGTATATATAAAATTCGGTAAAAAACTGCTTTCAACAAAACTACACAAGACTGGATTTAGGATAGATCAGAAAAAGGCAAGTATGACACCGAAAGTCTGTATGTTGATGTCAGACAGTCCAATCAGACAAACATTTTAGCAGGCATCTCTTAAGCATCTCAGCTGCAAAAAAGTTAAGCCTTTTTCCTAAAATGGCAAGGTTAACCCACTGTCATCCATTCTGAAGTTGTACCAGAAAGAGTTGATCATTCTTTTATAATACCAAATGGGAAATATTCAGGAAATTCCTGGATTATTTTTAGTGCTTCATTGTACATCTCAAGATCTGAAAGGCAGAGGAAGGGAAATGTTAGTTCAGACACTAATCAAATTCCCCATTATCACCATGTAACAAATATTTATATGGTGTCCACTTTTACCCCAGTATTTGAGAATACTGCCCCTCCCCCCACATATTTTAGCTAAGTGTCACCATATTTAGGCCTTTCCTGCTGCAGTTTCCTTTGATAGCCGAGAAAAATATCACAGAGGTAGAGATGCACATTAGTAGTTACATCATGGGGAGACAACAGGTAATTATATTACAGTTATGCTAGTAATCAATATCTTATAAAAGTATTCTGTCCCTTGCTAACCCTCATAATTATGCTTTATAAAAATGGGTGCTATTGCTTTTTCTCTCACCTTCGTCTACAATAGTAATGTTCAACCAGAGTCTGCCAGTTTCTTTTAAAGGTCAATATTAGCATGGTCAGATCCACAAACACACGCACATGATCCATAGGAATTCAAAGAGGAATCCCTACTTGGGGGAATGAGGGATCTCCCTCATCCCTCGCTGCATGTGCCCAGTGGCACGTTTAAAACCAGTGCACTGGAAGAATGAGTATAGCCAGAGGAGGACAAGGAGCAAGGGCTCTTCTCCTGCAGTAGGAATGGGGAGGGTTCTCCCAATGGGAGAATACCCAGCCCCTCCCCAAGTCCCACCAGTCTCCTGCTGCTGGAACCTTCCCTGGACTGTCTGTAGCAGCTGCCAATTGTCAAGTAACAGCCTGCCCCTCCCCAGGAAGGGGAGAGAGCAGGCTGTCAATTAATGGGCTCCCCTGAGAGGGGTGGTGGCCCAGGAAGCACCCCCCTAGTGCCCATGACTAAAGAGTTGGTCTTTAGCTCACCAGCCAAAGAGCTGGAACACATGTACACTCTCAAAATAAGCTTTTGGGCTATTTTTGAAAAATTCTTACCATAGAAATAAACACCTGTCTGTGGCCTATGTCATTCACAGATTCTGCTACCTCACTAGTCGTTACTGACTCCGAGATGAACATGGGCCGACAATGCAAGTCACGGCAGGGCTAACTGGACCTTCTCATGCATCCACAGGTGCATCTCAAGTAGAGCCAGGGAGGTGATCCTCCCCCTCTATGCGACGCTGGTCAGGCCACAGCTGGAGTACTGTGTCCAGTTCTGTGCTCCCCACTTCAGGAGGAATGTGGACAGCATTGAGAGGGTCCAGAGGAGGGCCACCCGCATGATCCAGGGACAACAGGGCAGACCCTACAGTGAGAGACTGCGGGACCTGAACCTGTTCAGCCTTCACAAGAGAAGGTTGAGGGGGGACCTGGTGACTGTCTATAAACTCACTAGGGGGGACCAGAAGGGTTTGGGGAAGACACTCTTTCCCCTAGCACCCCCTGGCATCACAAGGAATAATGGACACAAATTATTGGACAGTAGGTTTAGATTAGATATCTGCAAGAACTACCTCACAGGATGACTAGGAGCTGGAACCAACTTTCAAGGGAAGTGGTGCTGGCTCCTACCCTGGTGATCTTTAAGAAGAGGCTTGATGCCTACCTGGCTGGACTCATTTGAGTCCAGTTTTTCCCCCGCCCAGGCAGGGGGTCAGACTTGAAGATCTACAAGGTCCCTTCCGACCCTACTTCTATGATTCTATGACTATTCAGCCCTTTCTTCAAATCAGAAATTTACTTACTGCCCCAAGCCAAATATCAAATAAAGACACACCAGTATTAGTCATTTTCCAAGGTGAAAGGAATGGTCCAATAAACAACCATTTATTTCTGCCCTCTCAAGTTCCCAATCACATTAGTTTTGCCTCTTATTTTTGATTGGTTTTGCACAAGAAGAGACTACTAGAAGCTTAAAAACAAACAAAAGGGAAAAAAAGGAACAAGCTCCTGGTTTCTCCTTCAGAAAACATTTTGTAGACATAAAAAGTAATTCTAACAAACTATAGAGGACTTTCCTTTACAGGAGCTGTGGTGATTTGCACTCAAGTCAGGAGTACCTAAGTCTCTTAAAACTTAAGAGCTAAACCACTTGCTGTCCATTGTAGGGAAGCCAGACAAAAGGACAATAACCAAATCCACTGAACTAGGGAATGGAGAAACAGAGATTTCTATGTGCAGAATAGTACACTGCTTGGGTACCAGTAATGGGAGTGGTACAGTAACCTGTGTAAGAATATATTTGACTGAATACAATCTTGCACCCCTCTCTCTCTAATAATACTAATAATAATATGCAGTTTGTCTGTTTCCTTTTTCTGTTCAGGACTAAAGAAATTATGCATAATTCAAGGTTACATGATAGCCCCATACTTGTTCTAGGACTTCAGGATTTTCCTTTTTAAACAGTTTTTAGATTCATTTTGACTAGCTCTAAATCAATCCTTGCTGTTCATTTTGGTGCATTTCCCATGAGGATATTGCATATAGTTGCATTATGATCACTAACTCAAGAACAACTCTATAGGAGACAGATTTCTGGAAACAGCTACTCTATCCTTTTTCCGGCAGGGGTATATTCATAAAGCAGATCTTTCCTCTGCTCTTCTTTATAAATAATTTTTAGACTGTAAAACAACATTCAATCTTAAGACATCTTTACTTACCAAAAGGGCTTTTATCTTCTCTGAACTGGACATATGACATACACATGATAGTTGCCTGATTTGTTACTTTTCCCACCACTTCAATGACTCCAGAGATTTCTTCATCTAACTGGTGAACGTACAGAAAACACATTACTGTCACAGTTGTCTTCTTATTTTGTACTCAACTAGTTACATACCCAGTATCAGTTTGGAACTTGAGAAAATAGAATGCTTGATTTATTGCAACTGCTTGTTTGCTCCACTTCATGAAAACAAAATACTGCTGAAAAATAAGTCTAAAAATCAAACACAATTTTACAAGATCAGTAGTTTTCTAACTGGCTTTAGTATCGTCCTGAAAATAAACATAAGATGATGCATCTTAAAAGAAGCATCACATTACTGTATTTAACCCCTTACTCAAGCAGTGGGCAGGCACAAAGAGCAGCAGTGACCAGAAGCATGGATGGGTTGTCCAAACTCTGTTAAAGGTTGGTTAATGCTCTCTGTAAGCTGGTACAGAGGCAGAAAAATACTGTGTATCCTAGAGGTGTATTATGAGGGTTGTTCCTATACTTGTGAGGGTTGAAACTGCAATTGAGTGCACAGGCTATGAGAAGTCTTTTAGTCAAGGATTTTCACTAATAGCTTTTTGCAGGAGTACAAATAGAGGAATGTATAAAATATGCCAATCAGAAAAATCCCTCTATTAAATGAAACTTATCACAGAAAACATGAAAGAGCGGACATGAAAGAGAGACAGAACTTGTTAGTGCCCAAATGGACAGCTGATGAAGGGAAGAGGAGTTGGAAATTTAACTGCAGCACCTAATATTCATGAGGCGAAAGATGCAAGTCGTAAGTGTTTAAATATGATTCTGTTTTTTTATTTAGAGAACTATTTTTAGTCTAACTGGCTAGGACAGTTACTGGAAGTATGGAAAGTGTTCTAAGCAGGGATCTGGTGAGAATTCAAACAGTTTGGTACAGATGCTGCAGAAAAGATGCCAGTAAGGAAATACATTTTAAATGCCCAAAGTATAACAAGCAAAGGAAAGAAAAGGGAAAGATTATACCAATAAAGCGCCTTCTTGCTGAAAGAATTAAGCTTTTTTCCAGCCAAAATTTATCCTGCTTCCAGCAGGCAGATTGGCAAACAGCATCATAGAAAACTGGGGTTGGACAGGACCTCAGGAGGTCACCTAGTCCAACCCCCTGCTCAGAGCAGGACCATCCTTAACTAGATAAACCCAGCCAAAGCTTTGTCTAGCCAGGTCTTAAAACATCTAAGGATGGAGATTTAACAGTCTCTCTGGGTAACCTGTTGCAGTGCTTTAGTATTCTCCTAGTGAGGTTTTTCTTAATATCTAACCTAAACTTCCCTTGATGCAACCTGAGACCATTGTTTCTTGTTCTGTCATCTGCCACCACTGAGAAGTCTAGCCCAGGGGTTTCCAAACTTTGAATGTGGGGCTGGATATGAACTTTTTATCACCCAGTGGGCCAGCCAAAGGACTCCCCCCTGATTAGGAAGCTGTTGAGAGGCTGGGGGGGGACAAGGGATGGGAATGAAAGTAAACAGTGTTTACTTTCATTTCCTGTTGCCGCACCTCAGGCCTCAGAAAACGGCTTGGCGGGCCACATGTTGAACAAGCCTGGTCTAGCCGCATCCTCTTTGTGACCTCCACCCAGGAAGTTGAAGGCTACTACTAAGCCTCCCTTGGGTGTCTCTTCTCCAAATTAAATGAGCCCAGTTCCCTCAGCCTCTCCCCAGAAGTCATGTCCCCAACCCTGACCATTTTCACTGCCTTCTGTTGGACTCTTCCCCAATTTGCCCACATCCTTTCTGCAGTGGGGGCCCCAAAACTGAACACAGTGACCCCACCAGTGCTGAACAGAGGGCAAGAATCACTTCCCTTGACCTGCTGGCAACACTCCTACTGATGCAGCCCAGTATGCCATTCACCTTCTCGGCAGCAAGGGCACACTGATGGCTCATATTCCACTTCTTGTCCACTGAAACACCCAGGTCCTTTTCTGCAGAATTGCTGCCCAGCCCATAGGAGGCACCAAGGAGGAAACCCTGGTGCAGGTAACCCCAGGAGGTCTGGCAGCCAGTCCTGCTGCAGGGTCGGTCGTTTGCAGGTACTTACAGGCTCGCTGAGCTCCACGGTGGTGCTCTTGCCTTCACCGTCGGAGAGGACAAACATTTTCCCGCTCGGGTGAATCTGAGGAAGACGGAGGAAGTGACGTCAAAACGGAGTGTGAAGGAGCGACGTCACTCCTTCCTAAACCAGGGCTTCCCCGTGTGCTGCCGGCGCAACCCCCCCACTCCCCTCCCAGCCTGGCTCCAGCGGGGAGGGGGAGGGGCGAGGCCTAGGTCTAACGAGCGGCGCATGCGCGACCCCCGCCAGGTCCCGGGCAGTGACGGTACCTTCTGCACGCGGCCCACGAAGCAGACGGGCTGGCCCACGTGCTGCGCGAGCTGGCTGGTAGCGATGCGCGGTCGCGGGCCCTCGTGCACATCCTCCATGTTGAGCGTCTTCCCGCGCCCCGCCGCTGCCGCCTGGTTACCCCGGCAACGCGGAAGCACGCCGGGGAGGGGTGGGGCCGGTGCTCCGAACGCCAATCAGGCTGCACGGGCAAAAAAAAAGTCCCAGCCCCAGGGTGCGGTGACGTAGGTAGCGGCTCCCAGGTGGCGCGCGGGGATTTTACGTCACGGCGACGCGCCGGCGCGATCCGGAAGCGGAGGTGGCGGCGGGAGGTGGTGAGTGCCAGCGCGCGCGCGTGGCTCCGCCCGGCTCAAGTATTGGCCCCCCCACGTCTCGCGTACGTTGCTGTGGCGGGGACCCGGCCCCGTTATTGCCCCGCCTAAGGCTGGCCCGGCCTGCACCCGCCTCGTCCCCGGGCCGGGCCTTGACGCTGCCTCGGCTTTCTTAGGCGCGGGGCTCGCTTCGTCAGATGCGTCCTCGTGTCGTTGTCTTTGCTTTGCTCGGCGTAGTGACTCCGGCTTCATTCCATCAGCTCTTGCCCTGCCTGCCGGTGGGCCCCTCCGATCTCCTTAGTGCCGGCGAGCACACTACTCCCCACCCGCCCTTTGGGCGCTTTGCTCCTGAGGGACCCATCCCTCTGTAATTTTGCTGTAGTCAGAAACCCAGTGAAAAGGAAGAGCCGGCAACTTCTGGGGCTGCCTGAAGTCTGTTGAGAGCTGGCCTTGAGTCTAAAAAAGATTACGAGCCGCTGTGTTGTAATCTGTCTGATTTACTGCGGATAACATTGCCTTGCTGTACCCACATGCAGTAATAATGAGGGCTCTGCGTGCAAGATGCATGAAGTGCTGGCCCTTGTTTGTCTGTCCAGAATACTTGCCCCTCCTCCCTTTGACAGCCAGGCATCTTTTATGTGTTAAATAATTTTATCTTCACAGTCATATTGTCCTTGTGAAGCAGGTAGAGAATTAATTAGCCACCGGTGTTTTAGACTGACTTGCCAGAATCAACCTGAGGCAGAGCTGGAGACTGAACAGGGGTCTTCCAGAATGTATAGTTCAGTGCCTAATTATAAAGCCACCTTTCCTCTGCATTGCTGCTTCATGTCTTGGAGCAGGGGTTGACAGTGTTTGTGGGCAGAGTGCCCAAAACACCTGCAAATTCAACTTGTATGATATTGGCATGCCAGGGGCAGATGGTGGGGGAGCCATGAGGGGCCCAATCCTTGCTGTTGCTGTGTGGCCCCAGCCCCTTCCCTGTCATCCACCCAGAGGTACGTGTGCCAAGCGAAACACCTTCGAGTGCCACATTTTGGCACCTGTGCCATGGGTTGCCTACCCCTGTTTCAGAGTTTGCCCACACCTTACTTATGGTCCCATTATCTTCTCCCTTTCTCATATCCATTCTTATGCTCCCACTCAATACAGGGACAGTGTCTGTCTTTGCATTCCGAAGCTTCGTTCTGTTTTAAATCGTTAAACATAATGGTAATACCAACCAGTTGGAGAGGAGGGTAAGGCACCAAGCCATTGTGTATTTAGTCATTTTAATCCATCATATGTCAAGATAGAGCAGGTGGAAAAAATGCATCAGAACAGTTCTTTATGAAAGTGCAGCTATAGCGCATTAAACTAGTGGAGACCAAACTGTAGACTGAATTCCAACCCTTGAGGGCAGTGTGTTTGGTTGAAATGCATTCTTCTTGCTCCAGATTGGGGCTTGATGCTTGAAAGAGTTCCTTCTCTTCCTTTCACAAAAAAAAAAAAAAACCATAATGGAATTTTTACGGTCTGTTTGCACACCACTATCATACAAGCTTCTGACTTTGCCGTTATTGAAGTCTGTTCCTCCATTGTTCTACCTCAGGACTGTTCAGTGTCTGGCAGCTGGGGGCTGCACACCACTTGGGCTGTTAAGTACCAGTCCCATCTTATTTCCCCCCCGCCCCCACCTGCACAGTGCAGGCAACACCTCCCACCTGCTGTGCATTCCACGCAGGTACCCCTTTGCAGCACAGCTTGGCTCCCCCATCTTGGCCAGGGATGAAGAGTTGCACACAATATGCACAGTTGGGAGTAGGGAGAGAACTGGGTAGCCCAGCCTCCCAGCTGAGTGTGCTGTGAAATCGGTACTCCCTTTCCCTGCCCCCACAATTATACTGCATATGCAGCCTGGCTGCCCCCCCCCCCATGTGTTCAATGTATGGACAACTGGCCCCACCTTAGTTGTGGGGGGCATGTGCCCCCCCCAGCAACCAGTCAGCAACTGGGGGGTCTGTCCCGCAGCCAATTCACTGACCAGAAAACAGCTGTGGCGCTTCATCTGGTGTTTCCGCTCCCAGCCAACACTCCGGGGTGGGGGGGCACTAGTGCTCCCACCTACCCCCCCCATAGCCTAAGCAGGGAGCGCAGCCTGTCAGGGGGTGCATCGGCATGCTCAGGGGCAGCACGTGCCCCTCCTACATGTCACCACTGGTTCAATGCCTGTTTCTCACGCTCTTGGAGGTACATAGAATCCACCTGCAGTGTGGGCAGCCTTGTTCCTTTGCTGCATTTACAGCATTCCAGTCCCTTACCTGTTGTTGTGGAAAGAGAAATTGGAGAAGGTGAAGTGAGATGGCTGGGGGGGATTGGAGATGGCTGGAGGGGAGCCCAGGGGCCTCATGCTAACCATTTTGGGGCTGCATGTTCTATCTCATTGCTAATTTTTAAAAATTACCTCTGTAATCTTATTTTTACATGCAGATATGCACAGACACATCCCCCCGCTCAACCTGGATGCAACAATTTCTCAGGTTTGCATCCAGAGAAATGAGAAGTTGTTGCCTCTGTAAAATACTACATAAATAGCTATGTTTAAACTTTCTGGGGATCTTCTTTTTTAATCTCTTCCTTACCTACTGCTTTGTCTTCATTTTGCACAAGTGTCTTGTCTAGCATAGATTTCTAAGAGCTAAAGTCCATTTTATGGTGTTTCTCGGGAATGCAAACTTCTTGTGGTAGGACTAATAACAAATGAAGCCTGTGGTCCGAGCATGCTTTGTTTTGTTTAGGTAGTAGCCGATACTGCATGCCTCACAGCGATAAACACTATAATATAGTGAAACAGTTGTACAGGGCTGTCTGATTTGGAAGGAGGACATTTACTTTATGTTCAGTTTATGCCCTAAGGCACAGTTTGCAACTTAAGGGTTGTAAACAACTTGCATGTTCCATATTTTCTTGTTGAATAGGAATCCCAGAGGGGTGCTAGTACGGGAAAGATTGAGAACTACTGTTTTGAACAATTTATTTATCTTAATGTAGGTTGTATATTTACACCTGTTACAAAATTATCCAATTTCCTTCTTTAAGATCAATTCAACTATCTGTTATCTCCTCCTGCAGTAAATTCCATGCTGCATGGAGAAATTAGGCCTGTGCAAATAGGGAAGTATTTGATTCAGATTTGGCCAATTTGAAGGACAGTGATTCATTTTGGAGATTTAGATCATTGTCTTGAATCGATTTGGCTGAATCAGCTTGGAAGGATTCAGCACTGATTTGAAGACATTCGGTGATTTGGCAGTAGACTATAATGGGGAATCACTGAAATGCCTATAAATTTGTCATTTTTTGGTAGATTTGGCTGAAAACAGTATGGATGGTAGCCCCTTATGAGGGCATGAAGCCTGCCAAGTTTCAAGGAGATAGGTGCATGGGTTTCTGGGAAACTGCACCTCAAACTGTTGAAAGCAAAATTCGCGTTACTTGTATGTGTTAAGGCAGATTCAGATGAAAACAGCAGGGCTGGTAGACTGTAACGGGGCCTTCCCAGTGCTGGTTAGATCTCTGCCTGCTCACCTGTTTCTGGGCCAGCCACCCACCCCTCTTTTGCTCAGGCAGAATCAGCTCACAAAAGGGACAAAAAGGCTGCAAACAGAGGCTTATATGCTGTTTCTACGTCCCTTCCCCAGAGCATTGTGATTGAACGGGGTCTTGGGGAAAGATCACAGTGACTACCCCCCCCCGGTACTCCCCATCCCTCTTCTCAGTTTCTGTTCTCCTGAAAGACTGCCTTCTGAATCTTGGAATCTTTTCCAGATTGATTCAGAGGCTTTTTTTGGTCTCCTGATTCAATTCGGATTTGGTGATTCAGTCTCCAAATCAGTCCAGATCTTCTCCGAACCAAATCAGCGACCAGAGCTTTGTACAACCCTAACAGAAATGTCTTTGTATTATATAGATTTGCAAAACTCTAGAACTGTTGGTTCAGACTCTTGGATGATACCTCTTAGTTGGTGTAATAAAAAGTTATACAAAAAATCTTTTTCCGCAAGCTTTGGGTGCACATGCCTTTCCTCAGGCTCAGGGAAAATGAAATATGGTAAGAAGTCCCGATAGGTACAAAATAATTATGTGTTTTTAATAAATGTATTTATGTCATCATGACTGTTCTTCCACTGTTACTAGATTTTCTCTCCTTTTTTTATTTTTTTGCTAGCATATGCTTTCACTGTCCCAGAACATAAAGATTTACCATCTTTTCATTTCATTTATAAGAAATAGGAAGTCTGTAAGAGCTTGGACAATAGCATCCTCGGTATGTATGTACCTGTCTTTTCCCCTGACATCTAGCTATATTGTGTAGCTACAGTTTATCCTAGGAAGTTTTAGAACATGCAGTACATGGCAGCTCACTTGAATTAACATTATATATTTCTTTATTAAAAAGAAACAAAACTTTATTTGTCAGGTTAAAAAGAAAAATGATATGTATTGTAGTTAGACACAGTTTGCTTAGTCAATACCAACTTTAAGTGTGACTAATGTAACTGCATAATTTTGCTGTCCTAGGCTTGCCAGAGTTAATGTCTTGCTTTATTACTCATAGTAATATGTTGACTTATGGATCTTGATCACTTGTCTTGATAGAGGGGGGATAATTTTAAATTAATGAAATGTATTTTTATTTTCTGTCTACGGTCTGTCTGAGCTAGTAGGAATTGCTAGCTTTTGGTCCTGTTGGTGTGTTTTGCTTGCTAGGGCTGTGCAAAGCTTTGGGTGCTGATTCAATTTGGAAGAGATTTGACCCGAATCAGGAGACCAGTAAAAAGGTCCAGATCTATTCTAAGCTCTCTGAATTGATTCAGAAAAGATTTGGAGAGCTTTGGAGACTTGAGCAGTCCCCACTCACAGCCGCAGAGAGTTGGATCCAGACTCCATGCTGGTAAGTAACAGGTGGGGGGGGGGGGGGAGGAATCATGGGGAGACCCCCTCCAGGCCCCATCCCCTGCCTGCTCCCCCCCCAACCTTTGCCCACTCTCCCAGCCTCATCAATGGCTGCCACACACGGCCCCAGTTCCCAGCTCTTAAAAAAACAAACAAAAAAAGCCCTGTGCTCACTGGCTGCTGGGGGCTCATAGCAGAACCCCCCACGCAGTGGGGGGCAGCAGGAATTGCCCCTCACCTGGCAGGAGCTGGTGAGTGCAGGGCTTTTTTTTAAAGAGCTGGGATGCTGGAGCATGGCAGGACAGTCATTGACATGGCTGGAAGAGCAGGCAGGGATGGGACCTGTTTAATTTGGAGATTCAACCCATTCAGTGGTGGCCAAATCTCCAAATCAGATTCAGCTGAGTCAGTTTGGGACAGTGATTTGAATCACTGTGAATAGTACTAAAATATTCTTTGGAAAACGTGCAGTGTTTTTATTACATGCTTATATCTGAAGTGGTAGGAAAGGGGTTAATTTGAAGTTTCAATAGTCAGGCCTCTGAAAAGAAGGGAATCTTCTGGAATTTGTTATTTACTGTGTCTGTTTATTGTGTGCATGTTGTAAAATCAAGAGGCTTTACCTTCATGAACCATTTCCAGTGTCAGAATTTGTTTGGAAATTAAGCTGACTCCATCTGGAAGGGACTGTAATGAGCCTTTGCTTCAGGCAAGTGTCAGTGTCCTGTAATACCTGATGCTGTCTTTTTCATGAGGTCTGAGGTCTGGATAGTTTTACCACACCTTCAGAAGTACAAAGAACAGGATATTATTCTGACATGTTTTTACTAATGACACAAACTATGCTTAAGCTAGTTGTTAAACTTACTCGAGTAAGTTGACTTTTATCAGGGAAAAGACTGAATTATAGCATTTATAGTGAATCTGTTTTTATAGATTTTGATAGCTTCATTTAATGGCATTTAGCAGCAGACTTGTGGTAGGTGTTTTTAGCTGCTTTGGGCTAACTGACCAGATCAGAAGAAACCTGTGGTTAAAGGGTTTTCAGCTCTCCCCAGTCTGAAGTTAAAACACCACACAAACTGGGCGGTCTAAGATGAGTCGGCACCCCTGCCCCATATCCCCTGGTTTTCATAATGCTATACATCAGTGAAAAGCTAGGTTTGATTCTGCAAACACTTAGGTGCAATATTTTATGTTTAAGCATGTAAATAATCTACTT
>NW_017728886.1:46049992-46067834 GCF_001723895.1 Crocodylus porosus
TCTGAAGTTAAAACACCACACAAACTGGGCGGTCTTAGATTTCACCTATTGAAAATGTACTCTACTTGTTGTTGGATAATGCTATACATCAGTGAAAAGCTAGGTTTGATTCTGCAAACACTTAGGTGCAATATTTTATGTTTAAGCATGTAAATAATCTACTTGAATTCATTTGGGCTACTTATGTAGTGTCTTGGTGGCTTTAGTATATTAACGTTTAAAGAGAAGTAGGCAATTATCACTACTTCACAGTCAGGGCGGCTAGGATCTGGAACCAACTTCCAAGGGAAGTGGTGCTGGCTCCTACCCTGGGGGTCTTTAACAGGAGGCTAGATAGACAGACACCTTGCCGGGGTCGGTTGACCCCAGCCATCCTTTCCTGCCCATGGCGGGGCGTTGGACTTGATGAGCTGCTCAGGTCCCTTTCAACCCTACCAACTATGAATTAGGACTCACAGTAGAGATGATATCTTTTATTAGACCAACAAGATGTTTGCCAAAAAAGTCTTTAGTTGCAAGCTTTCAGGCACAAACACCCTTCATCAGGCATTGGAGAAAAGATTGTAAAAGTTCTCCTGGGTAGAAATGAAAGTTTGTATTTCATAAGATTTCACAGAGGAGTCAATAGATGGAAAACTCCTTTGGGCAGTCAGTTTGTAGCTGATGTGGAGCCTCTCGCCTCCTGTGAGGATCTGTGATGATGCAAATTACCTTGAAACGAAGGCAGGAACAGGATCTCAGGTTTCAGGTCGTCACAGTTGCTTCCTGCTTGGGAAAATATGAAGATTTCATTTAAAAAATCAGCTAACATTCAATACCTTCCATGTGTCAGGTATCCAGGAATATGTTTTTCGAGAGAGAGAGAGAGATTTGAGAGGTTTTCTTCTTCCCTGTGTATGGAGCTTTTAAACCAAGTTAGCTTGGAGAGTAAAATGCTGTCACTTCAATTCAGCAAAGCACATCTGAAACTCATTTCAAAATTGTTTTATGTGCTTGTTTTTGTGTTGGTTTTTGTAGTAGGGTCATGTTTGGCTTGAGTTCAATAATTGTGTTTAGTCTAAATAGCAGTCAGTAACAAGCCTGCTGTCTGTGACTTTCTTATTTCTTTACCGTGTGTCATGTTTTCTATCTATGAAAGTAGGTATTGCCTAAGAGCATTTTCGAGTGTATCGGATAAAAAAAATGGTAATCTTATGTGAGACTTCTAAGTGACTTTTACTCTCTCTCACTCTTTCCAACCCTTAGGGTAGATTGCTGGGTAGGTGAAAACTTACTGTAATATCAGTGGAGAGTCCTTCAAGGAATGTTTATGAGACTCTTTTAGGGAATGTTTTTAGTAACATTTTTCTTTTTAAAAAGCTGTGCACACGTTCCACTTTGTACCAAAGTGGTAATGGATCAAGGTACAGTAAGAGTTCTTAGTTTTTAAAAGAAAGCATCTTGAAGGAGAAGTGGACAATTTAAGTTCCCAGAAGCATTAGGGCAGTGAATGTGTGTGGGCAGGTGAGATGATATTTGTTAACTGCCTTTGCCTGAAGTGGAGGGGAATTAGGGTTTTCATGGCTATCATCAATTTGGTATTTTGTAACTTTCAAGTGCTTGACTGCAGCCTAATTGTTTTTAACATCTTTCTGGTATGTAATTTTCTAGTTATCTTTAAAAGGAAGAAAAGGAATAAGAACAAACATTAAGGTGCTCTGGAATAATCCCTTCATGCATCATCATCATCACCAACATCATAATCATCATTGTTAGCAGAGCAGGAAACCTGAACCCTCAGAACAGTAGCAAGACTTCTACCACTTGAGCTACAGAAATGACAACATTAATTGTAATTCCTTGGGGGCAGGAAAGAAATTAGCTGCTGGCCTCCACATTGGCCGTTGTGTAGGGGTTCCTGGTGTGTAATATAGGAGGTAAAAATAACTTTCTATTTTGTTGATATTCATGGAAATGAAAATGTTAATATTTTTCTAATGTGATTTTTTTTTTTCTTTATCCTACTTCTCTTCATAGAATATACAAGGCAGAGAAATAAAACAAGATCCAGGAGAATAGTGTTCTTGATTTAGACCTGTTAGATCAATAGATCTGGTTACTTTCTCATGCAAACTAATATAACTCTTCTTGACACTAAAAGAATTACTTCCATCTTGCATCAGTTAAAATGAGCGCAGAATCTGGCCAATACCACTGAAATATCCCTGAAATTAATTATTTATGTATTGACATATGCCTTCGACTCCTAAGATTTTTTTTACCATATACTATTCATAGTACTCCACACAGCTAAAGGCTACATTTTTATGTATTTTTTTTCTTATCTGATTTATAGTGGCCTTTGGCAATTCTATAACATACAAATAGCCTGTTACATGATGCTGTGGTGAATAATCAGCATTTAATGGTCAATAAATCATTGAGACCAAAACACTTTCTATTATTACTAAAAATATGACAGGAGTCATAAAATAATTAAACTAGGCTTTCCTTCAAACAC
Source organism: Crocodylus porosus (assembly GCF_001723895.1). Lineage (NCBI taxonomy): Eukaryota > Metazoa > Chordata > Crocodylia > Crocodylidae > Crocodylus > Crocodylus porosus. Next base: position 46,052,493 of record NW_017728886.1, read on the forward strand.
TTAAGTGGCAGTGGGCTCCCAGCGCATTTTTATTCTCTTGGCCTTCATACTTCCTTTTGAAAAGAATGACTCCAACCTAACTTAATCTAAAGCAGTGGATTATACTCCACTTGTATGCATACCCAGTAAGCTTCCTGTTCCAATTTGTTGCTTCTTGCTTACACTGTACAAACTCTGCTTATCTGCATGTCTGTTAAGTACATGAACAATTTAAGTGCTCCCCGCTGCTCCCTCCACTTTTTTCAGCCCTGCTCTCTGCTTTTGTAACAGTGTGCTCTGGTTAATTGCATACTAAACCTAACTCTGCCTCATAGTTTCATAGTGCTTAGGGTCGGAACGGACCTAAACTGATCACCAGGTCTGACACCCTGCCCCAGGCAGGAACAAGTGCCAGGATCATAACACGCCAGCCAAATATCTGTTCAGCCTCCTCTTGAAGACCCCCAAGGTAGAACAGAGCACCACCTCTCTTGGGAGGCCATTGCAGAGCCTGGCAGCCCTAACTGTAAAGTAATCTGTCCTGATGTCCAGCCTGAACCTTCTCTCTCAACAATTTGTGGCCGTTATTCCTCGTAATACCTGGTGGTGTCCGGAGGAACAGAGCCTCCCACAACTCCTGCTGGTCCCCCCAGTGAGTTTGTAAACGACCACCAGATCCCCTCTCAGCCTTCACTTGTGGCGACTGAATAGATTCAGGCCCTTTAGCCTCTCTTCATAGGGCCTAACCTGCTGCCCGTTGACCATGCAAGTGGTCCTTCTCTGGACCCTCTCAGTGCTAGCCACATCCCTTTTAAAGTGCTGCACTCAGAACTGGACACAGTACTCCAGCTGTGGCCTGACCAACTCCATACAGATGGGAAGAATCACTGCCCTGGACCTGCTTGTAATGCATCTGTAGCTGCACAACAAGGTACGGTTAGCCTTACTGACTGCTTCCTCACATTGGTGGCTCATGTTCATCCTGGAGTCAGCAATGACTCCAAGATCCCTTTCTGCCACTGTGTTGACAAGAAGGGTGTTTCCCAGCTTATAGGTGTGTTGCTGCCTCCTTGCCCCACAACTTGCTGTCATCAGCAAATTTGGACAGCGTGCTTTCCACACCCACATCCAGATAGCTGATAAAGGAGTTGAACAGTACAGGCCCCAGGACCAAGCCCTGGGGGACTCCACTGCTCACATCCTTCCAGGTTGAAAACAACCTGTCCACCACCACTCTCTGGGTGCAACCATCTAGCCAATTTGCCACCCACCTGACTATGTAGGCATCAATGTCGAAGTCACGTGTATTTTTAGGAGAACGTTGTGGGATGCAGTATCACAGGCCGCCTTAAAGTCCAGGAAGACAACATCCACTTTTACGCCCTCGTCCAAGGACTTTGTGATCTGATCATGAAAGGAAGCCAAGTTAAACAGGCAGGATCTGCCCTCTGTGAACCCATGTTGGTTGCCACTGTGCACTACCTCCCCTGCTGGGCTCTTGCAGATGTGCTCCTTGATAATTTTTTCAAAGGTCGCCCAAGGACTGGCCTATAATTGCCAGGGTCCTCCTTTCTCTCCTTGTAACTGGGGACAACTTTGACCCTTTTCCAATCCTCTGGTACCTGGCCAGAGCCCCACGAGCACTCATACAGCTGTGTCAGGGGCCCCGCTATGACCCCCACCAAGTCCCTCAGCACCCTCAGGTGAAGAGCATCTGGACCTACTGATTCATCCAGCCCCTCCAAAAGTTCCCTAACTAGGTCATCCCTGACCCTTGGGCATAGTGGTTTCTCCCCTGGGTCTATCTGTAATTGTAGGGGGGGAAATGTCACAGTCCCTGTTTAGGAATATGGAGGCAAAGAATTCAATAAAGAGGCCAGCTTTTTTGTTTGCTGCAATCACTAGATTGCCAAGCCTCTCCTGTAGAGGCCCCACGTTACCCAGTGCCTTCTTTTTACTCCCTATGCATTTGAAAAAGGACTTTTTGTTATCCCTAATCCTGGTCACTAGTCCTAGCTCCATCTCTGCCTTGACCTTCCTAACAGCCTCCCTGCAATCATGAACAATGGAGGTGTAATCCTCTTTGGTGACAGCCCCTTGCTTCCACTGTTTGTACACCTCCTTTTTTTTCCCCTCAGGCATTCCTGTATGCCATTGCTAAGCCATGGGGTTTTTTTAGCACTCCTGTCCCCCTTGGTGCACATTGGAACTGACTCCTTTTGAGCTCAGAGGATCATCTCCTTGAGGAACAACCACCCATCTTGGACTCCCATGTCACTGAAGCTCTGAGACTCCAATGCCCTCTTACTAATCTTAGTTCATTGAAGTCGGCCCTCCTGAAGTCGAGGACTTTTGCCTTACTGTTTGCTTTCACCTCCCTGCGCTGGATACTAAATTCCAGCAGACAATGATAACTGTCACCCAGGTGGTCGAGTACCTGCAGACCCCTCACCAGGTCATTGCCTGTGGCAAGGATGAAGTCCAGCAAGGCATTTCCCTTGGTGGGACTATGCACCTCCTGGGTTAGGTGGAGGGCCTGTATCCTGGCTAGGAACCTACGTGAGCAGTCAGACCTGGCTGACTGCTCCTCCCAGCAGATGTCTGGGTAGTTTAGGTCACCCATGACAACCACTTCCCTTGACTTTACAGCCTCCATGAGCCAACCTGAGAATTCCTGGTCCAGCTGGTCCCCCCTGGTGAGGCAGTCTGTAGTAGAAGTCCACTATCAAGCCCCTTTCCCCACAACCCCCTTGCATTGTTACCCCAGAGTGCCTCAGGTTTCCTTCCTTTAACCCCATCCTGATCATTGAGAATGTGTATTGCTCTTTGACATAGAGTAGAGAAAAAAAAGGTGTGTATGTAGCACTCTATCTCACTTGCATAGCCTGTAGCCGTCGATGTCTACTGCCCAGTCGTGGGTAGAATCCCACCAGGTCTCTGTGAGCCCCACTAGGTCTGGATTTTTGCTACCTGGCAGGAGGGTGAGTTCCTCCTGCTTATTCCCCATGCTTTGAGCATTTGTGTAGAGGCATTTGAGGCCTTCTGTAGGTGCATGTGCCGCCCGCTTGTTCCTAAGCCTGCCCTGGCCCCTGTCACTTACCTGGGTACTACCTGCACCTATTTATTTATAACTGTACTCCATTCACTGAACACAAAAAATAACAAATCTGATTACATACGCATCAGCCCTATTGTTTCTCTACAAGTTTGTGTACATACAGTCAAGCCATTACCTTTCTCTAAAAGTGCAAAATTTCAAGAAGTTATATGAATAGAGGATAGCAAATAACAAGAATGCACTTTTTGTAGAAAACAGTGATGAAATTGATGCATCCTGACCAGAGATTTAAATCATGGTTTATTCTTTGATTTCCAAAAATTTGGCAACTGAAGAAAGTTTGATTTTAATTTTTTTTTATTCAAATTTGGTTTTCATGTTTACAATAAATAGCTTTTTTTTCAACTTAGGACACTCTAATACAGATTCTGCATTTCTTTAGATTTAAATTTTACATATTTTGCTTTACTAAAAATATACGTACCTGTGCTAGTATCTAATGCTTTCAGATTCCATCACACTGAAGTACTAGTATAAGTTCCTAGATAATCACTTCAACCATCCCAGAAATGAAGGCACCTCCTGGGTGAAACAATGTGGTAGCTTTTCAGGAGTGCACATTAATGTTATGTAGCAATACAGGGAAGAAACTGGTGAATGCTCTACTTTCCACTCAATACAGTTGATCAGGTAGAAAGCGAAAAACCAGGTAGTGAAAATATTCTCAGCAAACTCACAAATAACCTGACTGTGTCCATGCAAGCTTTGGGGTCCTCACTTTCTCTTCTTTATACTTTCTTTAATAATTATGTATAGGGACTTACTGAATTCAAGGCGGCAGTGGCAGCTGCAGCTACTGCTGCCCTGCCCCGATTTTGTGTATAGAACTTGGGACCCAGGCAACTATTTTGTGGGTGGAGCATGACAGCCCTGCCTTCCCCCCAGGTGCCTCTGATTGGACAAGGAGCCCTGGTGGCTTCACTCCTCACCACTGATTGGCTGGAAGGGCTGCCTGTTATATGGCCCCACACCACCTCTGATTGATGGCATGGGGCGGGGCTACATAGCAAGCAGCTCCTGCAGCCAATTGGTGGTGGGGTGGCAGCTATCTTGCTGGCAGTCCTTTGAGCAGGCAGTCCCCTCCCCTCTTCCATGATCTGATGGACTGCCAGCTCCTAGGGAGCCCACATTTTATTTTCTGTAAGTTTGGGGGTGTTAGAATTGCACAGCTGCAATCTTGTCCTTGATAAGAGAAGCCGCTGCCCGAGACTATCTCTCTCCTCCTCACACTTTCACATGCTGATTACAGAAACCAGTTCAAACTGGAATTTAACTGCATAGCCTAAAGGAGTGAACTCCTGTAGTACTGAGCATGCTTAATTAGCTGTTACATATTTACCTCTCTGCCCCCCCCCACTCAAATAACTAATTATACTATACATGCAATGTATGTAATGGTGTAATTACATGTATGTTCATATAATGTGGGAGTAAGTTGCAAGAACTTCTGTATCTGTGCACGTGTTAAGGAGATTTGAGAAGCATAAAAGCCGCTTGCAAACGCAGTCAGTCGTCGGGAGCTGATTTGAGCACGTCTCCGCTCTGACCTTGCTTGCAAGCAAATAAACCCTTAAGTGCCAACTGATGTCTGTGTGTCTGTGATCTCTGCGTGCCTCCAGGGAACAAACCACAGTTTGTGCAAGGGGGGGGTGGTTTCCCCTGTGGATTTTGTTGGCATTGCCAACTGTTGTGGTTAAAGCTGGATTTCACAAAATTGCAATGTTGCTAGGTCCCTAATTATGTATGTGGCTATCAGTGGAGATGTTTAAGTTGCTTATGAACAGTTAGAATACATTTCTTGCCTTAAAGTTAAAAAAAAAAAAAAAGGTATCAAAGCAGGTGTTTAGTTGACTATTAAAAGTAATGTTGTGTGTTCTTACAGCTATACTGAAAGTGGTGATTCACAGCTGTGGGCACTTTAATTTTGTAAAGCTGGCCATTTCTCACTTTCTAGTGCATGGTGCTCTGGTACTGAGAGTGCACTAAATTTGTTGCTTATTCTGTGTGGTGGGCGAATAAAAACTTTTACTGGGATCCCACTTGTTAGCAGGAAGAAATTTACATTTTTATTGGATTCTTGCCTCTCGATGTAAGAAATTTGCATATCACTTGATTTCCAAATTTGTGCCATAAGTGCATCTGCTTATCTGTCATGCAGATAGTATTTGAATTGATGTTATATATCTATATACATATGTATTTTTATTAGGTGGTACTTGGTGAAAATGAAATGAAGTCATCAAACCAAGGAAACTAAATTGCATCAACACTTCTTTTCACAGTAGATGGGAGAGAACATTTTAAAACCCAAACATTTCATAGTTTCATAGTTGGTAGGGTTGGAAGAGACCTGAGCAGATGATCATCAAGTCCGACCCCCTGCTATGACTGGGGTCAAACGAGCCCAGCAAGGTTTTCATCCAGCTTCCTCTTAAAGATCCCCAGGGTAGGAGCCAGCACCACTTCGCTTGGAAGTTGGTTCCAGACCCTAGTCACCCTGACCGTGAAGTAGCACCTCCTGATGTCTAATCTGAATTTACCCTCTACCACCTTGTGACCGTTATTTCTAGTCATTCCTGGTACTGCTCAGGGGAACAGGGACTCCCCCAGGGCCTGCTGGTCCCCTCTGACTAGTTTGTAAATGGCCACTAGATCCTCCCTCAGCCTTCTCTTGTGGAGGCTGAACAGGTTCAGGTCCCGTAGCCTCTCCTCGTAGGGCCTGCCCTGCTGCCCCCGATCATGCGAGTGGCCCTCCTCTGGACCCTCTCCATGTTGTCCACATCCCTCCTGAAGTGCGGCACCCAGAACTGGACGCAGTACTCCAGCTGCGGCCTGACCAGTGCTGCATAGAGGGGGAGGATCACCTCCTTGGACCTGCTTGAGATGCATCTGTGGATGCATGACAAGGTATGGTTGGCCTTCCTGACCTTGTCCCCACACTGTCAGCCCATGTTCATTTTGGCCACAATGATGACTCCAAGATCGTTTTCTGCTTCTGTCCTGATGAGAAGGGAGTTCCCCAGCCTGTAGGTATGGTGCTGGTTCTTCCTCCCCAGGTGCAGCACCTTGCACTTGTCATTTACGTAGCAGAAAGGCTCATTTTTTCTGTAAACCAAAATAAGCCAAGCTGTTGCTCAGAATTAGTTAAATTGGGAAGATAAATAGGGTGATCTTGTGAACTTGTTCAACTGAAATGTGCATTATTCTTGGTTTTCTTTTAAAACGTTGAAAAGTGAGATTTGTTTTTACACAGGAACCTTTAGCTCTGTGCATTATATATTAAATGTTTTTTTGATTTTTTTGTAGCATATTAAATCTCCATGTCTTACATTAGAATGAACTGTTATAATGAATAAAGTTTTGATAAAAACCTGGCTATCATTCCATTTTTATAAGACCTAACTGCTCTTAAGCCTTCAGAATTGCTCAGATGCTGACTCCACATGTTAACAATCTTGAATGGTTACTTGAACATCATGCAACTGGTAATCTGAACTTCCTTTTAAAATATAAAATATTTTATATACGTTAAATATATATACTTCATTTTTACTTGATTTGTCATAAGAGTCTTATAATAAGTTAACAACTACGCAAAATCTATTTGGTCATTATCATTGTAAAATATTCTGTGATTTAACTGAGAATCATTGGTCAGCTGCTGTTAAACCACAACTAAACATATTACTATGTGAGTTACTTGTTTAATTTTTGGAAAGTAATACATCAAGATATTTGTGCTAATCTCTAGGAATTCAGATTGAAAACCAAATTATGCAAGATCCAAAAGTTTTTGGAATTTGTAGTTCGGGAGTCTAGATGTACAAATGCATGCATGTGAGTTACTGAGTTCTGTTGGACTAATTGGGGCAAGTCACTTTTGTTTACTTGGTCATTGGTTAACTTGCAGCTGAGTCTTTCCAACTGGGGGACAGGTGTATCTACTGAGGACTGACTACCTCCTGTACTTTGAGTTTAACTAGTGTTAACTATAGTGAGAATGCGTGTAACAATATGATAATGCATGTCAAAAACAGTTGATTGGATTTTACTTCAGACTTCCAGAGAAAAGTCAACGCTAAGCACTATATTTTTCAGTCCAGATGGACAGTTTTTCTATAGCTTATGAATGACTAAAGATAAATAGTTGTTTTTATATTCTTCTCTGTGGCTTTAACTGCTGTGTGAATTATCTAACAAAATTTGTGGGTTTAATATGGCAAAAACTTCAGATCTAACGATATACTTGCAGAGTTGATAACTTACCAAAATGTTTTTCTTCTTTGCAGTTACCCGTGGAGTTTTCCTTTTAGATAAAGGCCTACAGAAAAGAGGATATGTTGAGCTTTTTCAGAAAAAACCAGGACACCAAAAAGGTTTCTGTACCAGAAAGAGAAGTAGATGGATTTGTTTTTGTGGGTAAGTAATTGTAATGTAATATTGCTTTATAAGATATTTAACTTTAACATGTCACTTAATTTTTAGAAAAAAATGTGTAAAACTGAATAAGAAACTAGAAACTGGCTCTTGATGGATAAGGAAAAAATGTTAAAAAATGTAGTGAAAATGTGCATGCATTTTCTAGATTTTTAAGTAGGACAATACAAACTGATTTCATTCATTGCGAGTGAGAGAAGCATGGATGTTTAAAGACCAAGTAAGTTAAAAAGTAAGGCTCTTGTCTTGAGTAGACGGGGGAAATTAAATTTGTGGTGTTCAGAAATGGAACTATTATTTTCTTCCCACAACAAAGGTGAAAATAAGTTTCTTACAAGTTTGCCCATTTTTACTAAGATTTGCTAAACGTTGTTTTTAGTGGGAAAGTATTTAGTATTTTTTCACAGTTTTATAAGTGGATTGTATGTGAAAAAGTAAAGATGTTATTTTTATGGTTCAACTAATTCCTCTTATTTATGGCAATTATCATCTCTCGTAAGTATCTTTATGCTTCCATTGTCTTGATTTGTTGATTTATTTGTCAGGGATCTTTTATTATGCTGTAAATAAATCTGATTTCCCCCCTTCTGTCCTCCCTCCACAATACTGAGTCTCACTATTTCAGTTACAGTGGAAGCATTTAAGAAGCTTCTTTCATTTTTTGTGGGTTCTACCAATTTTGAGAAATGTTTCCGTATGTGTAATGGGCCTTACCACTGGAACTTTAAACAACACTTGTAGCACAAGAAAACATTTAAATGAATTCACTGTAGCCACAGCTTCATAAACAACTGTTTGTCCTCCTTTCCAATAGATGTCCCAAATACTTGCCAGTTATTTTAACGCATCTTGTTTCAAATATCAAGTATTACAAAAGTGAAACTCAGTTTAACAGTTACCTTCTTACTGAGCTTACTTCCTCTGTGTTTGGTTTGTGTGTTAGTTTTGAGGGCTGAAATCCGTTCATATTGACACTTATTTTCATCTCATCAAAAGCTTTTGAGGACTACTTAGAAATATTATCTATACAGTGAGATCGCTCTCAGTGTAATGACTGAAATATTCTCCAAAATACCCTAACATGACACACAAATCTTGGTAGTTGTAATTTAGAATTGAGTCTCATGCCTTTTTTGAGGTGCCTTCAGTAGACTGCTGCTGTTTTGGCCCTTTGTATTAAGCTAGTTTCTTGAATAGTTTTCCAGAACTATTGGGTGTATTTCACCTCTTCCCTAAAGATCACTATTTTCAACCTCTTTCACACTTCAATACAGTAGGTAGCTTAAATGTCAGAAAATACTTCTTTGCACAAGATACTTAAAACTAATGCAAGATCCATGGTTGGTCTTTTCTAGCCTCAGAGCTATTGGCAGTTCTTGCATCTAGCCATAGCTAGATTTATATTTCCAGTAGGTGCCCGACTCTTTCAGTTTGAAAGCAAAAAAACCCGTTGATCATATGAATACGGTGTAGGTTGTAGCTATGTTGGTCTAAGGACGTAGGTAGACAAGGTTCTTTGGGTAAATCCAATATCTTTTATTAGACCAATTCATAATTAGAAAAAATCTTCTTTGCAAGCTTTCAGGTACAATTACCCTTCATCATGCAGAGGAAACACCTGTGGATGGTCTGCGTTCTTCTTGGATGAAGTAGTAAAGCAGCCAGAGCAGATGCTTTACTGTTTCATCCAGAAAGAGCACAGACCATCTGCAGATACTTCCTCTGCCTGATGAAGGGTAATTGTATCTGAAAGCTTGTAAAGAAGAATTTTTCCAACTATTTGAGTTGATCTAATAAAAGATGCTGGATTTTCCCAGAGAACCTTGTCTGCCTTGATCATATGAAGACATTTGACAGTGGAGAATCTTATGGACCTGTGCAAAAAATTCAAGAAGAGTTCTTATTCCCTGTCTCAGCAATCCCTTGGAAAGGCCATGAAAGAAGTTATGCATCTCAAGATAAGAGCATTGTAATCTGCCCTTTGTCCTGTTTCTAGCCTGAAAGAATTGAGGTCAAGGCATTTCTACCATCTCCCCTCAGACTCAGAGATTTCACAAGTGTGACTACAGAGGACTTCATCTACTGTTCCCAGACACAAATGTTGATTGCCAGGTACTGTGTCTAAGTGCTAGACAAAGGTGTCAGTAGCCAAGGTCCAGTGCAGCAGTCACCACTATAAGCTGCCAATTTTGTTGGTGTTGGGCAGCTTGTATATGTTGCAACAGGCTAGACAAGCTTTCTCTGACGGCTGCTGCTAGGTGCTGCCTCCAGGTCATATTGGGGCATGTGGTGATGATACTGGCATGAAAGGCTCTGAATACAGGCGTCCATTAGGAATTTGTGTGTTTCAAGTCAAGAACTTGGAGCAGAGTCTTGAAGTTTTAAAGTTTTAAGCTTGAAGCTTTAATTTTTTTCTAGCTGAGGAGGTTGTCAGGTTTGATATCCTTTGTTGGATCTTTGGTGTGCATAGACAGAAAAAGGTTTATCTTCAGTGTTTACTTGATTTGTGGGTGTCCATATTATAAGGATGATCCTTCTTTTCATCCTGGAGTTGGATGACTATGTGAGAATCCCATTGTAACAGAGCTGTGGATCACAGCATGAAGTACAGGAAACTTTATCTGTGCTTGCCTGAAAAAAATCTTTCTTTGACTAATAAGGTCCATTAATCTGGCTAAACCTAGAGATAAAAGGGATCACGCGAGAGCAGAGATGAAAACTGACATCAAGGACTTTAAATTTCTCCAAAGGATAACACCTACAGTAGTCTGCCATGGGAGAACATATTTTCTTCTTAGAGTATATTTAACACAAACTCTAATTAGGAAGTATATTTGAATTATCTTGGCTGCGAAAGTTATTTCAGTTGGTAGAGACTTGGGTGGTAGGCTTACTGACAGGTCTGGTTCTACCCTCTAGCTGTACTAAGACTGAATTATTTATTGTAATGTATGGGGATATTTTTACCAACCCCTCACCCCAAACAAAACAAAACAAAGTGTATTTTAATGTGAAGTCATAGAGAAGTACAGTGCTGTCTCGTACTGTAATCTTTAGGTTGCAACCCAGTGACCTTATCTTACGTGCCTACATTGGTTGCTCTTGCCTCTTTGAAACTTTGGTCTCTATTCCATGTAACAATGGCATTTTTCTTCTTGCCTATTACCTTTTTTTTGTCTAAAAAGTAAATAACTGACTGATAATCTGCTAATCCCAATGTATCGTTGTCTGAGAATTTCTAAAAATAACCACATAAATGTAATTCTCCATATACTGATTTCTCCAGCTAAGAGATTTATGTTCCTGTTTGAGGTTTTATGATGGTACCTTAGTGATATAAATGTATTTTCTGGTTTTTGGTTTCACATGTTGAATTGCTATATCTTCTGCAATTGGCCATTCTGTATGAAGGCTGTTTGTGGGGAAAAAATCTCTAGGGGATAGAGAGTAAGTGTTGGATCCTTAATCTTCACCTTTTTGCTTCTGAGAATCTTAACAGTTTTTTCTTACTACCTCCTTTCCCAGGACTCTTATAGAAAAGATTTGATTTGGTGGCATAGGGAGCTGAGGCTGATGTCATCTACCTGGATTTTAAGAAGGCCTTTGACAGTTTCACATCCTATTCTCATAGTGAAGCTAGCAGGCTGTGGAGTGGATGCTTACACAGTCAGGTGTGCACACAGTTGGGTGGCCAGCTAGCTTGGAGACTGTATGCAGAGAGTGGTGGTGAATGGGTCGTTCTTGGACTGGGCAGTGACGTCCCGCAGGGTTCCGCAGGGCTCGGTCCTCGGGCCCGCACTGTTCAACATCCTCATCAGCGATTTGGATGAGGGTGTGGAGAGCACCCTCTCCAAGTTTGCAGATGATACCAAGTTATGGGGCAGAGTTAACACACCGGAGGGCAGGGAACAGATGTAAGCCGATCTGGACAGGTTGGATCAGTTGGCAGAACGAAATAGGATGCAATTCAACAAAGATAAATGCAAGGTACTCCACCTAAGGAGGAGGAATCCCCAGCACACCTATAGGTTGGGGGATGACCTCAGCAGCTCAGTGGATGAGAGGGATCTTGAAGTCATAGTTGACTCCAAGATGGACATGAGCCGGCAGTGTAATGGAGCCATCAACAAGGCCAATCGCACCTTGTGCATTAGCAGATGCATGGCCAACAGATCGAGGGAGGTGACGCTCCCCCTCTATGCGGCATTGTTCAGGCTACAGTTGGAGTACTGCGTCCAGTTTTGGGCACCGGACTTCAAGAGGGTCATGGAGAATCTGGAGAGGGTTCAGAGGAGGGCCACTCAGGTGATTAGTGGCCTCCATGAAAGACCCTACGAGTGGAGGTTGAGGGATCTGGATCTCTTCAGCCTTCACAAGAAAAGTCTGAGGGGAGACCTTGTAACCATCTATAAGTTTATCAAGGGAGGACAACAGGGAATTAGAGATGTGCTATTTACCAGAGCACCCCTAGGAGTAACTAGGAATAATGGGTACAAACTAGTGGAGAACAGATTAAGGTTAGATATTAAGAAGAAATTTTTTATAGTAAGGGTAGCCAGAATCTGGAATGGGCTTCCAAGAGATGTGGTACTATTACCTAACTTGGAGGTCTTCAAGAGGAGGCTTGATAGACAACTGGCTGGGGTCATATGACCTCGGTCCTCTTTCCTGCCAGGGGCAGGGGTTCGTACACAATAATCTATTGTGGTCCCTTCCGACTCTAAAATCTATGAATCTGTGAACCTATAAAGATTTACTGTAGAGAAAAATCCCAATATATCACACGATTTCACTAATATTTGCGATTTTAGTACGTGAATTAAAATTTTAACGTAGAAAAATATGCTAAAATGTTTTAAACTGAAACAGGAAAAACAAAACTTTGCATCATCATAATGGAAAAATGATTTCTTTTAATTTGTGGATAAATCATAGTTGAGGTCTGGAAGCCAAGAGAACAGAATTTTAACCATTAGCCCTCAATATTCTCTCTAACCTCATTTTTTAATATTGAAAATCACACTATATTTTTGCTTAACTAGTTTCTTTCATAGACTTCACTCATCTGTCTTGTGCTACAGCAAAAATGACTGTAATAGCTCTAGTTGCAACACAGTTGTAACAAAGAAGGGGGTTTACAGGATATAAAGTATGCTTTCATTTTCTTTTAAAAAAAGAATGAGTATAACGGGGTAGTCTGGCCCTTTAAAGGGGAGCACACAGCTTATTTATGGAAGTGAATTGTGAACAATTAGCTACTCAGGGTGTGCCCCCTGCTGTGGCTAAAAATCCAGGGGGGACAGCAGAGAGAGTTGAGCTAGGGGGAAGGTGTGGTTTGCAGGCAGGAGGTAGACTGGAACCCAGAAAAAACTTCATACCAGGCAGGGTCAGAGCAGGAAAAAAAAGGAAGTCATTTCTGCTGCCTGGAGAAAGGTGTAAGAAGGGGGTATGAGGAATCAGAACTCATGGTACAGGTGATATCTTTTATTAGACCAACTAAACTCTTGCAAAAAAAATGATTTAAGGGGGTATGAGTTTTGGTTGGGTGTTTTGTTTGAGCAAGGGCTGGTGTGCTTTCACACTGGTGTGCTCTTGAGGTCTCTCTCTCTTTGAGAACTGAAGTAGTGGCAGAGTAAAAGAGACACCTAGAAGTAAGGTACATATTTTACCCGTTAACCAAAAGGGGGTTATCCTGTCTTTTGTGGTTCAGGTGGTCAATTTTGGTGATTGATGAAGGGAGTAGACACAGTTTCCATCCCTAGAAGTTTTGAGAGCAAGTTAGACACCAGCTTAATTCAGGTGGCTTAGTCAAGGATGATTGTGCCTTGAGCCAGTGACATAAGCAGAGCTGGTTCCCTGGGAAAACCCCGCAGGGGAAGAGAGAGGCTGTATTCCAAGACCATGGCGAAGCTATGGGGGTCACATGGTTATGGTGAGAGAGGAGGTGAGATGCAGCTATGCCTTAGCGGCTGCACCTCCTACTGCCAGTGCATGCTCTGTCCACCCTAGCTGTTGCTCTTAAAGCAGCAGCACTTGGGAACTGTTTTGAAGCTCCCAGCATGGGTAAGCTTTGGCCCTGCTCTTGTTTCTGGGGTGCAGATTTTGTGGTGGTGGAGGGCTATTTGGGTGCCCCCTCCTAACTTGGCACCTGGGGTAGGTGCCCCTAGTTATACTGTTGTCTTGAGCAGAGAGTTGAACTAGATGACTTCTGGAGGTCCCTTCCAGCCCTACTTTTCTAGGTTTCTCTGTCCAGATAACACCAGTAGTCACAAAGACCTCTGCTTGGCAAAGAGGACTTTTTCAGTAGTTACCTTCTCACAGGTATACTTCCTTTGCAAAAATCCGCTGTAAAGGAGTCAGTGTGAGTGTTGCGGGGGGAGAGGGTTGAATTCAAAGAGCAATTACTTTGTATGTCAGAGAATAGAACTGTTTGCTCACTATTTTTGCGCAAACTATGACACTGGAAACTGAAAAAATGTTATTCACAATGCTGATGTGCAAGGTTCCTAATGCCTTATTGCACTTGGCTGCCTGTTTTCCTTCTTCTTTTCTCCTAACAGCTGTAAAGGGGAAGGGATGCTTGAGTTGACCATCTTCCTGAAGACAGCAGTTCATTTTTCCTTTCTGAAAGGTCTCTTCGGCTGCTGCTGTTGCTACCCACATTCCACTCTAGCCGGCATCGTGGATTAAGGCAGTGGGGGTTTTTTCCACAGGTGTGTGTGTTACTGAGTGAACTGAATGGGCAGCCCTTATTTTGGAAGTAGTTCAACTGTTGTAAGAAATAAAGAATTTCTTACAAAATGTGAAAAATAGTACTCAGAAAAGAGGTGGGTGATTCCAGAGAGGAATGAGTGCCAACATGGCATTAGCTGTGACCATGGTGAGTGAGGTCAGGGAGAAACTTAAAATCCTGAAACAAAATAGCACTACGGTCTTCCTTCCCATGCCTGCACTGGGCTTTCCTATGCTGAAGAATAAAAAAAGCTGGAAAATAAAGTGAGTGCATGCAAACAAATTTATACCACTAAATTTCCCATTGGGGAAAACTGGAGTGTTTCCATTTCTGTTTTGCATATTACAGTATTTCTCTAGAGGTATGTACCTTCTGTCTGTAGTCATGGCTGTGAAATTTGTCAGCTAGCAAGATAAAGAAGTTTCAGACTTCTTCCCATGAGGCCCCTTGGTGTACGCATGTTGCTTCAAAGCAGCAAACCAGTTGTTGTTTGTGAGGGGTTTTTTCCTTGTTGAGAAAAACAGAGTGGAACCTATTCCAATGTGCATCTGTGGGAATTAAAATCTATTATATTTTTCTGGCTAATTATGTGCCAATAGCACCGCCTCTCCAAACACACACACTTGTATTTTGCTTACTAATGCTAATATGCATTCACAGAAAAGAGAAAATATTATTGTGTAGCATTCCTACAGTGAGATGCAGTATAATGCAGATAGTTCTTATCTCTGCCGCACAGCGCAAGAGTAAGGAATATTCAGTGAAACTTGAGAGATTGCAAATTTGAAACTAATAAAAATATTGTACTTTTTTTTTTTTAATCCTGTGCATACTAAACTGAAACTCATGGGTGCAGCAGCGTCTTCTTAGGGTCTTGAATTTAGCAAGATGCAAGGAAAAGCTTGGGATATTGTTTATTATCCAAATATGTGTCCAGCCATTAAAGTTTGCAGATTTTGGAAGAGAAAAACTGTATTGCTACGAGATTTCATAGATTTCATAGACATTAGGGCTGGAAGGGACCTCGGGAGATCGAGTCCAGCCCCCTGCCCAAAGGGCAGGAAGTCAGCTGGGG
>NW_017728886.1:46067934-46083465 GCF_001723895.1 Crocodylus porosus
TCCCTGTCCCATAGCAGGCATGGGCGTCCCATGAGGAGTGAGGCCTTCATGGGGAACCTGTTACCTCATGTTTATCTACTGTTGAGAGCTTTTTTCTTTTTTCTGAAGTGGTTTGGGACATGTTAGTTGACTCATTTAATATATCTGAGAGTCAGATTCAGTATTGGTATAACCATATTACATAGTTCTTTTGAAGCATTGGTATTGTGACATGCAACTGCTGCACTGTTTGTGGTGAGATGCAGAAGAGATTGAGTGTTTAGATTTTTGCTAATTGAAATTGTGTCAAAAATGTGATAAAAGCTCTTCAGTTGTCTCAGATTCTTTAAAACAGGGAAACAAGTAGCATAATTCATTTTTTCATTCCTAAAACTTTGATTTTTCTTTTTTTTGTCCATTTCTTTTTTGCTGTCATAAGTTTGTTTACATGTTATTGTTCTACATTTTTGTACACCTTTAACTTTCAACTTTTGGGTATATAAAATGTTGGAGTAATGTGTGTAGCAGAGGAAGAAATGGGTGCACTACAAATCACAATTAGTGAAGCTATGTAATAATCCCTGGTAGATAAAGCATAATAAACACTTTGCAGTGTTTACTGATTTGGGGCCATTGAATACAGTGCAGGCAAATGAAAAATAGTTGATTATATTAAATAAATTTGGGTAAGTATTCTGTAGCATGTGGTTAAAATCACCATTAAGGATTGGACCTTATTTCTCAGGAAAAAAAGTACACTATACCTGTTTAAAATGCATACATTTTTCATTGACAAATTCTTAGAAATATATTTTGTATTATTATTTTTCCTCATACCAGCATATTGTGAGGAAGACTGTTCCACATGTTGGTTCTCTCTCAGAATTGTTCTCCGTTTGTAATGTAATGGATTACCTGCCCATGTTTGTAAAACTGAATGTGTAAGTCCCATTTTGTATATACCTGGAAGAGGAAAGCAGAGAGCATTCCAAGTGCCTGTTGCTGCTGTTTATTTTTTAGGACTTGCTAATATATACAGTGGAATCATGTAGGTGCCTCTTTTATTTTCTATTAGCATTTCATTAAAGGGGCTCTAAGGAATGCTAATAAACAAGCTTCTAGCATGCTGCATTGTTGTTGTTAAAGCAAAAATATAGTGAACTCATTGGGCAGTCTGCCACTTTGGATGAGAGAAGTGGCATCTCAAGCTTATTCACCATGTTCTGCATCAATAAAGCAGCAGTACTCACAAAGTAGTTCACGTATGTAATTGCTACATGTTCTCGCGTTCCCCAAGAAAAACTTAAAACCTCTTAGATTAATAGATTATCTGAAGAATATTTGTCAGAGCATTTGTCAGTGCAAAATGTGGTTTTAAAAAGGAAAATGACAGTAGATGATATTATCATCTGATGTAAAATTAACCAACATCTAAAAAGCAATTTCTTTCTCCTTCTAATGTACCCACATATTAAATTTGTAACAGAGCTAATAGTGTAATTCTATAGTGCGAGTTTGCTAAGGAGGAGACAGACAAGAAAGAAACAACCCTCTTCTGTGTCATCTATTTCCAGTCGCAGGAGGAGGCAATCGCTACCCATTCATTCAGTAATGAAGCCAAAATCATCCTCTTGGGTACTTTTAAAAAAAACCAACACAAAAACAAAGTGCAGTTTGCACATGTATCACTAGGTGGTGATTTTCCTTGTGTTCTGCTGCTGCTGTAAAAATCAGTCAAGTTCAGGATAGCAGTAATTATCAGTATACAGTGATTAAAACATACCATCTAATGGTAATGATTTTTTTCCAGATGCTAACATCACATTTAACAGTGTATCAGCACTTTAAACTAGCAAAAATAATGAAGTTTGAAACATTGGCAGTAGTCCATTAGTAATCTCTTCCTAAGTGATCTATTGAGACCTATGTGAGATCTATATAGAACAAAGAAATGAATTTGCATATTTAACAACACTATAAAAACACGAATAATTAGGAGCATTAGCTTCATGTTATATTAACATCCTTCAAAAGCACGTGTTGATTATTATCTGAAAACCAGTTTTAGTTGAGTGAATTCAGTCAGCATGCCTTATTCAGATTAAAGGAATTAGGTTACAGAAGAACTGAAATTCATTATTTTGCTGTCTAAGTAGGCATATATATTTTTTAAAGTAGGATATACGTTCAGTCCCCCTCCCCCTCTGTCACGTCATATGGTACAGGAAATAGATTTACATTTCACAGTAATTAACAACTGATTTGCTTTTCATATGCTTTTCATACATTTCTGAAGAAAACTGTTAGCATGCCAGTGTCCAAGAATATGCATAGCTTTAGGACTTTCAGACAAATGAAAGCATTCTGTCCGTTTTAAATTCTTGCTCTGATCAGTTCACTGTGTCTTTTAAGCACTGTCTTGTATTTAATTCCTGAGAGGAAGAAGACAAAAACCTTGCTAGAACTTCTGTGCCAGCTTTGGCAGAAATCTACACCTGTTGAGCTTTCTGAAATTTTGTCTGACAATTTTTTTTTGTGGTCACCCAGATATCTGCCAGTCAGCTTTGGCTCATCCTTTTAAGAGCAGTTGCTAGAGAGATTTTTCCACTATAAATTAACATGAAAACTATACAGGTATTCTCTAATTTATGTATCCAAACCTCTGTAAACTTAAAGTATTTATTTTAATTTCACACTTCTCTATAAATATGTATGCATTCTTTTTTATATTTGTCTCCCAGCTCTCACAAATAAGGAACTTTAAGAGTGAAATTTTAAAGGTGCCTCTGATGAAACGATTCCTTTAAAAATAAAGAATTCTTTGGACATGCATGTTCTGCAGCATTCGTTTAATATACCTTTTTCTTTGTTTCTTACTCTAATGGTTCCTTACTCTTTATTATTTTAGTGACTTCTAACAGCAAAATTCTGTCATTTTGACTCCTGAAAAATAGTACCTTTCTCCTTAAGAAATAATGCCTATCTGTGATACAGTTGTTTCATGTGTATATTTCAAAGCACTTTTGAAAAAAAAAGATCACATTTTCCCCTGCTAGAAAATGCTATTTCCTGACTAACTCTGCCTTTTTTCATTTAAGTAAAATGCATGTTTATAAAAGCTTTTCTTGAAAGTAAAAAGGTGACCTATGACATTTAAAGTAAATGGCCAAAAATGAAAATCTGCTTTCTGTGATTTGCTAATGGTTTAAATTATTGGCTTCAGCTGTCTTGTTGGCCAAAAATTGTACCACAGTATTGCTCATAATAATTAGGCTCAGATCCTCCTCCATCTGTTATGTACCTAAGTCTACTTGAGCATCTTACTGCAATCTTATTCACCCTGTTTGAGTACCTGAAAATCCATTAATGCATCTATTCTTGTAACATACTGTCTTCTTAGCCTTTAAGCAAAGTTAAAATAAAGCAGCAAGAGGAAAAGGACCCACATACCTTTCATATTAAGTTTTCAGGGGCTCATGCAGGGTGGGATAGCATTTGGCCTGCAGTCTTTAAGCCTGCATTTTCTGGGGTGATTAAGGCTTTGGGTCGCTTTTATTTTCTCCTAGCTTGACTCTTAGGCCCCTGACAGACATTATATTTATCAGCGTGAAAAAAAATTTAACCTGCCACGTGTTAAACAAGGATGAATGCGAAGTCCTGCACTTAGGACAGAACAGTCCCATGCACTGGTACAGGCTGGGGGCTGACTGTCTGGGCAGCAGCTCTGCAGAAAAGGACCCGGGTGTTACAGTGGACACTAAGTGGAATATGAGCTATCAGTGTGCCCTTGCTGCCAAGAAGGCTAATGGCATACCGGGCTGCATTGGTTGGAGTGTTGCCAGCAGGTCAAGCGAAGTGGTTATTCTCTTCTGTGCAGCACTGGTGGGGTCATATCTGGAGTACTGTGTCTAGTTTTGGGGCCCCCACTACAGAAAGGATGTGGACAAATTGAAGAGAGTCCAACACAGGGTGACAAAAACGGTGAGGGGGCTGGGGACATGATTTCTGAGTAAAGACTGAGGGAACTGGGCCTATTCAGTCTGGAGAAGAGACGACTGAGGGAGGATTTAGTAGCAACCTTCAACTACCTGAAGGGAGGTTCAAAAGAGGATGGAGCTAGACTGTTCTCAGTTGCGGCAGATGATAGAACAAGGAGCAATGGTCTCAAGTTGCAGGGAGGGAAGTTTAGGTTAGCTATTAGGAAGAATTTTCTCACTAGGAGGGTCGTAAAACACTGAATCAGGTTACCCAGAGAAGTGGTGGAAGCTCCATCCTTGGAGGTTTTCAAAACCCAGCTAGACAAAGCTTTGGCTGGGATGATCTAGTTGGGGATGATCCTGCTTTGTGCAGGGGGTTGGCCAATATGATCTCTCCTGAGGTCCCTTCCAACCCTAATTTTCTATGATTCTAGATCAATTTATCATGGGGTAAACCTGGAAAACCAGCCACAAAAAATGTTCTACGTTTGAATAATGTCTCTGTCCCATCTGTATTGCACTTTAATTTGAACATGTGGCCTATTGCACATTAAATGGCTGAGGGACATGGCATGGGGGGTACTAGCTGCGTGGTCTGGTTTGAGCTCTGCAGCATGCGTGTTGTGGGGAGGGCGGGGGCTGGCTCTTGATGCACAGGTGCAGCCTCGGGAGCAGGGGTGTGGACCACATGAAGCCTGTGGCCCTTCAGAAATGGGACAGCCCTGAGCTATGTTCTACCAACATTTGTGCATTCCCCTTTTAAATTAGTTGCATTTTATAAAGGTTTTTTTAGTGCAATATTTAAACAGCAAGAGAAACAAGGGTGAGATTCTTCCGGAGGAAAATTCATCAGCTCTTGTAGTTAATAATTTTCACTGGATGCAAACACTGCAGGACTAGAATGGCTGGTCATCATTCCTCTCAAATAAATAAAGCCCTCCTCTAGCCAGCAGACTGAAAAATATCTAGCTGAATGCTTAAAAATAATGTCCTATGAAGATCAAACCTGGAGAATTAGGTAGCCTCATAATTCAGGGTAGCTTTCTGTAGTGCCTTTAAATGGTGGCCCCTCTAAATTTAATATTATCCAGTATTTTGTTATAAGCCCCATTGCCCTGGTGCAGCTTGCCAGTGGAGAGGGCTTAGGCAAGGGGAAATGAACTTGATTTCTCCCCTTGCTATCACCCCCTCTGTTTTTTAAATATCAGGGCCCATTTGCACTGCCCAAAGAATCGCACCAGTACTGAAGAGAATGGAATTGGTGCGAGAGAGAACCAAGTGCCCCGAATGTCCCCAGACACAGATTCAGCCCCAGATCACAATGAAAAGTGGAAGGTAAGGAACAGAGGCAGTATGTGTAATTCTGGGGCTGATGTGGTATGTGGAAAGAAGAGTGGAATAGGTTTTAATCCATTAGTCCATCCTTGTGACAGTCAGAGAGAGCAGGCTTAACTCCCCACTACCAATTTCTGCCTATGGGCTGGACTCTACCAGCAACTTCCTTACCTTCCCTAGTTAGTAGGTGCTGCCAATGTAAGCTGATGTGGTGCTTTTTCCCCCGCCAGGGACAGCATGCCCTTCAAATGTCAAAGCAGGCATGTTGATTGATGTTTCCATCACGCGACAAGATTTCTCCGTACTCATGATGAAAATAGTGTCTACTATTGACTTTAGAAGCAGAGGTCTTTGTCAGAAAGTACTGAGTATCTGCTCTCTGATAGTGAAGCCCATTTTAGGGGTTCAACAACCCCAAATCGGCTGCTTTTATTAGGAACAGGATGTTTTAACTTGTTTTAATAGTGGTTTCTTTCCAAAATCACTCTTTCCTAATATACCAGCCAAAATCACCTAGCCAGGCTGAAAAAAGACCATTCATCTAATGTATGTGAATGTGCTATCCCATCATTGTTTTTGCTTTTCAATTATATTTTACCCAACACTTTCACAAATATATTTTCATTGGTAGTGACCATCTTTCTGGTTTCTCCTCATGCATCCAACCAAGGAATGATCTGGTTAGGTGTCCAAGAAAAACATACCTATTGACCAAAATCTCCTCTCAAATTTTTTTAAGGCAGTTTTAAAATTATATTCTCCAATCTTCTTCCTCTAATAGAGGATAAGTATTTCTTTGTTTTTGTAGGACACTAGTGGACCTGGTCTTCTTAATACAGAATACAGTATGTATTTTCATCTATCATCTTGTTTTGTATGCTGATTCGTTCAGATTATGGGTTTATATGTCTTCTTGCAAGGAAGTCTTGCCACTATTACCTCAGTGTTCATTTCTTGGTAGAGGTACTTTAGTGAAAGACAAACCTTGTTTAGAAGCAGTGGGATGTTTCACAGACAGCCCACCTGATTCATGCTCAAACAAGGAATTTCAGTTGTTGAATTTTCTGACCAGTACTTCTACTTTTGCAGCCACAAATATGTACCTTGCCATTATCACCACTGTCTTGCACCATGGAATGTGCATTGCATTGTTTCATACCTCTTCAGCCTGATCCCCTCCCTACTTTTATACCTCGGATCGTGTTCTTCCTGGCCAAGGCTCCCATTATTGCACCAGCAGTTGCAGCTGTGATATCCGTGCTCCTCCTCTGTTCTCTGGCTTTCACTTCCTGTCCCTGACCCAGATGCTGTTGTGGTGTGGCACAGTATGGCCTGCAGTGCTGGGGAAGCCCACAGCACAAAGCAGGGGGAAAGCCTGTGGTGGAAGGAAAGAGAGGGCAGGGGCCATGCATGCAGTGGAGGGGGGCAGCCTGCCACTTCACCCTATTCCTTGTGTCTCGGCCTGTTGATGCATGGAGCAGCTCAGTTGCTCTGCCAGTACACACAGTGCAGCCATGGAGGGCTGTTTGTGTGTGATGCTGCAGGAGCTTATGGCATGGTGCAGTGGGGGTGCCTGCAGCCAGGGAGGTGAGGGTGGGCTGTTACCTCCCCTAGTGCGGCCCCTTCAGCTTGCAGTCCTTCGCCACTAAGAAGTTGGACAAGCCTGATTTAAGTAGCAAATGGTAAAACCTGAAAATGTAGCATTTGACAGAGAAAATCCTATTTGGCTTATATCAGTTAAGGAAATTAGGAGATATAAAATACCAACTTTAATTTTACCACTGAAATGGCTAAAAATTAGCCAAAATTATTATTATAAAACAACTTCCCATTGCATGAGGTCTACTTAGAATTCACCTCCTACCGAGTTTTTTATGTACCGTATTTACTCAATTCCAAGATGAGCTTTTGGGGTTCCCCCCCCATCATGCTGGGGAAAACAAAGCCTTGTCTTTAGAATCAAGTATTACAGCTGGGAGCTGTGCAGGGAGCCCAGCTCTGGCAGGGTCAGCATCAACAGTGTATAGATTCTTCTTTCTAAGCTCTGCTTCTTGCCCAGCACCTTTCCTCCTTGTCTGCCTTGCTAGTAGGGAGCCAAGCAGGGAAGGAGGACTCTGCACACTGCTGCTATGGTCTCCAGCCACCTGTGCTTCCTGCGGATCAGCCCCTCACAGCTCCTAGCTGGAAATCCTGGTAGCAAATTTTGCCCCAAAGCTGCAAACTAGAGGCGCAGGGTATGGTTTAACATGCAACGTGCAGTTTGTGGCGTCACAAACTGCATATGCCTGCCCACCTGGATCCTGCCTTTGAGTATCTTTAGGAGGGATGTGGATGGCTTGGAGAGGGTTCAGAGGAGGGCCACTCATCTGGTTAAAGGCCTACGGAAAAAACCCTGTGTGGGCTGACTGGGAGACCAGAACCTCTTCAGCCTCTGCAAAAGGAGGCTGAGAGGTGATCTTCTGGCTACCTACAAACTCATCGAGGGGGGTCAGCAAGAAATAGGGGATACAGTGTTCACCAGTGCACCCATCTGGGTAACTAGAAATAATGGCCACAAACTGAAAGAGAGCAAATTCAGACCAGACATCAGGAGAACATTCTTTACAGCGAGGGTTGCCAAAATATGGAATATGCTTCCAAGGGAGGTGGTGCTGTCCCCTTCCTTGGAAGCATTTAAAAGTAGATTGGACAGACACCTGGCTGGGGTCATCTGACCCCAGCACTCTTTCCTGCCCAGGGCAGGGGGTTGGACTCGATGATCAAATAGGTCCCTTTTGACCCTAACATCTATGAAACTATCTTCAGACATATCAGCAAGTACTATGAAGCAGTTATGTTAACTTTTATGTATGATGAATATAAGTCTGAACCTCAGTATTTTCTTGGCTAGTCTTCCATAATTCGCACATGCAACAGTGCATTTTCTTTTTAGTTCAGGGATACAATATTGTCTATATTTTAAGACAAAGAGAAAAATATGAAGCTCATTTCAGACATTTGCATGCCTTTTCCCTTGCTATTTTTCTGGGTTTTTTTTCAGAAATGATCTGATTCTTTACTGCTTGTTAAACAAGTCACTATACTTGCCACAATTGATCTTTTTTTTATGTGTACGTTATGCTCATAGCTACTTAAATGCATCTTCTTGAACTAAAAATCTCTCTAACTCTTCTAATTTGATAGTACCAGGAACAGTACTAGTTTATTGCTGAGAGAGGCACCAGGGTGTAGAAGACCCAAAACAGACCACATAAAGCAGTGGTGCTCAACCTTGGGCTGTGGGCTGAATCCGGATTGTGGGGCTGTATTATCCAGCCCAGAAGGCGCCCCAGAGATCTGGAAATTTGGCAGCGGGGGAACCACAGCAATTAATGCTGCTACCATTCCAGATCTGTGGCGTACCACAGATGGGTGGATGACACCAGCCCTGTGTGTGGGGTCATGCTGTGGCCAGATACATCATGTGGGGCTAGGCCAATGTGCACGGGGATGGGCCACCACTGCCCGTGGCCAGACCCCGTGCCTCTCCCCCTGCCTTGGCTGTGCCATGCTCTCCCTGCCGTCCCAGCCTGGTTCTGCTTTCCTTGGCCCAGCTCCCCTTCCCCCCTGCTCCCCCCCCCACGGCCTGGCCACACTGCCCCCTTGGCCCTCTCTGGCCCCACGCAGATGCAGACAGGCTGCCACTGCCCCTCCTGCCCTAGCCCCATTCTGTTCCCTTGGCTCTATCCCCCACCCTCCACAGCACCTCCTTAGCATGAGATGAACCCAAGCAGCTGTGGCTGCTGATGGGAGGAAAAAAAAGCAGGTCTGGGCCTGTTCTTGTCTGCCAGGGATGAGGGCTGGACAGCCCCCTTGCCCAATCAGCATCCAGGGGCAGGGGCAGCAGCTCTGCTGCTGCCCAGCAGGAGAAAATAAGAAAAACCTTTTATTTTTACATGGAGCCCTGCTTTTCCCTGCTTTTTTGCTGGACTTCTTGTCTTTGTAGATTTCTCTGATATTTGTGATAAATGCCTGATTTCACAATTTCTGTGGAAATAGCGAGTTCAGTACATCCCTAAGCATAAGGCATCCTATTTTGGGTGTATCCTCAGTAAGAATGCTCTGTACTCAACCTACTTAAGTGTGGAAGCGTGTATTTTCTTTGTTTTGAAAGCAGAATATTATCAAGGTTTTTTTGTTTCTTTTTTCCCTTTTAACTCATGTCTATTCATGGTTATAATCTCCAAATCTTCTCGTTTCCCTACCTTGAAATTGTCCTGGTCTTCCACAGGTTCCAGTCAGAAGTCTGTGCAAATAAATGCTTGGTAGTACACTGAAGTTAAACTCTCGTGCATTCCAGAGTCATGGGCTTTCCACTGAAAGCAAATCTGGGAACCAATGACATCACTTAGCTGATTTTTCCTATTAAGGTCAAACAGTGACAGAGGCTTCCCAGGTGTGCACTAGGAGGATGGAGAAAGATATAGGTGACTTGACTTCATCATTCAGATCCTACCACTATGGTCCTGCCTGATGCCAGCTTCTGTGTAGGTTTGGCTTTCTGTAAAAGTTAGAGTAGCACAAGGATGCCCTCATTTAAGCTTTCTGAAATGACCTGGTAGGGACCATTCCATTGGTACAGAGTTGCTGAAATGCAGTATGCTCTGGCTATGACCCCAGGAAAGATGTTACTCTGGATTAAGAGCAGGTGTTATAGAGCTGGATCAAGTAGAATCATAGAAGAGTAGGGCTGGAAGGCACCGCAGGAGGTCATCTAGTCTAGTCTCCCTGATCAAGGTAGGATCATCCCTATTTAATCCATCCTATACAGTCTCTCACATGTTCTTGACATTTCACAAACAAACCTCTAACACAACTACCAGGCCAAATGCTCCAAAACACCAAGAACACCCTAACTTGCCACGGATAAAGTGCGGGGGGCGGGGGAGTTGTCAGTGCCTTGCTGCTGGAAGGGCAGAAGTATTTGAAATACATTTGAGACATCCACGGAAGAGGACCTTCCATAGGAAGGCAAAAACCTCTGTGCCAATCTGACTGGGGTAAAAGTCCTTGATTCCAAATGTGGTGATTGTTCTGACCCCGAATAGAAAAGCAAGACTTTCTAGCCAGGAATACAGGAGTCAAAAACCCTAGTCTTGGCTGCAACTAGCACCCAGTGCTTCCAAGGCAAAACATAAATAAAAATAACTTCCTTCCCCCCCAAAATTGACCCCTGTAGCAACAAGAGGGGGAAAAAATTCCTTCCTGGCACCATGTGACAACCAGAAAAGCCCAGAAGCATGGGAAAACCCAAACACCCTCCATTCTGCACTCTAGTATGAAGAAAAGTCTGTCTTATATACAGAAATATTAAGGGAAACGGTTTATTTCTGCTTTTTGCAAATATAGCTGGTGATTCTCCTTTGTCTTTGTCCTCCTATACCAGGAAGTATGTCTTAGGTCTACCCCCTAAACTACCTCTAGAGTGTGGAGGGACTATAGCATCTCTACACTTCCTGGAGGATGGACTTTATAGCATAAAATTGTGCTCAGATATGATAAATTAGTTGGTTAACATGTAATTGATGCAATAGGGTATGTAAAGGAACAAGCATGTGTGGACTTATCGTAGTCTTGCTAAATATTGCCAGGCACTACTTGGTAAGTGTACCTTTTAGATGTAATTCAAAATTAATTCTTTGCATGATAGATATAAGGGCCTCAGATGACTTCCCCTTTGGATAACTGTTGCTTTTGCTTTTGATACTTATATTCATTTAATGATACTTTAAAAAAAAGTTTTTGTTTGCTAGTGTATGTGTAGGTAAAATGAAATGGGGCTTGGGGGCATAATTTTCAGTAGCATTTACATTCATGTAAAATCCCTAACTTTATATGGTATAGAGTAGCTTGCAGAGTCTTACTGTCATGCTTCAGCAGTAATAAAAATAATAATGAATTCACTTGCAAAGAGTGAGTGTCGCTAACTGATGTACGTTATTTGTAGAATATATCTTATCTTTTGTAAAACCAAATTAAGATAACTATAAAAAAATCCCCTTGGAATTTACTTACTCTTTTAATGTTCTGTGTACATCACTAAAAGGTCAATAAAATCTCAATTTAACTGAATACAAATATTAAACTGTCATTGAAAGCAAGAACTAAGAAAGCAAGAACTACATCTCATTATGTAATCCTGCTGGGAGATTTAAATGTTCAAGAATATACATGTATAGCATTTGAGGGGTTGGATGCCTGTTTTTACTCTACAGGGAAACCAACGTGTCCCTATTTCTGTATGCTTAGTAATAGCTGTTTTAAGAATCACAGTTAATCAGAAACATACTTGCCTGCAAAGTACTTGGAACAGACAAGAAAATTGAATTATGTTGTAGTGTGAAATGACATTTAATTTTTAAATCACAGTACAGTAAATGCCTTGGTAAGGTTAGTGGTATTCTAGGTTGTTGGTTTTACTGCATTTCACTGTTTGGACTGCTGTAGAATGAGCAGGCAAAACCACGTTGGAGTATTAGATAGAAGTCCCTCCCCTTGCTGCCCCCTGTCCTCCCACTAAATACTCCTTTTGGGAGGCGGGGTTGCCATCTTAGAACCAGAAAATAAATCAAATCATACACTAAAAGTCAAACACCTACTATAATATATTTTAATTTTATTATCCATTTGTGTACAGCACGCTGTGAGATCCCTACCCCTCTCCCCCGCTCATGCAGTTCTGTAAAGGTACAAGAATCTATCCACTTAAATCTCCAAGCAGTACTGGGTAAATTGTAGCTAGATATAAAAAGCAGTTATTTTTAAAGCAAGTACTTAAGTGTTGTGATGGAACTGAAGGTTTTTGATTCCTTCATTTAAAAAAAGAAAAAGCTAGAGGGACCAATATGTCCCCTTACATTATCAGCTCACTGTGGTAGTCAAAAGTCAGTCAGAGCATGAGTAACTAACAGTCGCTTGCACAAAGCTTTTCACCATAGATCATCCCTGAACAACTCAAAGTATTTCTTTTAATCATAATTACATGCCCTAAAACTTTGATACACACAGAAGATTACCCAGTGCTGACTTGTGTATTTCAAAAGCATCAAATCCAATTACATTCAAATCTTTGAAAAACCAAGGGGTACAGAGTTAAAGGTCCGTGGCAGCCCTGCACAAAAAGCTGTACAGAAACCTTCTGCTTCTGATAGACCTTATAGTCCTCTGGTACATATATGTCTTATGTTTTCTCCCTTGAGCTAATTACTTGAAGACTGTAGTTCTAAAATTAATGCTGAATATCTTCTTCAGGATAAACTTCCTGGTCCCCTTTCTCTCCCAAAAAGACACTGAGGGAGGAGTACATTTGTATCAGACAACTGAGTTATCTAAGTGATCCCAAATGTGGAGCAGTCCTTTATCTCACACTTTAGTAAGGAAGGATATATTTCAAGATGGTCCAAGTCAGCATTTGGGTTTTGGTGTACTTTGAATTGTTTGTCTTTTAAACAACTCTTGTCAACCTTTAACTATAGCAGAGCTGCTTCTTGGTCTAATAATAGGGTGTCCATTCTACTATAAATTTAACTTTTCCTAAGAAGAATTAATTTTAAAACTAGGTGGAAGAATTGGTTGTAAATGTTGTCTGCATTTATTTAAGATATTCACTTTTCACCATTTTACACATGATTTTTATTTAGAAGTGCAAGTTAGTTGTACAGTACAGAAAACTGAACAAGGATTTAAGCCTTGCCAATTAATGCCAATCTGTAGTAGATTAAAATTAATTTAAAAAGGGAAAATTTACCTTAAACTGCGGGAAGATGCACTTTGAAGAAATATTTTGGTTGAGATGTTAACTTACTTGTATATTACATTTTTATGTTGCAGTATAAACTGGGGAAGCACAAAGGCAGTTGGTGTTTGTAATGTGGAATACTTTTTTTAAACTGATATTCTGCCTAGGCAGTTTTGATTCTCAGTAATCTGGTGAGAACAGTTTGCTGAATATGCTGATTTATATAGCCTGTTTTTAATATTTGTCAGGTCTACAATACTGGATAGTTTCTTAGTACAAAATAAAAATGATCGTCTGTTTAAAATGTACTTTTCGGAGGCTTTTAATAACCTTTCATGTATACACAGTACACTCTCATGAGTCAAAATAGACCTCTGGGCTTGTGTCTGGTCTTGCATTCAAATTCTAGATTTCACAAAGCCCTGTTCATATATTTCTCAAAGGGGAATATCCACATGTAAGTTCTAGATCATTTCAGACAGTTTAATTCCTCATGTTTCATCACTACTCATTTAACATATATAAGCTATGTTTACCCCAACACAATAATCTGTCATGTGATTTTTTTTTTAATTTGTTTGTTTGTTTGCTGGGAAAA
Source organism: Crocodylus porosus (assembly GCF_001723895.1). Taxonomy (NCBI): domain Eukaryota; kingdom Metazoa; phylum Chordata; order Crocodylia; family Crocodylidae; genus Crocodylus; species Crocodylus porosus. The sequence continues at coordinate 46,081,601 of NW_017728886.1, forward strand.
ACTAACAGCTGTATTAGTCATTAAGAAATAAATACCCCATTTGGAAAAAAAAACAACATACTTAATCCTTTGAGTAGGTCACACTGCTCAGAAACAATGAAATTGTTGCATTTCATTGCTCAGTAGCAAGTGAAATGCAGCATGAAAAATAAAAAACTCCTTGTCATAGACAGTATGCACAATGTCCTTTTAAAACATAGCTCAGAATTAAACCCTGATATTCATTTTGTGTAAGTTTGTAAACGTATGACTGGTCCATAACAATTTGTCTTTATAGTTGCATTTATGGCACCATTGCTATCTACAGAATTCATGATGTAATAAATGAGTCTTAGAAGTAGTTCAACTAAATTACAGTTTAATGCAATGGTGATGAGCAACGTGTAGGAATGATTATGCATTACATGAGCACCCCTACTGGGCAATCAGTCAAGGCATTGATATTGGATTACTTTCAGAGAGCCCAGTCCTGAAGTCATTATTGAAACAAAACTCCTTTTACAGGATTTTTATTGTGTGTATTACATGGTTTGAGCTAGAAACAGTCCATTAGAAGGGAAATAAACAGAAGCAGTAAAAACCGACTTAATTCTTTCAGTGAACATTGAATTTTAAAGCCCTGAACCAGAGAGTTGCCTGAATAAAGTTTTCTAAAGGTAGAAGATAGGGTTTGGAAAATGTTACAGAAGAATAATTATAGTTATTACTAAGGATCCTTGTTTTCTCTGTTTAAAATCCAAAATTATCTGATTAAAATCTGTGTTTTTTTTCTTCAATTAAAATGAAATGTCACTAATATACAAATTCTGAAAACAGCACTGGCAGAGAGCCCTGGCAGTTCCTATGGGAACCTGGCTGCAGCTCCCTGCCAGCAGCTAGATTCCTTTCCCCCTTGGATCCAACACTGAACTTCTGTTTGGTCTGGGGTAATGTTGTAACTCAGAATAATTTGCAAAAATCATTCTGAGTTACAGCTGAGAGCTGCACGTCTGTCTGAACCCACAAAGTACTTTTAAACTCTAAGGTTTAAGTGCTATAGTCCAACCCCACCTGGGCCTCTCCACTCTCCTCAGCCCTCCTGGGGTCACTTGCATATTCCAGGGCCTCCTGGCACCTTCTCCCTGGGCCTACTGGGACCCCCGCCTCCCTTACAGTTCTGTCCACCAGATGTTACAGGGCCAAACTGTCTGTTAGATAACTATCTGCTCTGCCTTCTGGCTGGGGCTTATAGACTGCTAGCCCCATTCCTAGAGGGTCATGTGTCTGACCGATTGCCAGCTACTACCGCATAGCCAGTCACTACTGACTCGCTTCTCACTCCTAAAGTGACAGGTGCTCAGAGTGCCCTGCCACACCTCACCCCTTGGGGAGCTTCTACCAAGCCTAGGCAGTCTGGACATGGGAGGTCCATCCAAGGCAGGGAGCCCTGGGGCCCACCACCATATACCTGCCTCACCCTAACTGGCTGGATAGGGGGGCCACACCCGGGTAGCCTATAAGCTGGTCCAGGGGGGCTGCTCCTCGGTGAGCTGCTGAGATGAACTGCTGGGATATGCTACGATGTAAGCTGCTCCTGGGGGGTCTTCCGTGAGCTGCTAAGGTGCACTGGTCCTTGCTCCCACCTGGTGGCTGTGGTGGGGGGGTGACTGCTGACCTCTGTCAGTTACTAGTTCCTAGTCCCAATCCACAAACTGCTTGGAGCAGGATTAAAGACTGCTGGAAAAAATCCCTAGCTGGGCCTTTCAAGTACAAGGACTAATGTCTGTAAGGTTTCATTTCATAGACATCAGGGCTAGAAGGGACCTCGGGAGATCATCGAGTCCAGCCCCCTGCCCAAAGGGCAGGAAGTCAGCTGGGGTCATAGG
>NW_017728886.1:46084040-46094342 GCF_001723895.1 Crocodylus porosus
TGTTAAACACCATCAGGTTCTCGTCTGCCCATTTGCTGAGCTTGTCCAGGTCAGCCTGGATCACCCGCCTATCTTCTGGCGTGGATGCTTCGCCCCAAAGTTTGGTGTCATCGGCGAACTTAGCCAGTCCAGTCCTGACTTCTCAAATAAATAGGAAGTCCTCCAGCTAACCCAGGGCTCCGATCCAAATGTTAGCTAAATAGTTGGGTTTCTTTTAAATGCACAGAAAATTTAATCACTTGGAGTTAGTTTGGGTTCTCAAAACACAGTTGCAGCATTCCAGCCACATTTTTATCTTTCAAATGTTGATGCTGAGTGCTGAAAAGAACCTCAAGTTTGCTGAAACTTCTTTCCACATCAGCTGAATTCACAGTGAATTGGAGGAGAACCATTGTGTATTTTGCCAGATTGAGAAGGCGATCTTCAACAGCCATCCAGAACTGAATGGAATCCTCAACATCTGTAAAACATCTTTGACAGTCCCTAAATACACTGGCCATTCCATGTTGTGTTCGTTGGACAGCTTTAATTCCAGTTTCACAGTTTCATAATCTGTATAAACAGCACTAGTTTATCTAGGGTCCAGTGCACAACTGTGTACTTTTTATGTTGTACTGTCTCAGTTTATAAGCAGTGCTTTGAGAAGCTGTTGACCCTTTTGCATTATCAGGTGATGATGCAAGATGCTCCAGCCATGAAATTAAATCCAGGACAGTGTTGTATACTGTACATATTTGGAATTTTTGGGACTGTAAAATGTCCAGTACTGCCACCAGCTGTCCACAGTTCTCTTCAATGTACTTCAGGTCAGTGTGCAGGTCTTCGACTACTAACAGGCTGGCTAGTTCCCACGGAACAGATGTATCCCTTGTTCTGTTTGTTCATTCTTCACAAACCCATGGTAAAGCTGGTAGTACTGTGCATGGTACTTTACACAGTTGAACCATGTATTCCACCTGGTCACAGATGGTTTGGGTGGAAGTGCTGGTGAATCAACATTTTCTTCCTTCAGGTAGCTTAAGAACCGTGCATGACGAGCTGGAGTTCCCACTAAAAGTGCCTTCATCAAAGCAACAAAGCGATCTACTTGCTTGAAGGTATCTCACCAAGTATTTCCTGCCAGAGCAACTATACATATATAGTTTGACCATCAATTTCAAAGCATATCATTCTAAGCCTTTGCCATGTAGCATGCACTGTTACAAATGCTAATATTTGCTCAAGTGGGATGCTGAATTTCACCATGCAAGAAATCAAGGCTTGTGAAATGGTGGCATGACTAACTTTCCCCAGGCACGCTGTCTTTACCAGCTGTGGTGTGGGAATTTCAGCATGCTTAGGAGAATGTACCTTGAGCATCTGATATAAAATGTTGAAAACTGGCCTATTTTGGAGGTCACTTGTTTCATCGGTGATTATCACAGCAATGAAGTTTCCCTCAAAGTAATTAAGAAGATGCAGTTTTTCCTTTTCAAAAAGACCTGGTAGCCAGGAATACAGTTGGTTTTACTTGGGAATGGCACTGCCTCCCTTAACGTGCTTGACAAAAAAATCCCTGACAACAGGTAAATCTATTTTATGCAGAGGAAGGTCTACTTTTAAAAACATTCAAACAAAATCCAAAGTGACGGTGTCATGGTGGTCTTTGCAACTGTAGGACACTAGAGTGCTGCAGTCACAGTGCATTATTTCTTTACTGTTGATCATGGCCTTGCTGTTTCAGCATCTTCTCTTCATCTCTTTTCATTCTGTTTATGGGTAGCACTTTTCATGTGTTCTATAATTGTTTGCTTCTGAACATGATCTCAAGTAAATCCCAGGATGTCATCCTCCTGCCGTACTTGGGCTTGGTGAGGCCGCAGCTGGAGTACTGCATCCAATTCTGGGCTCCGCAATTCAAGAAGGGTGTTTAGAAGCTTGAGAGAGTCCAGAGGAGAGCCATGCACATGATCAGAGGGCAAGAGAATAGGCCTTATGAAGAGAGGCTGAGAGCCATGGAACTCTTCAGTCTGGAAAAGTGCAGGCTCAGGGGTTACCTGGTGGCTGCCTATAAGTATGTAAGGGGTGTGCATCAGGATCTGGGGGAATGTCTGTTCACTGGAGCGCCCCAAGGGTTAACAAGGACCAACAGTCATAAATTCCTCTGTGACCATTTCAGGCTGGACATAAGGAAAAACTTCTTTACTGTCCAAGCCCCCGAGGCCTGGAATAGACTCCCTCCAGAAGTGGTGCAGGCACCTACTCTGGACTCATTCAAAAAACATTTGGATGCTTATCTTGCTGGGATCCTTTGACCCTAGCTGACTTCCTGTCCCTGGGGCCGGGGGCTGGACTTGATCTTCAAGGTCCCTTCCAGCCCTAATGTTTATGAAATCAGTGATCCATAGCCTTGCTGCATGCAGTGCAGAGCAGCACAGTACCATCAGTGTGAAATTTATCCTTTCCAAACTGAGTGACATGGTCTCTATGGGTGACTTTTGCGCTCTTAGGGTAACTCTGCACTCTGGCACTCTTTGGCATTCTTTCTGGACTTGTCTGCAATATCCGGAGGCTGAAGTAAAATTTGAGGTGAATCAAAACATGAGCCCCTATACATAGGGACCTACTCAATTTGCGATTATATTTTTTTCACAGAAAGCAGAAAATCAAGTGTTTTCCATGGAAAAACAAGCAAACCCCATGATTTTCTTATAGTTGGAGGGGAAAGGGTGGGGAGTGGAGGAACTTCTTGGTACCAAGCAGAAAAGGTGGGAAGCCTTCCCCCCCGGCCCCAGAACAAACTGTGGCAAGCCCTACCACAGCCTTGGAACACGAAGAGGAGTCTGAGGGCAACACAGGACTCACCCTGGTGCAGCCCCTCAACAGCTGCTGTGAGATCCAAGACAGAGGACATGCCCCTACTACAGAGGAAGGCAGTCCCCTACTCCCCCCCCCCCCAAGTCTGTACCAATCTGACCATGGGAAATTCATTCCTGACCCTAATGCAGTGTTGGTTTGATCCTGAGCTGGAGGGCAAGCCCCTGCAGCCAGGACCCTCCAGGGCTGAGTCTCATCAGGAGCATTGGCACATCCCTGACTGGTGGATGACCAACTTTTTGAATACCTCCAGTGCTGAAGAATTCACAGCTTTTCTGGGTGTCTGTTCCACTGCCCCTTGCTGTATCTGGGTGTCAAACTGGAACTGAACTAGAACCTAAGAACTGGATTGAACTGGTGTTCCGATTTGAACCTGAACCAGAACTGAACTGAACTGAACTGCCCTATTCTACTAAGGGAACTATAATTTGCCCTATCCCACAATGGGAACCAAGCCACAAAAAATCACTGGGGTCACCAGTTAGACTTATGTCACAGGTTAGACGGGGGTTACTGTTTAAATGGAGGTCACCAGTTACACCACCAGTCTGTTATTAGTCGAAGACCTGCACACTGACCTGAAGTACGCTGAAGAGAACTGTGGACACCTGATGACAGTACTGGACGTTCATTTTACAGTCCCAAAAATTCCAAATACGTACAGTATACTACACTGTCCTGGATTTAATGTCATGGCTGGAGCAATATATTTAATGAGGTTTTCTTCTTTGCAAATGCAAGATGAAGAGCTTTCCCCCCCATGCTGACTGGGGGAAAACCCTCATCTTATATTTGAGTAAATATGGTAGTTATAAGAAAGGAACACATCTAATGCCTTGTTGTCTCCCTTTTTAAATTTTATTTTCTGTACTTAGCTTCTCTCCTTTGCCTTTACCGCTATCATTTTACAATATAAACAAGTTTCAAGTTGATCTAAAGCAGGGGTGGGCAATTATTTCAGGTGGAGGGCCCCTTACTGACTTTTGGCAAGCCATTGAGGGCTGCATGACAGGCAGCCACGGGCAGATGATTTTCTAGAATGTTTAGGGGCCCCACAGGCCAGATAGAATGGCCTGGCGGGCTGCATCTTGCCCACCCCGATCTAAGGCCTTACGCTCTGGAAACTCAGTCTCAGTTTAAGGCACTGGACTTTTATATTTAAATTGCAACAAATATATATAATCATTGGAACGTCAATTGACTGCTGTCTGTCAGTTTTTTGAAGTTCACAGTTCACTAATAAATATTGATAACCACTGCTTGGTCTTTGTGCCTTTCTCTCAGCACAGAAAGGGAACTTGTACAACTATATCAAAGCCCTGTGGAAGAGAACTGGTTCTTCTGCAGAAAGTTAGAACAATTACCTATAAGCAGGCTGTCTCTAGGGGAGTGTCCTCATCCCCTGTGCTTTGGGGAGCCCCACAGAGCCAGGCAGAGCAGTGGCTTTGCGTCCAGCTGCTTGCTACCCCCTATCGCCACCGCCACTATTGGCAGCTTCGCCGGGGCCCTACATGGGCTGATTTGCCCCGCACCCTGCTCAGGTTGCCTCTGCCTACAAGAAAGGTCTCCCTCCTTTCAACTAACTTGAAAGGTTGTTCACTTCTCTTGTGCGTGGAGAGCACCCAGGATCCAAGAGTCCTCTGCTCTCTGTCCCACCCACCGAGGGGGAGCACTGGCTCCCTGATAGCGTACCCAGGACCTTGCAGGGGACAATTCCCTCCCCCTTCCTGCCAATCAGCTGATTGGTCGGGGAAGGGGGGAGGAGGGAGGGAGGGTCCTGTGCAGGAACCTTCCCAGAGCCCCTGGAGGGTTGCCACTGGGGAGGATGGCCCTGGTCACCCTCTGGTTGGCCCAGAGGATTATGAGGGGCATCAGGCAGATGTGCTATAGCAGCAACCCTCTCAAAGCTTCTGGACAGTTTCCCCCTGCCCGGAGAAGTGTGGGGAGAATGCCCCTCTTCTCACCGGGAGAAGCATGGAGAAATGGCAAGCGGCTGTGCTGAGGTGGAAAGGCTGTCCAGGATTAGGAAGCCTTGCCGCTATGGAAGAATGGTTCCCTGTTCCCCTCAAGCCTCACATTTCACTGGAAGGAATGGAGTGGGGGGTCGGCAACTTTTTTGGGCAGAGTGCCAAAAACACCACAACTTCAACTTGTAAGATGTTGGCATGCCAGGGGCAGATGGCAGTGGAGCCATGAGGGGCCCAATCCTTGTTGTTGCCGTGTAGCCCCGGCCCCTTCCCTGCCATCCACTTAGAGGCATGCCTGCCAAGCAAAATGCCTTTGAGTGCCACACTGACACCTATGCTAGCATTTGCCTACCCCTGCTCTGGGGGATATTTTTCAGGGGGGAATTGCAGGGGTTCTCACCTAGGAGAATACTCCTGCCCTCCCCCCCTCTCCTGTTCAGCAAGCCAGCTGATCAGTGGGATATAGGGATGTTCTCCCTGTAAAGGGCTGGATCCTTTACAGCAGCTGCCAATTCCCAATTCCCAGCCTTCCCCCTTCCCGGGGAGGGGAGAAAGCAGGCTGTCAATTAATGAGCTCCCCTAAGGTGGTGGTGGCCCTGGGAACAGCCCTCTAGTGCCCCTGGCTAACAAGTTTATGTAGCTCTCCTGGCAGGGGGCTGGAATGCATGTACACTCCAGCTCCTAGGCTGTTTTCCTGCCAGTAAGAATTTCAGAGAAAATCTGACTAGTAGACTTGAATGCCAGTCCATGGCCTAAATCTGCCCTTTTCTCTCTGTGTTAGAAAAAATTCACTTATTACTAACGTTAAGTTATCTTAGGGGAAGAGGGGGCCTCTTACTTCTCCAGTGCCACATATGTGCATCAGTGCTTCTGTTGGTCCATATTTACCTTCATCTGTGGATTGTTTGATCTGTTAAACCTTTGTATTTAAAGTTATAGAAACCTCACTATGTTGGGGAAAAAAGTCTTCGAAGAAGTCTTGTCTTTGTTCAGTTTTACTTCTCTCTAACCCAGGATGTATGATGTGTGAAAAGCAGAACACTCAAGTCCATTTTATATTTGTTTGTGTGAACATGATGCCAAATATACGTTTCCCTGAGAATCTCTGTATGCTTTTTTACCCTCCACTTCTCAAAGAAACAGAGTATGGGTGTCACCCATATGACCAGGCCACAGGTTGAACCACACAGGAGACTGAAATTCAGAACCACTTCCTGAGTTTTTTTCTCTCTTAACGGGTATTGCACTTCTTTCTTGTTTAACATACCATATTCATGCCCCAGATAAAATAGCTTTACAAACATATTTCCTACTAATTTTTGTACTTTGGCCATACAGCTGAAGCTATATTCGAGTTGCTCTCAACTTTTTTTTATAGACTCAAAGCATCCTTCTTTACACTACAGAAAAATAATAGAGTAATTCTTCTGTTGCATAAGACTAGAGCAAGTCAGAACGTTTTGTCTCTATGGAATTCCTATTTGAAACCTCTGAATTTGTGTTGTGAATTAAGTGTAGGTGTTTACACACTTAGTAGTGCTACTAGTAGGTGGCAGTCTGAGATGCCCTTAAAAGGATCTTGTAGCATTCCCAGGTGCTGTGGCACCCTGCTTCAGAATCACTGATATATTCCCTTCCTGTAGCTACCAAATTGCATCAATAATTCCTGCTCCCCCAAAAAAATTATCATCAGATTTTCCTATATTTTCTCTTCCATTCCCATCAATGAAACAACCCCAAAAATCTCACCCTTCTCTCAGTCATGTAACAGAATCTTACCGTCTTTTATTCCTCTATTCTTGCTTCCAGTTTACTTTGTGTGACTCAAGCAGTTTCCCCCAGCAATCAAAAACTAGTTTTGCTCATTCCTTCCCTTCATAATCTTTACCTTTTGGTTTCATCTCTTCCTAAGAATGTATTTCCTAATCTTCCAGCAGTTTTGTATGCTGTGCCCTCCTCTCTCCCTTCTAAAAAAAAAAAAAAAAAAAAGCATTTAAAAAGCAAAAGACACTGAAACATGTAGAAATAGGCACTATACTTACCAATTTCAGTTTGACAAGAATATACCTTGAACTTTTATGCATTGTGTGGTGTTAATGGAAATGTTTTCTTTGAAACACTTCTCCCTTATTCCCTTAATGCTGAGTGATCATTTTGTGTATAATGCAGTTCTAATATTTGTTCTCCTTGTCAGGTTAAACTTGTTTTTAACCAAACAAGTTGAAGTAATGTTATGAATTAAAATGTCATTCCAAGGGCAGTGCTCCCAATTATATTGTTAATGGGCCAAAAACACGATGTGCATTAAAATACCACTTTTTACACTGCAGAACAAGTTAAAAAGTTGTGTTTAATTTTGTCAGCCCTATTTAATTTTACTTGCTTCACGCCAATATGTAATGCTGCATGTGTGCTTGTTAAACATATGTGAATAATTGGCTTGGAAACAACACAATCAGATCTGGTCTGCTAGGTCAAGATAATATGAGCACAATTGCACATTCTTACAAATAAGCTGCCCTAAAATACGAAGTGGAAAAATAAATGTAGTGTGAAATGTTTTGTAAAACGCAGGCACAGCGTAATTAGCAAAGGACAGTGGAAATGCTATTTGTTAAGACCTGAATAGTAACAGTCAATTAATTTCTCACAACGGGGAACAGCAAAGCAGCTAACAAAGGAACATCATCTATCTCTATAGTCTTCACACTGTACAAAGAATCACAAAACTGAAGTATTTCATGGAGCATAATTCATTAATTAAAAACCTGTGCAACATTAGAAGCCACTGTCAGTTCATATTGCTCTACAATTGACTGAGTAATTTGTAAACACGTTTCTTGTTGTTTAGGGATGCATGTGTTTTAATAACATATCATAACATTTGCCTTGTCCAGTCCCATATGGGAAATATGAGATTCAGAGTATATTTTACAGATTTTTATATGAAGAAAAGAATACTGTTAGAAACATTTGAATTTCTTTCAGGTATGAGTTTCAAGCAAAAATAAGGGAGACTTATCATCTGTTTGCCAGTATATAGAAACAGCCTTTTTCTTCTCTCATAACTTGTAGTTTTGTAGTTGGAAATACCAGGTGTCAACATAAGCTTGAAATTGATCCTTTTTATTACATAACATAAAAGCAGCAACAATACTCAATGGGCACATCTACACAAGACACTATGTCGCTGTAACTCATGCTATGAACCATGACGCTGAAGCTATTGTGGAGTAGCAATGAGCTACTGTGTAGTGGCATGGGAAAAAAACCCTGTGCAATGTCAGGACTGCACAGTAAACACAGTCATTTAGTACTTGCTTAAGCACATGCTAAATTACTATGCTATAACAACTGCACGTGTAGACATGTCCAATAAGTGTCAGTTGTATGGAGTAATCCAGGAGATTTAAAAGGAATAGTCAGGTGCACATATACTTGTACATAATATAGAGCAATGTTTCCGAAACTTTTAATACCTGTTGGACACTTTTTTTCTGGATTAGAATTGGTGGCACACTTTACTTACCAGTCTGTGGACCCGATCCTGCTGCAAAGAGCTGGCCTGAATGGGCCCTATCCAGGCCATTTTTTGCAGCACACTTGTGCGATGGTAGCAGCACAGGCACACCCTTTGGGAATCACTGATGTAGAGAATGCAGACCTAGTCTTGGTTATTCATAAAACATCAAAACATCTCTGGTCTGTTCTTAATACTATAATGTCCTAGTGATAAGTTTGCAGTTAGGATCATGATGGTGGCAGTGATCTAAGTTGGGTAAGCAGAGATGGAAGACAAGGGGTGTGTCAGATTCAGAGACAATAGCGGGTATGCTCCTACAGTTAAATTTCTGGTAGCTCTGGTAGTTGTAACTTTCTCATCTAATTTTTAAGCTGTTTAATTGTGTGTCCATAGTTCAAAAACCAGGGTAGATGTTATCAAATTTTAAATTCAAATTTGCATGCAATTACTGTATTTTTAGTTTGACTCTGGAAAGTACATTCATCAAAATCTCTTGTTACCAGAGCTACAGTGAAATGTTACTACAAACGTGAAATGTTTTTTGCCTTCCTTGGAGGAAAAATTAAAAATGAGACTAACACAAATGAAAAACTATCCAGTGTCAAGGGAAATGGTGCCAACAAAATTGGCCCTTCTGTGAATGGCTTTGCACCTGCAGCCATATTATTCTTGACATTTTATTTCAAGTTTCCTTTGGATACACATATTGATAAAGTTCCATTATCTTATTTCATCTAGAGTAAGTTTGATCTGGCAGTAAAGTAAGGATCAAGCTCAGCAAGAGGCATGTCTTCTATGAAGCAGCATGTCAGATGACTGATAGAGGAACAGTGGAGGGAGTCAGTTCATCTGTGTATATATTATTTTCAGTTCTGGTCTAGGATCCTCTAACTTTTCATTTATTTTCCACGTGAATTTTCTTTTTAATGAGGCATCATTTTAAAGCACAGTTCATCTGTCAGGAATTATGCATAGCTAATTAGAATTTTTGAAAAACCACTAAATAGAAAGAATATATGAAGACTATACCACTAAACCATTGAGATGGTTTTTCAGACTGCATTAGAATGCTTCCAGTACAACTGAGATCAGGTTAAAATATATTAAATGGATACTTACTCAACCTTCAGTAAATGACTTGCTGGGCGATAGGTTGAAGATTTATCTTGCTCCCTATGTCTAGGACTTGGAAGGTGGAAAGAAGTAGGGGGCGGAGGGTGATTTGGATTTTTATATCCTTCCTCTCGTGTGTTTTTCATGGGAGAGAAGTTTCCCATTGTTTGTATTAATCATATTTATTACAGTAGCATTTAAGGGCAACCAAGAATCAGCCAAGCACTCTTGGTGCATCTACACGAGACACTAACCGTCCAGTAGCCAAATAATACTTCACATTAGTGCATCACGGCACAAACATGTTAGTGTGCTACTATGCAGTATTATTAGGCTACTACACCGTAATGTCACTGTGGCAGGGCACTGTTTGTGCCTGCCACTTTAAGGCCCTGGAGCTGGCAGCCTCCAGGTGCCTAATGAGGGCAGCCCTTTTAGGTCGGGGCTGCCCATATAAACAAGGCAGTTTGGCTGCTGGAGGCCAGACAACAACACCGCCTGGCCAGAGGGCTGCTGAGTTTCATCCGGAGGTAAGGGAGGAGCTGCAGGGGATGGTAGGAGGCTCCTGGTCCTATGTACGACCTAAAACTGCACCCTGCTGGAGTGGTGGCCTGGTGGGGTACCCAGTGGCAGGGAGCCCCCAGGAAATGCCAGGCCAGTGATCACCCTGGTGAAAGGCGGGTCAGAGCACCTTAACCCCTAGCCCTCACCTTCGGGTGGGTCGCGTTTCATTGGAGGTATTTTTGGGGGTTGCGTTCCATCAGAGGTAGTTGTGGGAGTACAAGCCCCATAGAGGAGAGTAGGGAGCCAGGGCCAGGTATGGCCGAGACCGCCTGAGCCCTG
>NW_017728886.1:46094442-46097122 GCF_001723895.1 Crocodylus porosus
GGGAAGTGCTGAGACCCCAAGTAGAGGGCCATTGCGAGCAGTGAGAAGCCCCCAGTTGTGAGGGGGGCAGCATGGGAAGCCCCAGTTGTGAGGGGGCTGGGATGAGAACTGGGGCAGCGATCTGAAGCCCCAGTGAGAGGGTGAGGTGGAACCCAGTGAGGGAAGAATGGGGGCTCAGCCAGAGAGTGAGAGAGCTGAGTCCTGACCCCAGTAGGTCCTCCAGTGCTGGGAGGCAGAGTTTGGGTCAAATGGAACACCCAGGCCCCAGTGAGAGGGGGAGCCGAGGAGGAGCCCCAGTGAGAAAAAGGGGCAAAGATCTGGGCCATGGGCTGAGTGAACGGGAGGGAGCTCCGCCCCAGAGTGGGAGAGGCGAGTCCTTACCCCAGTGAGTCCTCCATTGTTGGGAGGCAGAGTGTGGGTCACAAATAACATCCATAGTAGCATCACAACCTGCTGCCCAGGTGGGGAGTGAGAGTCCCCGGTGAGACCCTGAGGCGCCAGTCATGGTGTGAGGTACCTTAGCTCCCCATGTCCATGAAGGAGGACCCAGAGAGGGGGGTCCTGGGGAAATAGTAAGCGTCATATATCGAAGCTGTCAGAGCTTCCCCTGACTGGCCCAGCTGGGAGCCAGGACCAGAAGGGTCAGAAGGGCAAGGAGGCCCACTGAGAGGGACACCCAAGAGCCAGGGTCCTGGGGTCCCAACTGGCCTGGGGGTGGGTCAGGGCTAGTGTGAGCCGAAGGTCCCAGTCAGGGGACCACACCTGAAGGGGAACCTATGGCAGGGAGATATATGACCCAGTATGATGGCGGCAGAGTCCGCCTGAAGGGAGGAGCCCACGTGGGGTCCTACACTGGGATTCTGGGGACCCATCGTGTGGGACTGGCGCATATGAGAACATCATGATGTCATCTGCGAAGCTTGGGCTGTGGTGTAGGGGAGAAATGGAGCCGCAGATAGCGCCCCCTAGCAGCTGGGCATAAAATGGGCTGCCTTCCACTTAATTAACTTTATTAATCAATTAAGATCAAGGCGTGGAAGGAGAGAAAGCGGGCGGTTAGCCCAAGAACAGCTGTACTGGCCACGCAGAGATTGGCCCCAGGCAGGCCCCCTGTTACAGTCACTAAGAAGGCTTTCACTGGCATTACTGCTCAGTAACTCGGGTTACTTGTTATACAGATAATAAATGTACATTAACCACTGAGTAGACACCTTCACAGAGTAGTAACTGGTCCATCTACTTAGTCAAAGACTTCACAGTCAATTTAGACAAAACATACATGGGGTACAAGGAAGAGTAAGCAATATGAGGATAAGCAAATGTAATGTTAGTTTTGTGCTTTTAATAGAATGGGAGGCCAGGTGTGGCATGAAGCTGAGATGCAGCTTTTCCTGTTGTCTGAATTCCTGGCTAGATTCTTTCCACAGTTTTTTTACATAATCACATGGCAGGGTCATGAGGAGAGACATGATGTTTGTCCAGACTTACTCTGAGAAAGGATGGGCTCTAGCTGGACCAGTTATACCCTTCCCTGATTCGGTGAAGTAGTCCTTGTTTTGACTGTAGCTGTTTCTACCAGCTGGAGTTTCTGGCAGTCTCCTTTTTTATAGTTCTTTCCAAGGCTTTTGAAGGTGGACTTAGGCCTGGGGTCCCACAACATTTTTGATCACTACTGTTGCATCACTTTGGAGCTGTCATTTTTTATTTGCAGACACCATCTCCCACCCCATCCTCATTGAAAAATTGGGTGACTGTGGCACTGATGCCTACACAGTCAGACGGATTGCAGATTGGCTGAAGGGTCGTACTCAGAGGGTGGTGGTGGATGGGTCGTATTTGACCTGGGGAGAAGTGGGCAGCAGAGTCCCCCAGGGCTTGGTCCTTGGGCCCGCGCTGTTCAATTTCTTTATCAGTAATTTGGACGACGGGGTGAAAAGCAACCTGTTTAAATTCTCTGAAGATACCAAAATTTGGGGTGAGATGAGCATGGTAGTAGGGAGGGAAAGACTGCAGCAAGACCTGGATAGGTTACAGGAGTGGGCTAACAAAAACAGGATGCGCTTTAATACTGACAAGTGCAGGGTGATGCACTTGGGCAGTAGTAATCAGCAGCACACTTATCAGACGGGAAAGTCCCTTCTTGAGAGCACGGAGGCAGAAAGGGATTTTGGAGTCATTATCGACTCCAAGATGAATGTGGGCCAACAATGCAAGGTCACGGTTGGCAGGGCTAACCAGACGTTGTCGTGCATCCACAGGTGCATCTCAAGCAGGTCCAAGGAGGTGATCCTCCCCCTCTATGCAACACTGGTCAGGCCACAGCTAGAGTACTGTGTCCAGTTCTGTGCTCCCCACTTCAGGAGGGATGTGGACAGCATTGAGAGGGTCCAGAGGAGAGCCACCTGCAGGATGCAGGGACAACAGGGCAGACCCTACAATGAGACTGCGGGACCTGAACCTGTTGCCCCTTTACAAGCGAAGGCTATGGGGGGACCTGGTGACTGTGTATAAACTCACTAGGGGGGACCAGAAGGGTTTCGGAGAGACCTTGTTTCCCCTAGTGGCCCCTTGCATAACAAGGAATAACGGCCACAAGTTGTTGGAGAGTAGGTTTAGATTAGACATCCATAAGAACTACTTCACAGTCAGGGTGGCTAGGATCTGGAACCAACTTCCAAGG
>NW_017728886.1:46097222-46111405 GCF_001723895.1 Crocodylus porosus
AGGCATTTCCTTGGAAAGTAGGAGCTCTGAATAACGTCTCTAACAACTTGCCTGCTAAGCAAAAGATTTTTTTTTTTTTAAGAATGAGCCAGTGGGCATGCCTACATGTTAGTATGCTTTACTTAATGCACATTAAAGCTAGTACCTCTTGGCATGTATACAGGTACCTTTGTCTGCCCTGATGCACCAGAAATCCAGCACATTGGAGCAGACTCAATTAATCAAGTCTTCAGAGCACGTGAGCTGCCGGCGGTGCATCATATGCACTTGTATAAATAATGAAATGCACATCAGCATGCAGAAAATGCTAGTGGTGCACTTTTGAACTGAAACACCTTTGATGTATTTTAGTTCAAAAGAACACCACCACCATTTTCTCAGTGCTGATGCACATTTCACTATGTATACAAATGCATGCACCGCAGCTCTGTGTGCTTTTAAAAGTGCCCAGCCGTCCAGCACATCGATGCATACAAATGCCCTCCGTTGTGAGGTCCTAAGAAAATGTGCATTAGCCTGTCTTAACACGCATTAACTAAAGAGCCTACACACAAGTGCGAAGACTTCTCTGACATCCTATGACCCCAGCTGACTTCCTGCCCTTTGGGCAGGGGGCTGGACTCGATGATCTTCCGAGGTCCCTTCCAGCCTTAATGTCTATGAAATCTATGAAATATACACCACTGTGAAGATACACTTCAGTGGCCACTGTCAAGTGTGCCAGAGACTAAAGCTCTCAGGAGCAGCTGCAAAAGGACACTGCCAAGTGTCTTCACTGATGTATTTCTAGGTTTGGTGCATGGGTGGTCAAAGCATGTTCAAGGTGGCCTGTGTGGGCACACTACAGGCAAAGTGTAGACATGTCCTCAAAATCTCCAGCCATTTAGTAATGATGTGTGATCAATTTGTATTAATTTACAGAATTACAGTATACAGTGCATAGCAAAATCAGTGTGTTTGCACATAAATTGAATGCACAAAGTGAGAAGATATCTAGAGTCTGCTGAATACACGTGTGACCTGCTGTCACCACTGCAAGATCCTAGCCTGGCCTTGGAACAGCTCCCCGCCCTGCTGCACACCCTGTCAGCATGCAGCTGATGTCCACAGAAACCTTGGTCCCGCACTATCACAGCACAGTTACTGCTGGGGTCTCTATGGAAAACCAACCTCAGCCATGCAGGAAGGTGCTGCTGGGAAATGGAGTCCACTGCGGGCCAGATTTTGCCTGCCCCTGCTTTAGAGCCTTTAAGGAATGTCACCTGATTCCTCTGATGACTAATATTGCTCTAGTGCCTGGCTCTCATATATGGGTTAATTTAAAACCCTTATTAAAAAAATCCTGAAGAAGCTATTTCCTAATGCTGTACAATGTGTAAAGGCTGAGAGGATTACTTTAATTTACTTCCTGATGATGACTCTACATTTTTATTCAAAACCTCCAGGTTGGGTGATAGTGGTAAAAAGATAGCTGTTAAAGACTACCACGATATTTTAACCTTGTCCTTCTCAAAGATGTTCAGCTTCCCAGCAAGCAGTTCCTTCTCCATAAATGGGCATCCATATAAGCAGATATAGGTATCTGATGAGTCCTTAAGTCATATTATCAGTATTTACTATTTATAAAGATGTCTTTACCTTTCCTGGCTTAAAGAATTACCACATTAAGAATGAAGAATAGGTATGGATTAATATTTAGTCCCACCAGTGACTGAAAGGCAAGGATAAAACGATGGCCAATGCCTGCCTCCCCATCCCTGCCTGCCTGTCTGTGGTCTTGGCCCTTCAGTCCCTGCTGTCATGGCGGCACCATCCCCTTGCCTCCTTGGAGGCAGAGGGAGACAGCAGGGACAGCTTGGGACGGTAGAGCGCCACCATGACAGGAGCCGGAGCAGGGGGGTTGAGGCCAGCAGTGGCCTCCCCCACCACCACATCTGGCCTCGTGGCACTGCCCTGCTCCTTGGAAGTGGTGGCAGCGTGGGGTACTGGTGGCACAGCACTAGCTTCACCCCCCCACTTCAGCTCACGGGGCAGGATGGGGTGGGGGTGCCACACAAGACTGGAGGCAGACCAGTGGCACTGTTGGGCACTGCTCTATCCCCACCCACCCCCCAATGAACAAAAGCTGGCAAGGATGGGGAGGGAAGCTGGAAGTGGAAAGAGGAGGGGGGAGGCACAGTGGTGGTGCTCTGCTGCTTCCCGGCCCAAAGAACAGCTGGGAGGGGAGAGGGTTGTGCATGGCTGGTTGTGCAGCAGCGGCAGTGCGGGGTGGTGTCTGTGGCCACCGCGTGCAAGCTTCCCTCCCTCCCCCTTGTCTGGGAGGCGGTGGAGCGGCAGGCAGGGCACATGGGGCCAGAGACAGAGCAGCGGCACCATGGAGCAGTGGGTGGTGCTCCATCCCCGCCCTCCACCCCCCCCACCGTCATTCTTGATGGTCAATTGGCTAGTATAATGTATAATTTTTTTAAAAGCACATGGTAAGATTATCCAGTCTACCAGTTTACACAGAATTAAAACAACATAGTATATGATGATACAAAAAAGATAAAGCAAGGAATTCAATTTGATTTTGGCCCTATTTTTTTGTGCCAGTAGCACCAATATTAAGGCATATAGGACAGGTTCCAAAGTGTTAGAAAGAAGCCAGATTGTTTTTTCTTCTTTAGCCCAGTATTTAAAATTTCCCATTAATAGATCCATTTTCTTCTTGTTTCTTCAAAGAGCAAACAAGACCACAAATAGTGATATAAGTCATTTATCTCATTCTTGCCACAAGAACATATTCTATCCCGTTATGAGGTCTGACACCATCTGCCCATGACACCATGGTACCAATCCCATTAGAGTCAATATCAGTCTAGTAATAGTGTTTTAAATTGCATATAAGTTTACTGAAAAGGAATTGGTGATAATAGTAAAATGTCTGAGTTATTGAACTGCTTTACTAAATGTGACTAATATGTGAAAGCAAAGAAAAAGACTCTGCCCAGGTAGTTGGCAATACAGTGTATTGCAATGCAGTGGCTATTGATCAAGAAGTTAAAGCAATCTCTTAAAATATATATAAATAGGCAAGTTTAAGGCCAAATTTGTAGCTTTGTGAGGAGCCTGAAAGGGGCAGCATTATTTGTGGCGTCCATGAGAAAACCAGGAAACAGCTTGTGATTTTATAATTACTCTGCTTTCCCCTACCTGTCTTAATCCCACTAACAGGAGGATATTTACAATGTCTTAATAGTGGACACAGGTTACTTGTCTTTGAATGCCAGTGCAGTTGCACTGGTTGATGCATCTGCAGGCTGGAACAACCAGAATGTCGTATCTGTCTGCCTGCCTTCACCTCCCTCTGATTACTGAAGTTTCAGTTTTGTGTGTGTGTGAACTGAATACACGCTGTATTCTTAATAAAGTTGGAATGTCTAGAGTAATTCTACAGACCTCATTTTTTAAATTTGAATTACACTTTTGTGTAACTTATTTTGCTAACTGTCTTGGCCTCTGACTCTGGGTTTAGATCTTGTATTTTTTGCCTACTTTTTCAAATAGATCAGAATTTTAAATGTGCTGAGGGAGAGATTTTCACTTCCTTAGTATGAGGCATATAAAATAATGGGGGAAAAAACCATGTTAAATGAAAAACTGAAATGTTAAATCTTTGTTCTGGAAGCAACTATGGGAAAATCTTAAGTGCTTATGCAAAGTGGTGGTAATTAATGTGAAAATTCTAGTTGGTGGTTGCTAAGGGGCTGATTTTTTAAAAAAAGGAAATCAATAGAAGTGTATTTTAAACTTCTTAAAGCAAGACTAAGTCAACTGTCTTAAACATTTAACTTTTATGTTGGTTTTGAGAGTAGCATAATACCACCATTCATGTCATTAAAGTTAGGTCAGCACTTCTGTTGAAAATCCTGTTTTTCAGGGGTCAGAACTTGTCCATAAAAATTGATTGAAACCAAAACATTTAAATATAATGTTTTCAATGGAAGCAATGTGCTTTTATTAGTTGTTTTTGGTTTTAAGAAACAGATGTGAAAAGAAATTGAAATCTTAATATATTTAATGCTGTTTTGCTGTTTTAATCTTTAACTGCTTCATAAAAAGTGAAATTAAGCAAATCTCTATTTTACACTCACGCTTTTAATCTGATTTTCTTGCATGTGCAATACTTTTTCCAACAAACTATTTTAGCAATGATATTTTTCAAGTTAATGTTTTTTTGAATAGGTATCCAATATTGGAGAGGATAATATTAATATTAATAAAGACTTTTAACTCTTCATAACTTGCTTTAGACCATTATAAATCATGATGATGACGTCTTGTTAGTAATGGGAAGCAAGATAAGAAAACTTTGCTTTCAGTAGTTTGACTTGTTGGTAGCAAAAATGGGTCTAATAAAAAGTAAAACAAAACAACCCCCAAACCAACCCTCCCCCCCATATTTTGAAACAATATGTAAGCATATATAGATTATGAATCTAATACCATATTATGAAATAAAGGAAAAATAAAGTAATGTGAAGGGTGGATTAATTATTTCCTTGCCAAGAAAATAATTACTTTAATAAGCATTATTTGACTTGCATCTTTCAGGATCAGGCCTTGTGTTTTGATCAAAGTTGATGTTAACTCACAGGGCAAAACTCCAACATTTTTGCAATAGGTTAATAAGGAAGGTATTTCAATTGCTTAAAAATACTCTGGTCACTATCTTGAATATTTGCTTTTCTCATTACAACATGGCCATTTGTAATGTTCTTGAATACTTGCTTCTCTCTAATTATCTAGTTTGTTTTAATTTTCACAGTGCTCTTGGAATATAAATACATCTGTGAAGTACTTTCTGATAAGGTACTGACATATTGCACAAGAAGATGATATTAGTAGGGGTGTATTGATAGATTTTTTTGGGTCGATACTGATGGCCCCATTTTTAAGGACCCATATCAGCCAATACTGATCTGATTCCAGTATTCACTGGGGCAGCTTGGAGACCAGCATCGAGCTGGTAAGTCTGGTGTGGAGGAAGGGGTGGGGGAGGCAGGGGGTGTGAAGGGGGCAGATAGAGGCCCCTGTGGTGAGGGAGGGATTGGGGCTGGGACAGGCACTCCTCAGCTGGGGCAGGGTGGGGTGCAGGAAGGAGCTGCAAGCGACTCATCTGGGAGGCACAGGAAGGGGTGGCTCCCGCTGCTGTATGCACCCCAAGAGGGCACAGGGGGCATGTGCCCCTGGATTTGCACACGGTATGTGGGCAGGCTGCAGCTGAGGGCTGGGACTGGCTGCTGCGCCAGGCTTTTCTTGGTGGGGGCTGGTCCTGGCTGCACTTGGGGCAGGCAGTGGTGGCACTGAGAGAGGGTCATGGGGGTGGGGGCTGCAGCTACCCCAAAATTTACTGTAGACCCCCGTATCCACCTCCCGACACCACAACCTCCCACCCTGAGAGTAGCCCAGTGGAGCCCCCTGCTGGGAAGATTCTGGCACATGCCCCAGCCCATAGTGAGAGCCCGCCCTCTCCCTGCCCTGTCCCATGTGCAGATCCAGGGGCACATGCCTCCATACCCTCCTGGGGTGTGTGCCACCCCCCACCCGCCCAACAAGCTGCTCGCAACTCCATCCCATGCCCCTCTCCACCTTGGCTGTGCAGTGCCTGCCCCTGCCTCACTTCCTCCCTCACCCCGGGGGGCCTCGATCTGCCCCCCGCCTTTCCCCCCCCCTCACCAGATTTACCAGCCCAATGTTGCTCTCCAAGTTGCTGGGCTGTACTTCTGGCTCCGTGCATACTATGCACAGGGAATTTATTGGCCACAGCAGGCAAAAAAAGCCGACTTCCGATACTGTCAGTTTTTCCCTTATATTGGCACTGATCTAATATGGGACCGATATGTCAGTGCATCTCTAGTTATTAGAGTAATAAGGAATCGCTGAGAGCAGTTGTTCCACTAAAATTTTAGAACTCCATTTTAACAAAAGAAAAATTCTTGAGAAACATGTCCCTTTTTTTAATAGGAGGTTGGAGCTTTATATTAGACTTTTTAATTAGTAAATCCCTTTACATTTACATTGGTCATAATGAATGTTTTACATGAAATAAGACAGTGCTAAATGTAGCTTCAGTCCTGAAGAGATTTATGTATGTATTTCATGCTTTGTTGGAAGTATCTGATATTGCATGAAGTTAAGTGTGTGCATGTGACTGGAATTGAAACCCATATTTGGTGTTTATCCCGGAACAAATGTGCTAAGAAATGGCAATTCTTATGACATAGCTTTTATAATGTATATGCACAAGCTAACTTTTCCACAACTTATCAGTTATGGCTTCACAATATTTTTTTTTTGCAGTTAGTCACAGACTAAGCTGCAAAAGTAGTATCTTGTTATAAAAGTTAGTGTGCTTACTATCTTACATAGCAGATGCACTAATAGAAATAGTCATTAGGATCTGTATTCTGCAGGGACCCATTTTTGGATTAATGTACAACCATTTATGTAGAAATCAAGGGCTGTGAATCAAAAGATAACTCTTGTTTCCAGTATACTGGAGTCTTTAAAAATTGTCTTTGAAAAATTGAAAGTAGTCTGGTTTGTTTTTATTGTGAAACCTATCAGGAAGAACAATTTACAGTCAATGCCATTCTTCACAGCTGAATGGAGAAGAGGTGCTTGCTTAGTGAAATGGAGCAGCTGCACTGGTTTTAGCTTGGCTCACAAAAACATTTGCTTTTTAATCAAGAACTTTAGTTTCTGTGATACAGTTTGTTTTCATGATGGAAATGGTGAGTTTTGCCATATGAGGCAGCTGTAGTATAATTGAGAGTATGTGAAAGCAAATTTAAATCTTAAAAACACACCTTTTAAAAGCAAAGTATTCATTAAAACTATCACTGAATTTTTAAAATAAATTAGAGAAAATTGGAAATGTTTAATGTAGGATCCTTCTAAAAATGCATTATTGCTTCAAATGTAAAACTGATGTAAATGTTTGCCTGAAACATTTTTCAGAACAGCATTTTTTAAAATCAGTCCTAAATTAATCATACATCACACACATGGGAAGATGTTAAATAGTTTCCAATAATCTTCTATTAAAACTTCTATAGTAATGTAGTGTGATGTTTTGATTTCCTTAAAGTACATATTTAGAAGTACAGTGGAGGCTTGTGTTTTTCATCTTTAGAATTTATTAGATGAAGCAGAGCATTTCAAGTTATAAAAAGATAAACGTGTATTTCCCTTAAAACAAAGAATGTATTCCTGTCGATTGAGTACAAGGGTCTTGTACCTCTAGAACTGTATAAACCAATTATTAAACTTCAGTTTAGTTTAATAATAAAAAAATTGTCAGTGCATAAATGAGCAATGGGGGAAGTAAGTATTCTGTGGAGTAATTAATAAAAACTCAGCCTCACAGTCTATTTTAGAACAGTGTAGTATCTTTCTTAGCAGCAATGTTTGACCGGCATAAGAAATACCTCGGTTTGCATCACAATTCAAAAAGTGCTGCCTGCAAGCTTAAAAAGTCGGGGGTTTTTAACATGTTGCAGGCACAGCTAATAGCTGTTCTGAACTTGGAAATATCAGATTTGTACCTCACACCAGACTTTCGCTTTTCATATTTGTGAGGTGTCCATGGTAATGGGATCTTTCGCCCTTCCCAGACCAGCTTTATCATTTCTCTTGTTGCCTTCTGCACAATATTTTGGGGGGGGTTTTCTGTTACCAACCATTTAATCAAGGTAAAACAAAAGAAGGTTCCCTTGAATAGCAATTTCTTGGTCAAGAAACTATTATGCTCTTCTCAGATGCAGGGGATGGGAAGGGAGTTGTTTATCTTATTTTACCTTTTCCATAAGTTTTAAGTCGAGCCTCACTTAGACAGGGCAGGTTCCAAAGAAGGCAGCGATATAAAATGAGTCAATTGTATCCCTATCACACTGACTTTTCTGGTCCTTTTCTGATCTGAGTAGTGCTTATCCATTAGCACAAGTATCACAGGTCTTGAATAATAACCAGTAACCTGAGGCATCAGGTTTGTATCATCTCTCCTACAAATTATATTTAGTTCCATGGAGTGCAGATTGGCTTGGGGACAGGTCACCCCGATTCCTCTGTAACTTGGAGTTTAGATAACCCCTTGGTTGCCTGCTAACATAGGTAAGAGATACCCAGATCATGTGAGTTGAGGTGGGAGAGAAATCCTGTTTTCTGATTGGGTCTGCAGCCCAGAGATCCATTGAGAAGCACCGAAATCATACTGATCATACTTAATAGATCAATATCTGTGTCCTATGTGCTGCATTCTGTGGTTGCTACTTGAGAATGCTACCTTTAGATGTGTTCCTTTCAAGTCAATGTATTGTGACTTAAAAGGTGAAAGAATGCTATCCTTACCCATTTATTTGATAAGCACAGACAGTTCACCAGTTTAGAGGCTGCAACCCATGACATTATCACAAGAGACATGGTGAGATGAGACCAGAGGAAACACATAGTCAGGCATGGATATGGTAGCAATATTTATCTTAGCTTTGGTCTTTTCTGAGCTCTAAACTCATGATTCTGGGATTGTCAGACTAAGGCTGTGGCCTGAAAGGCTAATCTGTGAAGTGGGGAAAGGGAAATCATGCCTCAAACAACTGCAGAGTTACAGTTCCTTTTTTTCAGGATTCTGTTAATTTAGAAATAAACATACAAAACAAAGTAACTCAAAACAGTTTCACTGTCCTCACAAACTTTTCTCCTTGTCCTTCTTTCTAGGCTTCTCAGTTCTCTCTAGCTAAGGCTGTCCCCCATGCAACGTCTGCTTACTACAGGTGCCCCTTCTCAAACTTCACATCAAACAGATGCAGAGAGCCTCCCCTCCCCCCCCCCCAACTCTGACTGTAGGTCTTCTGTCTGCTCTGGTGCATAAGAGGTAGAAGATTATATTTAAGGTTGTTGTTTGCATGGCTGGAACTTGGGGAGTAGCAGAGGAGCCACAGACCCTGAAATCCCATAAAACTCTCTGAATAGACATCAGTTTGTTGTGAGTGAATCCAACTACGGGGTTCCATGTGTTTCTAAACTCAGGTCTGGTCACAATTTTAGCTATGGAGGTTTCCATGAGATTCTCAGGTGCAGAACCTCTGGAGCACTGGGACACCCCAATCCAGACCTATATAACCGCTATGCTGCACTTTTCAAAGTGAAAGAAGTACCTGAGTTAGCTGTTTTAGAGCTTAAATTAGCCTGTGCAAAGCTCTGTCCTACCATGACTAGATTGCTTCTGGCACCCAAACCACCTCATTTGGATCTAACTTGGGTACTTTTAAACTATGCTGTATGTCTACACTACACTGAATGCAGCCTCCAAGGCTCAGTATAGACAGTCAAAAAGCACAAGGCTGAATTGATTCAATCTTTGCAGGTTAGTCTAATCTGCAAAGATTGAACCAATAAACAAATGAATAGACATTCAGTTTTGATTCAGGAAATGCAGCCACATGCCTGAGGTCTCTGGGATTTGCAGTCCAGACTCACAGCAGCAGGGGATTGCTCATCACTTCCTCTTCCTGCTTCCAGGTGCCTCTAGGTTTTGTAGTCCACAGGCGCAGCCAGCACCAGGTAAGCAGGGCAGGGTAGCTCTGTACTTGGAGGAAGGAAAGTTTAACCCCCCTCCCTGGCCCCAGACCCCAGCAGGGATTTGCCTGGGGCGTCAATGAGCTGGCCAGTGAGCTAGTCCTCACTGTTCCAGCTAGGGAGCAGTGGGGTGGGGCAGACAGCCAAGCCTAACCCAGGGCTACAAAGCATGCTGGGATGCTGGGGGACTGTGATTTAATTTGAACCAGGAAGGAGTCTGGCACAGAAGTTTCATAAACCAGTTTGACCAAAATCAGTTAATTCTGATACTATATTCAACCAGGTTTATCTTAAACCAGTTTCAGCCATTGTGAATCTAGTTTATATGCACTGAGCTTCTGTTCTGTTACAGCTTTAAACCAATTTCTGATGACTTAAACCAGTTTATGTGTAACTTCTGTCCCTAGCCCAAGTCTGGTTTTGACCTTTTCTTTGGGTAGGCAGGCCACATTAATCTTGCTGTCTTGTAGAGCTGCAGTTGCTCTTTGCGTAGGAGGTCATCTTTCTTAAAGTCTTTTCTCTTCCTGCTTGTGTGCTTCCTGTCACGAACCCTACTATAATTTGAGTGGTTCTTGGGCTGTCATGAAGGTTTTCATATTTACTAATATGGCTTTTATGGTGTTGTTGAAAAGCTGTTATGCTGTGTTCTTTTACATGCTTTTATCACTGTGTATTATGTTATGCTGTCTGTAACTATGATTTTAGAGACGTGGTTTAGCTAAAGGAAATGTAGAATACATACTTAAGGAGAAAGGAGTGTGTGAAACTGTTAAGTATCTCTTGCTGTTATGTTACAAAGATAGGTGCCATTCCCAATCACAGGCATAAGGGGCTACCGTTGAGGTGGATACCCAAGATATTAATAGGAAAAATAACCCCACAATAGCTAAGTCATTGCAGCATAATGAGCAATTAGCTAAAGGAGTTCTAGCTGCCCCGGCAGGAAATAATTCTCTATAGGATTCTGAAATACATGAGGAGTTGGGACAATGCTGATAGGGGGTGGGGAACCTGGGTGGCAAGCAGGCTGGCTTGGAGGTATTTAAGGGGGGCTATGTTGTACATAAGAGGGGTTTTTAGATGATCCCAGGTTTTGGGAAAGGCCAAGTCCTCAGTGGTCAGGACTGGCAGGATCAGCAGGAAGACTAATCTTTGATAATACTGGCAGGCTAGCTTTCCTTGAGCACCCATGCGGGTTAGCGGGGGGGAGGGTAATCACCTTTCCGTTTGCTTCACTCATTCTCTCCCCCACCTCCCAGCCTCTAAGATATACTGTTACTCCTGTAGCCAGGTGAAAGCAGCACAGGGTTTCTCCCACTGCAGAAAACATAATCAGTGCCCAGGACAGATACCCCTGTCACCCTGCCCTAGTTACGTTACTGCGGGACTAGGTTGTAGTCAGATGAAAGGGTAAGAAACTTAAATATGTCTTTTTATTTTGTCTTCACACTTACAATCAGTTTTCCTTGTGTATTTCTTTTCCCCCTATATAAGAAGACAAAGCAAAAGTATTTATTAATGATTGCTTATGGTAAAGAGTGATCTCAGGGTGGATGACATTCCAGCCTAACCTGTTCTGTGGAAAGGGGGATCTAACTTTTTTTCACAACCCAAGAGGAATGATCCGGAGCTGGCAAAGGGCAGTGGACCTAAAGCTTGCAGGGATAAAATGTTATCCTAGACTAGAGCAATCCTTGGTCTGTTCCCTAGAGACAAGCAGTAGGAAAGTGGGGAGAAACTCAGGGTTTCAGGGTACCCCACCGATGGTTTTGTTACACTTCCCCTGAAAGAGTAATAGGCACTGGTCCTCTCCCACCTGTGACTTGTGTGTAGAAAGTAATTTGCAGTTAGTAGTCCATTTGTTCCATTAAGGGGGTAATTCATTGTCATTATGGGTTCTCTATCACAGTGGTTCCCAACCTTTTTATGCTACAGACCAGTAAATTGCAGACCAGCAGTGACTAACATACTGTGGGCAGGTAGCCAACCCTTTTTTTATACTTAGTATAAAAAAAGGGTTGGCTTCCAGTACACAGTATGCCGGTGACTTCCAGACTTCTGGTTTGGCAGCCAACCCTCCTATGGACCGGCAGCCAGCCTTTTGCAGCCTGTTACCAGGCCACAGCCTGGGGGTTGGGAACCCCTGCTCTATCATAGCTTCTCAGATAGTCTTACTCTGTTACTTGTCAGGGCCCAACTACAAAATGGAAACTGAAATCCATAAAGGTTGCAGGATGGTCACATTCCATGTGCTGGAAACAATACAAAGTATGATTTGTGAAAAGAAATAATGATCACAAAAAAAGGTTTTAGTCTGTGATTTTAGATAGATATGTGCCCAGATGTCATAGTGGTTTCGTGAAAAATATGAGTTGGCGTGTAACCAAGTTGTAAAGGGCCGCAATGGGTGCATTGTGTCTTCAAGAAACACATGCTTCTCAGGGCCTGTTATGTTTACCTTTATCTTTCATTTGTGGCCATATTGACCAACTTGGCTTACTACAGGAATGTGAATGGATAGTACTTCTTATTTTGGCTACCCTTGGGTTATCTGCGTTCTGAATTCAAAATGAAGCTTTGAAGCGGTTTTTTTTTTTTTTTTCCTAGTCTGGTCTGTACAGTGTCTGGACTCTGAGGATACTCTTGAATGTATATGCATTCTCTGAATATCTGTAGATGTACTATTTTATGATTATTTTTTGTACTACTAAATATAATTTTGCTGCATAATCTATATAAATGTACTTTTCTTAACATTTGTTTATACTCAGACTCAAAAGAAATGGTGTTCCTGGATGAACTGATGCAATATCTAATACAAACACTTTGCATGTATTGGTCCATACAGCAGGATTTTAGAAGTCCTGAGCCAACTTTTATTCAAATTCTTTTTTCATCAAGTTTTAAAACTTGATGTCTAAAACTTCCTAGCAGGAAAACAGAAAAGGTAGAAAGACATTTTTATCATGACTAGCTTTGCTGTTTGCCACTTACAGTGAAAAGAAGAAAACTAAAATTTAGTGATTCCTGTACTCTGAAATGCAACACTTGTAACTTCTGTTCATTAGACAAAATGTAAGTGTTTGCTTTATCCTAACCAATAGTTTTGCGTTCAAGTATATACAAGAGTGTTTCTTGATATTACAAAAAGGGTCTAGAGCAAGGGTTTCCAATCTTTTTGGGTCAGCATACACCTGGTGGCCAGTCAAGAAGGCAGGAGTCCCCTGGCAGCCAAACGAATGAGTGGGGTGGGGAGGGGATTCCCCAGCCGCCACTCGAAGAGCAGGGGGTCCCACAAAGGCTGACTGGCCATCCCAAGTACCCCCTGGTTGAAAACCCCTGGTCTAGAGGGGTATGTCATGAGGCTTTTGCTTGACTCAGCATAAGAAAACATGTCTCTGGCTCAAAGCGTTTTTTAAATGAGTAAAGTTTAAGATTTCTCAGTAAATAAGGAAAAATAAAAGAACACCAATATATTGAGTTATGTGAACTCTAGACAGGATAGCAATTCTTTACTCTGTCCTTAAGGTACTGGCTAGAACAGGTGCAGGCAAGATGTGGCCTGGGGGCGGATCCAGCCCTCCAGGCATTTTCATCTGGCCCGCGGCACCCACCAATGAATTTTGCCCTGCCCAGTCCTTCCACCCACAAGGATAGTAGCAAGGCATCCACACATATGCGCCCCCCCAATATACCCTATTGTGCCTCGCTTCCACCCTGGTGGGCAGAAGGTTCGGCCTCGCTAGCAGGAAGCTTCTGGGCAGGGCGGCTGCTGCTTCTGTTGCAGCCACCTCCATGGGAATCTGCTTGGCTTCCCAAGTGTTCAGCTCGCTCAGGGCAGAAGTTGGAAAGTAGTGGGAGTGGAGGCCAGGGTGGAGGCGGTGACGCTGGAGCTGGAGCTGCAGATGGGCCGAAGCATGGAGAGCAGTGCACCTGCAGGGTGGGAGGGAAGGAGCACGGAGCTTGGCTGGGCAGTGCGTGGGTGTGAAGGCGGTGTGGGGACCCCCCAGATACTCCCCCACATGGCATGCAGCCCCTGTTGCCAGCAGCAGTAGTAAGCAGGGCCTTCCAGGTGCTCAGGGCGCTCATGCCCAGAGCAGGTTCTAGTGCCCGGTGGGGTGCAACTCCGACCAGTACTGTGCACGAGGGCGAGGAGCGCAGCCTGCCCAGCCACCTCTACTGCGGGGGCTCCACACTGCATGCCTGCAGTTCCCGCACTTGCACTGGGGGAAGCCTGGTGCTGGAGCCAGCTGCCTTCCCCACCCCCTGGTGCTCAGGTCTCCTACTCTGCCAGGAGTGGAGGGAGCCCCACACCCTTCTTCCCTGTGAAGTCCAGTGTGGAGCTTGCCCCCGGTGTGACTGCGGGAGCTGCAAGCATGCTGTACGGAGCCCCAGCGATACAGATGGCTGAGTAGGCTGCGTTCCTCCGGCCCTGCCCATGGGTCCAATGCTGGCTAGAGCCATGCCCAACTGGGCACAAGTGCCTTGGCCCTGCAACTCCCCGGCTGCTGTGCACCATGTGGGGGAGTGTAGAGGGTCCCCAAACCCCCCCCACCCTCTCTCAC
>NW_017728886.1:46111505-46124430 GCF_001723895.1 Crocodylus porosus
CCCACACACCCCAGCAACTCTCCCTCCCAAAAGGAATGTTGGGAAAGGGGCAAGGGGCAGGATTTCCGATGGCAAAGTTCAGGGGCTAGGGGGTGGGACTGTCAGCCCTAATATGGTAACCAGGGGGACAGGTCATCCATCAAGTGGCGGGGCTACCCTCCACAGCTCACCAAAACTCGTTAACAGCCCTCCAGCCGAAATAATTGCCTGCCCCTGGGCTGGAAGCACTTACCTGTATTTAACAGTTTTATTTAGTCGATTAACTCTGACTATTTTAAATTGACTTTTGACTGAATGTGAAAATTTTAATCATTGTATACATTTTATTGTGTACAAAACATTGGCAAACTATACACAAGAAGTAAACCAAAAATGAAGAAACAATTGAGTTGCTTGGCTGGAAACTTTGGGGTAGCAGAGGAGCCATAGAACCCAAAAGTCCATAGCTCTAGTTCCACAGTAGCCTGATAAGTCAGGTTTTGAAAAGGCTGGTAACCCTGAACATCTAAGAAGTTTGGGAGCCTAAAAGCCTGGGAGGCTGGCATTTCACTAACCCACCAGCAGAATGCAAATCAGTCTGAAAAATCTTCTAGCTCTTGTTACGTGACAGGTAGGCCACTAACGGTTTTTGCCACCCAGCAGCTGCAGAGTTTCCCCCATCCGGGTAGCCAGGAGTCTGCATTCTAGAAGCACTTATTGTTCTGTACCTACCAGTAATTCAACAGTCAAGTCTCTGAGAAATCTGGGAGCTGAAGGAGAAATGTTTGGTTTTCATCTGTTTCCTGAAATTAAAATGTTTTCACAGAATGTTTTCATTTTGTCAAAATGAAAACTGAAACCTTTTCACCAGAAATCTTCTAATCATTGCTACATGGGCCAGTGCAAAGAACAGCTGGGCCCAAACTGGTTGGATGTTAGGGAACTACCATCTTAGTATTCACAAAATATTTAAAAGCCTTGCTTTGTTCTCCATGCCACTTGTCAATAAAGCCTTGAGACAAATGCTTTGGTAATCTGCAGTGCTTGTACCTGAAAGATGCAACAAAAGATGTGCTGTGTTTGACAAAACAGAATTTTTTTTAATGTGCTTCCCTTCTAAAACAGCTGATTGTAATATTCATGGTGATATTCCACTGTGATTATAAACAAGCTAAGTATTTTCTAGGAATTATCACTTGAACTATATTCCACTGTTTATCTACGCTTTCTTTTGTATGATTTAATTTTCAATTATTAGGACACTAGTGTAAATTCCGGTATCGTAAATGTCAGTTTGTTTTTCCTGCAAAAGTAATACTATTATTTCCAAGTTTCATATGGAAATAAAAAGGACCAAGAACTCTGAGCAAGCTTCTTGTATATCAGAGTGAAAAATGCCAACAACTATGGACTTTGTTCTTGTTGATTATTAAAACAACTATTGGATAATATTTGAGGGAAATACCATATTTTTTTGGATACAACATACTTGTCCCCAAAAAAACAGCTCCTGGAAATTGTCATATGCATTATACATGAGAAATATAGTAAAACTCTTTCTCCCAGTTACCAGCAAAAGTAAAAGTAAAATCTGCAGTTGACCCACAGGGAGCAGATCCAAGAACAGGTTCTGCTTCCTAGCTACTACTACTCTGTTACTTACCACAAGGAAAGATCTTTTTTCTGTATTTATGTCTTTCAAAAACAAGATGTGTATTATATTCCAAAGTGTTGTATACAAGAAAATATAGTATATTTTCCATGTTGTTTTTCAGAGGAAAAAAGTCAATGAACCAGGAGCGTCCTTTACAAAGCTAGCTTTAAAGTTCCTAGAAATACTAAATCAGCTTAGAACAGAAAAGTAATCGGAAAACAACACTTTAATCCTAGTTAATCCACATTATTGACCTATTGGTTCTTAAAAATATTATGTAGTCCTTAATCTTCTGTTGCGTGGAACTGATTACTCAAAAGAGAAGTATGATCAACAGATTAGCTGTTCTTTTGTTTTATGGATGTTGTTGTTTTTGCCATTTCCCAGGCATGTTTAATCAAAGTCAAAGTCTGTTTTTTTTAGCCCATCTCATATACTATTCCCAAACTGTAAGTAGCTCACTTAATAAAAATGAGAGCGACTTCCATTTACTCTGTTCTGCTGGCTCAGTCTTTTTTTATTTTCCTTTTTCTTTGCTTCTTCAGTCCCTGCTTACTTCTCATTTCATATAATATTTAAAAGACTGATTTTGCTAAACACATAGTAATTTGAAATAAGTGCAGAGGAAAAGAAATGTGTTATATGTGTCCAACATAATGATTTGCATTTAAAGTAGCTCCTATCATATGAGAATCTTAATCTGCTTTACAAATATCACTGTTTGATAGGTAAATCATTTTTTGTGCATCAGAAGTTTAAATGGAGGGCCTAAGTACAGTGACTTAACTACTCAAGGATTAAAAAAAATTCTAATCTACACAGTCCATATTTTAAGACGGGTAGGCAACGTTTTTTGGCCGGAGTGATGAAAAACACCGCAATGCCTACCGTGGAAGGTGCCAGACTGCCAGCATGCCAGAAAAACAAAATGAGGGCAGGGGGTATATGGCAGGATGCCCTGTAGCCCTGCTGCCCCTTCCCTCCCACCCAAAGCCCCTACCCCCCCAGCCCTGGCTCTGTGGCTGTCAGCAGCTACCCTGTCTCTGGATAATTGCTGGAGCCCAAGCTGCTCCCAGCAGGGTTTGCAGCATCGCAGCTACCTGCTGGGCACAGCCCAGGATCTGGGCTAGCAGCAGCTACCCAGAGTTGGGGCTGGTCACACTTGGGAGGCTGCAAACAGCTGTGCCAGGCTCCAGAACCCAGGCATCAGCTCTGTACCGGTGCGTGCACGAGCGCCTTGGAGCAGGCAGCATGGAGCTGATGCCGGAGCTGTGGAGCCCAGCACAGCTGTTTACAGCCTGCCTGCTGCTTGCTGCAGCTACCCAGAGCCCAGGCTGGCTACAAGCAGCTGCGCTGGGCTCCGGAGCCCAGTCACCAGCTCTGCACCGGGAGCAGGGGAGAGACTGGGGTTGTGCTGCCTCAGGCCCCTCTCCTACGTTGCTCCAAGGTGTGCGTGCATGTGCCAGTATAGAGCTGTTGCCTGGGCTCTGGAGCCAGCAGGCAGCTGGGATGCTGCAAGCTCTGCTGGGAGCAGCCCAGGCTCTGTCACCAGCAGCAGCTACCCAGAGCCAGGGCTGGCTGTGGTGTGCCAAGCAAAATGGCCTTGCATGCTATGCTCGGCATGCGTGCCAGGGTTGCTGACCCCTGTTTTAAGCACTAGTAAAGTCCTTATGCCATCCACATCAAGGTAGTACTGTGCTACCTTAATTCCGGTAAAGGTTATCATGATAGTGAGCTTCAGAATTCTTAGTCTTGGAGTTCAAAGAAGCACAAACCACACATTTGTATATTTGCTTGTCAGCTGCAGTTGTCATGAGAGATTCAATACAAGAAATCCACAACAAAAAGCATCAGGTTTTATTATTGAATCAAGATTAAATTTAATTTGTTTTGAGTTGCGAAGCCCTTGCTGCCTGAACTGCTTGCCATGTACAGAAACGTTGTTTTGATGGAATAGCCAAAAATCTTATAGGTTTGGCTGGTGGATTTCTTTTGCCATTATATTCCATTTAAAAGGTAGCTTTGTTACCATATGAAAAATCTGTATTGAATTTTATAGAAATTGTAGACTTATAGTAGAAGCTACAATAGTAGGCAAAAATAACTTATCCCTTGAACATCTGTGCCTTGTAAAGTGAGGCTGGGTTTTAGAACACAGATTTCAGGATAAATGATTTAGGAAGAGAAGCTGAGAAAATAACGTCAAAATGTAAAAACAGTTGAATACAAAAGTAAATTAAAAAAAATAGTTTACCTGATTGCAAGCCTCTTGCCTACTGGAAGATGGTAGGAACAAAACGTTAAGTCCCCATACTTTTCTTCTTCTAACTCCTCCTCCTCCTTCACTTCTGGTAGCACCTGCTTTCATCCTTGTCTGGAATCAAAAAGGTAAAGGTTTTTTACG
The DNA here is from genome assembly GCF_001723895.1 of Crocodylus porosus. Classification (NCBI taxonomy): domain Eukaryota; kingdom Metazoa; phylum Chordata; order Crocodylia; family Crocodylidae; genus Crocodylus; species Crocodylus porosus. Next base: position 46,115,543 of record NW_017728886.1, read on the forward strand.
AGAACAACAACTCACTAGCAAGCTAGATGGATAAATAGATTTCTGTCCTACATCTTTTTAGTTATATACCTCAAAAACAAAGTAAGAAAAATAATAAAAAGGGAATGACTACTTGGTGTCCCTGCTTTCTTTCCCTTCCATCCTTTTCACCTTTGACAGAGACCTGTAACAAAAATGCTTTAGTGAACAATATTCGCGTGCATCTTCCCCTCCCATCCTGTAGAAGAACAGTGGGGACAGTTGGTGGATGCAGCAGGCAGCACCTATGGAAGTGGATGTAATTTTTAATGTACTGCCTGTAGTGCTCTTCATCCAAAGGAGACATCTTACACAGTTCAGCCAATGAAACTCATTATTTGTATTAATGGTGTATGTGGATATGGTTTATACAGCTGATATACAGTTCTGCAACAGAGACTGAGTCTTCACTGCTTATGGAATACAGATGTTTTTGTAGGGATGATTCCTGATATGCAAGGGATAAGGATAACTTACTTGATCAAAGACTAGGTAAATAATCTGTTAATGGTAGTTTTAGATGCCTCTTTTTTCTCTGTAGGAGAATAACAAAAAGAACAAAACAGAACAAAAAAGAACAAAAAAAGTCTTAAACTCTTGATAATAAGACCAAAACCCCTTATATTTTAATATTAAATGCAATTGTTTGTCCCAAAGAATGACTATTTTGGAAAAGAAAGTTGCCATAAAAATAAGCTAGAATGCAATGCTTGCTTTAGGAATAAATCCAAAGGAAGGTGTACTTCAAACTTAAAAACTACAAATGAAGTAGTGAGATAAAGGATCTCAGTTCCCCAGTCTCCTGTGTTGAAGTTACTGCCTCAATAGTAGCAACTATTGAGTCAGAGAGTCCTGACCTTTTGATTCAAAGGGTTGTTCCAAAGTACTTGAAGAGTGAGTCCACTGAGGTGTAACTGGTTGAAATAAAGTTCCCTGCATTAATAAGAAATGAGACATTTAATATACAGCTGCAAGCTAAAAACTCTGCTGACAATGAGTCTATTGATTGCAGGAACTGCAGATAAGGATGCCAGGGATGTTGACCTTTAACCCTTTTCTTGACATCAGTGAACAAAACCCCAAAATATTTTCTAAGGAGCAAGCATGAACAATCATCCTGATCAGCCACTCATTTGCTGTGTACATTGGAAAGTTCTATTTTTTAGGCAAATTTGCTCAGAATGTCCTTTTTCTGGCTATTTTCTTCAGTTTGTTTCTTTTTAGGTTGAGCAGGATGGCATAGGTTTCTAAGAGAGAAGCTCAGGAGCCTCAACAGTTGCATCATGGCCAGGTTGAGTCTTGCACTGAGCAGCCTGGGAGAAATTACAGAAACCTGTGAAAGGCTTTAGTGAAGGCCTAAGCATAAAAATTTCCCAAGGGGAAAAGTAGAGCAAATAAGGCTAAAATGTGCATCTGTTTAATCAGTTAGGGCCTAGATTGAAGCTCATACTAAGTGGCGATCATGGGCTACCCTTGCCTGGACTTCTTAGAGATAACACACTTGTAACCCAAAGGATAAAAAGTGTTTATACAAACCTAAAACTAAATCTAGGGCCAGCTAATTCTAATGAATGCAAGTGAGAAAATCCACAGGAGGAAGTTTGACATGCAACACCTCTTCTTTTTTGGAGAATATTTCAGTTGGTTTGAACCCATTCACCCAGGGAAAATTGAGGTATGAATATATCTGGACAGATATGTTTATTTCACTCCCTCACATTTGTATGACTAGTTCCATTAACTTAAATGGAACTATTTAATACAAGGATGATTTGAATGAGAATAAGTTTATATGGACTAGCATCAGATTGACTTGTAAAATAGATAATTTCTCATGTTATTAAAATGAAAATGTTCTCTAGTCCAACGAGAAAACTGGGTCTATGCCCAAGGTCTATTTCAGGTTGGGTTTGTTGGTTTGTTTTTTTTAAACCAAATTGGTTCAGCTATATATGAGAGCAAAGCTAGGGCAAAAATGTTATGTTCATTGTTTTTAAATATTTTGCAGAAAGGACTTTTGAAACTGTCAGTTTGGGGGTGGGTGTTACTTTCTGCTGTCTCTGGGGAAATCAGCTCAAATTACAAGACTGAAAAATTGTATGGCACTGACACAGAGTGCCCTCCAGCAGGGTACTTGCTTGGAACCACTGCAGTCTTGTCTGATCTCTGAGAGCATCACCTGAAGCCAGCCCAGGCATGGTTTTCAAAGCAAGGGGGAGCCATTATTCCTTCCCACTTTCAAATTCAGGTATTTCGGTACCTCAAACTCCCTGGATCTCTGTGGCCCTGATTTATGGAGTGAGCATCCAGTTCCAATCTTAAAAGAGGGACTTTGCCTCTTGTTGGGAAGACCCAGCACCATCCAAAGTTTCAAAAAGCAAATCAGTCTCTTCAGTAAAGGTGAAGGCCACCCAGCCAGGGATTCTGTGCCCCATATAAAGAGGTTAAGCACTTCCTCTGTCTCCAGTCCAACTTGTACAGCTGTGAGCACCCTCAGAGGTACTCAGCTGTTCCTCTGCAGTCTTTCCAGCTTCCTGAGATCCTCATGGTCTTCTTCAGGTCTTCTTTTCGTCTAGACTCTTCCAAGCTCTCAAATTGATCCCTGACCCCAGACTTCCTTTATAAGGCACTGACAGCCCTTCATTTACACTCCTTTCTTCATTGTTATGCTCATCTTCCCTCCAGGCTCCTGTTTGTGGGCCATCTCACCTTTGTTTAATATGTCTACAGAGTTATTAAGACGCTGTGGTTCATCTAGTCTCTTCCCACATGTCCCACCTGTAGACAGCCCTGGCACTTACCAGGGACTCTATTAACCCTTCTTTTCCTATGTGCCAATATTATACATACATTGAAGAATGCAACACTATAAAGAAAGAGACTTGGGGGTCATCGTTGACCACAAGATGAACATGAGCCTGCAATGCAATGCTGTGGCTAATAAAGTGACCAAAACGCTGGCTTACATCCATAGATGCTTCTCCCCTCGTACTCAGCCTTGGTGAGGCCGCAGCTGGAGTACTGCGTCCAGTTTTGGGCTCCACAATTTAAAAAGGATGTGGAGAAGCTTGAAAGAGTCCAGAGAAGAGCCACACGCATGATCAGAGGTCAGGAAAACACCTTATGACGACAGGCTGAGAGCCATGGGGCTCTTTAGCCTGGAAGAGCGTAGGCTCAGGGGTGATCTGATGGCCACCTATAAGTTTATCAGGGGTGACCACCAGTATCTGGGGAACGTTTGTTCACCAGAGTGCCCCAAGGGATGACGAGGTCGAACGGTCATAAACTACTGCAAGACCATTTCAAGCTGGACATAAGGAAGAATTTCTTTCCTGTCCGAGCCCCCAAGGTCTGGAACAGTCTGCCATCAGAGGTGGTTCAAGCACCTACATTGAACACCTTCAAGAGTAAATTGGATGCTTATCTTGCTGGGATCCTATCACCCCAGCTGACGTCCTGCTCTTCGGGCGGGGGGCTGGACTTGATCTTCCAAGGTCCCTTCCAGCACTACTGTCTATGAAATCTATAATAACAGGAACTCAATTAACACAGATGTATTTTAATAAGCCTCATAGTCTATCACAGTCACATACAGGTTTCTTTAGTTCTTCTGTTTAAAATCTCTGCAAATGTTGTCCTTGCTGAGAACTTACAGACTCTCTCAGATGCTAATGCTGAGCAGACTGTGTAGGCAGCATCCTCGCAGAGCAGCTGAGCATACTGCAACCCAAAACTCAAAGGAGTCAGAAGAACTTTTTTTGTAATTCATTTTCCCACCTGCTCTAGTTACTGATGAAGCTTGAGACATGTTGAAACTGCACATGTTAATCTAAAGTTAGCTTCTCTTGAATCTGCTAGTGTCAATGCATATATAGTTTTACTCTGTTTACAATATATTCCAAGCCTGCCAGTCTGGTAGCATTCTTTCCCATGCTTATGGCTGCAGTAATTTATTTATGAATGCCTCGAACAAACATAACAACTGGCGACAAGCATTAAATCAACCTTAAGAATTCACTTTAATTGTAAGTACTTGAAATCTGATGGAAACTAAAATAGCTGCTTATACTGGAACAACTTCGGTTTATGGTAGCACCCTGGAGGACTGTTCTATGTATATAAAGCAGCTGGAGCAAGTTTTTTTGCAGTAAATGAGATTTCCCCCACAGAAATGCATAGCTACATTACTGAGTTTAATAGTAGGAAAAACATATAGTTTGCTGTGCAGCTTGTTTATCACAGAAAAGCCAGCAAGCAAGATCTTTAAGGAATTAGTGAAGATTGTCCAAGAGCATCTGGCACCTAAACCAGTGGTTATCCCAAAAAGGTTCAGGTTGCATAAGAGCAGTCAACTTGAAGGTGAATCTGTTTCCTGTCTTGTGACAGTTACGGAAATTGTCTGAACACTGGAATTTTAAGGATGGACTTAATGAGGCCCTTGGAGACAGATTTGTATGTGGGCAACTTAATGAAACCATATGAAGGAAGCTCTTAACTGGGTTTGGGTGGGTGAGAGGAAGACTTCACCTTTACATGTGCTGTTGAGATTGAAATAGCAATGGAAACTGCAGCAAACTCCATGGCATGGAGGAGTGCCTATGGAAATAGGGATGAATGAGTTATTAAATATGCAGGTGAAGAGCTAGGGCGGGCAGCAACTTGATGTGTGCTCTTGGTGTAGTCAAGGATCTCACATCCCAGCTAATTGCTTGTTTAAGGAATGCTACTGCTGAAGTTTCAGTAAAAAAAACACATATCCAGGTAGTGTGCCACGCTAAGAGAAATAAAGGAGAGTGCAATAAGACTTTCAGCAACATGTTAGAAATTGCCAAATAAGTCAGGCCATGATAGGGGGAACAGGTGCCCTGAGCAGCTCCATGTAGGTCAAAAGGTATTGGCTCATGATTACAGCCTGCATAAATGGCAAGCCTGCATTTGTGAGTGCACAAATAAGTCGTTTATTGTACGCAGTACAAGTGGAGCATAATATTGTTTGACACCACCACATAGACCAGTTACAAGAAACAGGCGTCACTGGCCAAACAAACGCACACCAGCAGCCATTGGATCCCCACCTGTTGTTGGGTCATCAGCTTTGGAACTTGCCTGTAATGCTACACCAGACAAGACTAGTGCTGACAGGCCAGAACCTGATAACACTGAGCTGTCAGCTTCCAATGAGGAGATTCCTGAATCCAGCATGGATGAAGGAAAACCACCTCCTCTAGGCTGTGTTCAAGAGAGAAGTAGCCACTATGTGGGAAGGAAATGTAAACATGAACCCCGACATAGTGCTTGGTACAGCATAGTCTCAGCGAAGGAGTCAGGAAGGTGATCACCGTCATCCAGAAAGGAGACACAAGCCACCTAAGAGTCTGTGTATTATGCCACTGTCATTTCAAAAGCAGGGGACAAGATGTGAGATACATGAATGTGTTGAAGCTTCCCATGACTGTAAAGTTAGTTTCTGTTGAATATGCTAGTGCCAGTATATTTCGTGCCTGCCAGTTAGTATGCTTTCCCACACTTGTGACTGGAGTCATTTATGTATGAATGCCTTGGACAAACGTAACGGGGCTTGATATCAGAAGTGAGAGAAGAGGCCTGCCTCTCTTCTGTTCTTTCCCCCACTAACTGGTATTGTAAAGGCAGTAGCTGCCTGATTCTGATGTAGGTGGTTAACAGTCAAAAAGTGGAAAAGAAAGTCTGGGGCTGGGATTGGATTGGTAGAAAGGAAAATGACTGTCAGTTGAAAAAAGATTGAAACTGAGACCAGTAAGGGACTGGGACTGGATTGACAAGGAGACCGAGGGACAGACAGGATGTGATTCATTGGGCAGAAGACTCAGGACCTTTAGAATGAGGACTTGGGAGCCAATTAATTATGCAGGAGACTGATGTGTGAGCAGCTAGGGGAAACTGGGATTGGGATTAGAGGGGTCGGGGGAAAAAAGATCAGAATGGTAGGAGAGGTAGAACTGCAAGCAGCTTGACTGTAGGGGAGAACTAGATGCGTCTTGGCAAAAAAATTAAGACAAGAAGCCATGGAATGGAACTTGGGGTAAAGACATTGAATGAGGAGCCTGAGGTGGAAGACTGGGAACCCATAGTGTTGGAGGTGAAAGAGGTTGAAGGAAAAATTAGTTTTGGGAAGAGAGTTTGGAGTTGGAGAGGGGAAGCAGAACTCAGTCAGCAAGAAGAGAAAAATGGGACAATCTGGGGAAGAAGGTTAAGAAAACAAACTCTTGGGAAAACTTCCAAAGTGCCTACACCCCCTCTCTAGTTTGTTAGGCTGACCGTCTCCTACAGCTATCAGCTTCTTCATTAGCTCAAGTGATTATAGGTCTGTATAGTGATACCACCCTCATTCATTTTGCATGGGTGTCATTATGATAGTGCTTTATTATTTTTTTCCAGTTTACTTAAAAACACACACCAGGTTAAAAGAACAACCAAATTGCATAAGCAAGCACTCAGAAATTACAAAATACCAGAATGTAGTTGTATCAGTAGAACAAAGGCTACTGTAGAAACCGAGGCTTCTTTGGACAACCTAAGGAACAAGCTCTCTCAAAATAAACTGTTTTTAGTCTTTCCTCCCCATGAAAGATCTTGAGTTTTTGACCTCCTCCTAATTTGGGGCAACAACTGCATTTTCAAAAAATTAAAAAAAATATGGGAGACACTTTCTGGACAGTAGTAATTAACACTTTGTCAATTAGAAGTCGTCTCACGAATTCCTTCAAGTTTTCACTCGGAAGGTTCCATCAGGAAAGGAATAAAGTTGTTTATAGGCTTTCCTGGTTTGTATTTCTCAAGTGACAAACCCAAACCTGATTTTAGCAAGCTACTTCAGTATATGTCTGACTTGAAGGTTGTGAGTGGTCTGTTTTGACTGAGGTGTACTTGGTAGCTGTGTTGGTCTGAGACAAAAAGACATACAAAAAAGCTAAAACTCTTGGTTCCAAAATGATACCTTTTATTGGACCAACTGGAATATGGCAAGAAAATTGTCCTTTTCTGCAAGCTTTTGGGATTAAAGTCCCTTCATTGGGCTCTAGGTAAAGTGTAGATGGTACAAGATGGTAAGAAGTCACCATAGGTAGGAAATGAACTTAATTTTTGCACAGAGGGAGCTGAAGATAGAAGGCTGCCCCTGTGCTTGTAAGCTGTTTTGGAGCCTGGGCAGGTTCTGGATCTGTCAAATGTATTTCTACTTTCCTTTTCTGGGGTAGTGGGACTCCTTAATCCATCTGCTTTCTGTCCTGGAATCAAAGTTACGTTCTTCAACCTGCAGTTGCTTAGGTGCAGTTTCTTAGAGCAGTGTTTCCCAGTGTGCCACGGCATAAAAGTGTGCCGTCAGAAATGAACAGGTGTTCCACGGAATTCTGCCATGACAATGAGCTACAATAGGTACGAGGATGGGGAATCAACAGGTGTGCCACGGAAAATTTTTATTAATGTAAGTGTGCCTTGGGCTGGAAAAGGTTGGGAAGCACTGTCTTAGAGTCATTCTACCTCATTGAGTGCATCCAGAGGAGCGTTCACGTGCCTCTTGCCCCACCTCAAACCCCTTTGAGGCGGGTCAAGAGGCACGTGCGGGAGTGAAAAAATATTTTGAAAATTAGACCCCTGGATATCCAGGGGTCTAAAAAAACCGCTCCACAGAAGAGCAGAGCAAGGCATGGTCCCAGACCATGCCCAGAGCCAGCAGGGAGTCAGTCCTCCAAAACAGATGCTCTGGTTTCGGCCAGAGCATCTGTTTGGTGCTCCTGCTGCCCCCAGCCCCCAGTGCTGTGCAGGGTAAGGGGGGTGGGATTCATGGGTGTGGGTGGGTGAGGGATGGTAGGGGGACATGGTGGGGTTTAGGGAATGATGGGGGGGATGTCCCCAGGGCTGCAAGGGGGAGTGAGGACCTGGCCCAGATCGGTTTGCCTCACTACTTTGGCTTTGCACCGGAGTGGGTCTCACGGCTACGGGAGGCGTGCACAAGAGTCATGCCTCCTGGAGCCATGTGACCCACTTCGGTGCAAAACCGAACTAGAGAGCCACACGGGGCTGGACCAGGTCCTCACCGCCTGCAGGCACAGTGGGGCAGAGGCAGGACGTGGTGCACAGCACACAGTCCGCATATGCCATGCTGGCCCCCGTCTGCGCCTAGCTGGGCCTGGTCCAGCCTGGCCCATGGTGACAGGACCCAGCATGGCATATGGGGACTGTGTGCTGCGCCCAGCTGGGTCCTGGGGTTCCTCTGCTGCCTGGCCAGGCCATTCCTATAGCGGCAGGACCCAGCCCAGTGCACGGAGCCCAGCCAGGTCCTGCCAGCTCTGGGGCTGCTCATGCTGGCATGCCCCATTCCAGCTTGTCTGTGCTTGGTGTTAAGGCCTGCTTTCCTGCTTATCTTCAGCATAGCCTCTGCTTACCACTGCTACTGGCGAGTGTGGCAAGCAAAGATTTGGAGTAGCCAATTCCTTGATAACTGTGAACAGAAACTGCCGCCCTGCCGGGTGGCAGAGGAACCCCAGGACCTGGCTGGGCCCAGCACATGATCCCCATGTGCCGTGCTGGGTCCTGCCACCACAAGACTGGCCCAGCTGGGTGTGGCAGGAGCAGCTCCAGAGCTGGTAGGACCTGGCTGGGCTCAGTGCACAGTCCCCCCCGCTGCTGCTGTGAAAGGTCAGTTATAGGCCGTGGGCAGGGGGCCTGGGGCCCAGTGAGGGATAGGGGCTGTGGCCCTCCAGGGGGGAGTTGGGGCCTTGTGCAGGGGGGCCATTCTGTGTGCTTTGTGGGGGGCTGCACCCTGTGGAGGCCAGGGGATCCCCCCCTCCTGAGCAGCCCCACACCTGCCCACAGACCAATCCACATCCCTC
>NW_017728886.1:46124530-46148004 GCF_001723895.1 Crocodylus porosus
CCCATGCCCCTTCCTACCCCCCTCCTGCAAACACCACTTTCCCCGCATCACACACCTATCATGTGTGAAGAAAACCAAAAGCACACATCAACACGTATAGGTATTTAGAATATATTTTTTCATAATGATAGAGACACTGGTAGGCTTTAACATTGCAAATATACCAATAAAGCATTACCCAACTGATCGCTGTCTCTCTGTCTCTCTCTGTCTCTGTGGGGGGGCGTGTGTGTGTGTGTAGTGGTCTTTGTTTTAATTGTGGAAGAACATGGATATTGGGGTATTTTTAAAAATGGATTTGGGATGCTGCTGCAGCAGTCCAGCTGGCACAAGGGGTAGTGCCCCCAGGTACCAAATGGCCGGGCTCCAGAAGCTTCTGAGAGCGAGTAGCCCTGAGCTGCTTGCCAGGGCAGCTTTTTGTATGGATGGGGCCAGGACAGGGCAGCACTTTATACTGCTGGGGACAGCAAAGGTGCTGGCCCCAGGCTCTAGCTCCCCCTGGCTGCAGATCTGGGAGGAGCCAGCCAGGGTTATTTTGCCCCAAGTGGCACAATTTGCTCCACAACAAAATGCATGTTGGGGCACGTGCGCTGAGGCAAAAGGTCCTGGCTCAAATTTGCACCACTTCTATTTGAGCTGCTGCAAGCGCACGTGCTTGCATGTGTGGATACGCCCATTGTGTCCTGTCTGGTTTTGATTTAAACTCTTCAGGGACAGTATAACAGAAAAGCAGGGAACACAAGCTCAAGAACAGAATTAATCATTAATGTGTTAACTCTCTAGCTCAAGGGCCACCCCTTGCAGCCTAAGGGGCCACCCATCTCACTGAGCCATTTCAGCTTGTCTGTGCTTGGTGTTAAGGCCTGCTTTCCTGCTTATCCTCAGTGTAGCCTCTGCTTACCACTGCCACTGGCGAGTGTGGCAAGCAAAGATTTGGGGTAGCCAATTCCTTGGTAACTGTGAACAGAAACTAGAGGGCCAGGCAGGGTGTCCATCATAGAGGACAGTCCAATTGTCCTCTGTCCTCTATCGCTATGAAGCCCAACACCTTTATGTCCTCTATTTTTCTCTTGAAGAGAGGACATAAAAGCGTCAGGTTTTGTATCAATAGAGGACAGAATAGCAGAAAACCGGAATTTCCTCTACCGTGGCCACCCTAGCAGCAGGACATAAGAGCATCCCCGCTGTATGAAGCACTAAGAGCTGGAGCTGGAGCTGAAGCTTTTTTATTAATAATTGGGGGTTGTCCAACTGTTAGTAAAATGCAGCCTGGATTAGCAGAGGATTGGCCAGGTGTTCTCAAAATGCAGGTCAGATTCAGTCTATTCCTCTTCCCCCCTCCCCTCCCCCTGCATGAGCTTTGTCTGGGTTCAGTTCCTATTGACTTCCACGTGGCCAGTAGAAAACCTATTGTTCCAGCAGGGAAGAGCTGTGCAAAGATGATAGCCCTTGTTGGATCTGTGAGAGATTTTCAGGTGCCTTTCCACTAGATGTTAAGCCTTCTGCTTCAAATCCAATGCCTCTATCCACACAGAAAGCTGCAAAACAACATAAAAGCAATGCTCCAAAATATGATTACACTGTAAAGGACTGACTGCCTCTGAAATAAACAAGAACTTACACAGTGACACGGATGTCTCTAGTCTCTTAACAGGGTAATCCAATCAGGAAGTAGTCGAACAATAAAACCAGAGAATGATCCAGCTATTTTTTTCTGCCATTGTAAGTTGCTAATTCTGCATCACTCCTACCAATATTACTATTTTTACCTTGTGGTCTGCAAAATCAGCTCAAGTGCACAGTATCTTTGGCTTTATTATGATCTTGTCCACATCTGCTGTAATATCCATCACAACTTCTGGGACAGAAGTAACTGCTCCATGACTTTTCACTGAAATCCTGAGAGGTCTTAGACCTCAGATGCCTACTTTGACTCTTTCAGAGCCTGAAGGCATTTTGGTGTTACTGGAATGGTTCTGCTTGAATATACCCAGCAATCTCAATATTTTCATAGTTTGGGTTAGATTTTCATCTGTTCTCGTGTAATTAATTTATTACCATTGTATTTGTAATTTTTTGGTGCGTGGACTACTTCCCAAATGCATGTATATTCATTTTTTTTCTAATGTGATTTTAGGAGGGCTGTAGAAATGGATTCTGTAGATTTTATGCAAAAAGAAGACCTTACACTAAAACATTTCTTGTTTTGCATGCTAGGTGATGTGTTTGATGAACAAAGAAGAGGATCTAAAGATAAAACTTCATTTACTGAGACAGGAGCTACATACACCAAACCTATGCAGGTAGGAGACGGTTTCCTTAAGTATGTAGAAGCATTTCTTTAAAAAAGAATACAGTATTAAACTGTTGTCATTTGAAATATTTCTAGAAATATAAGCTGGTAAATTTTGCTCTTACTCTGCAGACAATGGTACACGTGTGGCTGGATTGAAATATATAGTGGTTCTGTTGAGAACCAAAGAAAAGTTAATGAGGTAGAGAAATGCAAAAAAAATTCAAACACCTTTTCAATGGTGAAAGCGAATAACATTCTACAAAATGAGAGCTATTGCATTTAAGCCATTCTCTATCAGTCTGAAGTATATGTGGCCCTTATTGTGTTTTATTTAAATTTCAGTGTACTTTATAATACTTATCTTCACAACACCCTTGGGAAGCAGAGAAATAATATTCTGTGCTGAGACAAAGCAACTTGGCCACAGTCAAGCTTCAAGTCTGTGACAGAGTTGGATGTTGCACTAGGTCTCCCACATTCCAAACTCTGAATCTCACCCCTGAACCATTTTCCTCTCTTTTGGAAAAGCCAGCAAAAAAATTCTTGTTTTAACTTTCAAATCTGCTTTCCCATAGTCTTCAAGGCAGTGGATTTGCATGTAGGAAACCCTGAACCTATGCTCAGCTTTCCTAAGAACTTCTTTAGTCCTACTTGAAAGGGCTCACAACTTGGAGCTTTTTCCAAAGGGTCTTCTGCATATTCACACCACTGATGGAGCTCTGACAGTGAAACCTTTCATAGCTGTGTTCAGTGGTGCCTTTCCTGCCACTTTGTCTCTTTCCCCACTGTTTCTGAGCATGACACTTTACCCATCTCAGTTTCTTCCAGCTGGTGCATCTCATAGCTGGTACTGGCTTTTGGCTCAGATACCATGACTTTTACTACTTAGGTTTTATTTCTTACAAATTTTGAAGTTTTAATGCTTAGAATTTCTGTTCTGTAATTTAAAGCTGATGGTGAGTCTGAAGGAGCAGACTTCAAGAAATACAATTCTTGTGTCTTCCTTTGGATATTTATAGAAGATGCCTCACTTTCTTTGTGGGAGGCTTCTGTCCCTCAAAAGGCTGCATATACTGTGCTTTCACCCTGAGGGCTCAGAAGGAGCATAAAAATGGACTCTTAAGTGCTAGTCCTATAAAAAAACTCTGTCAGCCAAGCCTTCCAGATCTAACACACCTGTCAGGTCTGTGAGAAACAGATCAGAGGCTGCCGCAGTGCATCTGGGGAGAGGAAGCAAAAAACTTCCTTTTGTGGCGGAGTTGGGGAAAGGTGTACCGCTTTCTTTCCAAGCTCCAAGAAACCCTTGGTACCCAAGGAGTAGTGGTCAGATTAGCATATCTGAAATTGTAAAGCAGATAAATCTATTAGTGATGTCCACTATGAGCAGAATCAGTCCCTTAGGGGCAAAAAAGGATTAGAGAACAAAAAAGGATACTATCACGAGAATTTATCGTGAGTGTTTTTTTGGTTCCAGCTTCTAGACTCTCTAAACCTACATTGAGCCAGTGTGATCTTGAATATATAAAGAAACAGACACAAGCATTGATTGATGTCATGTAAGGCTCTCTGTTCCACATTTCATCAATAACTGAACATGTTGGTTGTGGTTCAGACCCATGAGTCTGCACAAGCACAATTTATTTCAGATCTGGAAAAAGTGGCAGATACTCAAGAAAGAAAAGAGAACTTGTTTTGGATCCTATATTACTGATTCTTTTCTGCAGAACAGAGAAAAGGTGGAGGAGCATCATGAATCACCATCTAAAACCCCCATGGGCTCTCCTGTTATAATGCTATCAGTTCCTTTTAACCTGGTATACAAGATCACTTGCCTGTCCTTTGTTATCAGGGTCTCATCTGGAATGAAGAAAAGAGTCTGAGCAACCCATCCAACCATAAAGGGCAAGTATGTTGCAAAAGAAATATAGGGGATACATACAAGGGTGGACAGTCCAGAATGGTCTAGCATGGACTTGTATGGAATTGGCACATTGTCCCTACTCCAGCACCGTAGATGATTATGTTCATTCACACCCTTGCCTGTTTGGCACCATTACATACTGCTTATACAGTAGATGCTTGCTAGTAATAATTCAGTGTCCTGGTGCTGTGTTGCTCCTAGGTAGCTGTTGGTGTTATAGGGAGTATTATCTGGCCAACAGCACCCACTTTTTTCTGATATATGAACAATATTCACTCTATTCTTTTTTTTTTTTCAAGTTTATTTAATGTATTCTTAATGGTACTCTGGTTGAGACCATCTGTAATTGTAATAGTGCAGTGTATGTCTATTATTATTACAGTACTATTATTAGATTGTGCAGTTATTCCTACACCACTCTGTACTGATTTATTTTACAGTTTTTTGTGAGTTGAAAAGGATTTTTGGGTTGCATTTACATAGAATGTATTAGAATAGCACAGCAGTATTAATGGAGTTTCCACTAAAAGGTGCATTGTGGCGGGTATCAGCTTGTACATTTTTTTTAAAAAGGGTAAATTGAGGCATTTTAGATAAAAGAAATCAGTTAGTTTGCACTGCTGTTTCTCAGTCACAGTTTTGTTCTGGGAATGAGATTCAGTGGCCTGAATACCTCTATGGACCTGTCACAGAGCCCTTCCAGCTGTGAGAATTGGTGAACTGCATTCAGTCTTCAACCTTTCTATTTTTGTCAGAGGTGGAGCTTCACCAAAATCATCCTCAACTTCTTGACCTTCTTGTCTCATCTTTTGACTTGAGCTAGTTGCAACAGCTTTGGGTCTGTGTAATTCCTCATCAGTTAGCTTATCCATAGCCATAGCAGATGCATGATGCCAGAAGGTGACGCATTCATGGGATCATCAGATTCTTTTGTATCTTCACGTTGCTCTTCTTTTTCCCCAATACAACAAATGTACCTTTCTTGAAGCAGCTGGAAATTGTTTTCAGCTGAGTATCTTGCCATGTCTCAATAGCAAGGTGAATACAAACTGGCAAATTTATATGGTTCAGAACTGTCAATATAACTGTATTAGAGTGCACAGTAGAGCACAGTCATCTCATTTGTGATATTTGATCACTAGGGGTCTACCTAATTCATGATTTTACAGAAACTGTGAAATCTGGAATTGTCCACAAAATCAGCTTAAAAAAATAAAGTAAATGTTTTCGCCCCCTCTCCCCATGGGAGTCAGCAGTACTCGCTGCTGCTGCTGCCCAGTCTTGCAGGCCACCCGGCAGGGAAGGTGCCAGCTCACATGGCAGCAGACAAGATGGTGACCACTCCCTTTTCCCTCCTCCCCCAGCAAAGCCTCTCTGCCAGTCAGTGTCACGGGGTGGGGCTGTGTGATGGGCAGCCAGCAGACAAGATAGCAGGCACCCCCTCATCCCTTCTCCATGCCAGAGCCTCTCTGTCAATCAGCACTGAGGGGTGAAGCCAGCAGAACACATCTGGGAAATGCCATAGAATTTGCTTTTTATACCACAACCAACCTGCATAAATTGTTTCATCTCACTGTGTTTTAAGTAGGTCCTTATTGATCAGTAATTTCCCTTCCTGTTCTTATTGCACCCTGATTCACAAATTGCATCAAAACCATAGGGTAGGGAGTTGGAAACGTTGACCTAAACGTTACGGACAGCCATCTCTTGGAGATATGTAGAGCAGTTATCCACTAAGAAGTATCCTTCATGGCTCTGGATACTAAACTCACAATCTCACTTCCTCAGACAGTCAAAGAACCAGTCATCTGTCATCAAGGCATTTTCTTGATTGTCATCATTGAAGGGAAGCTTAGTAATGCCCTATGGAAAATATCTAAGAGGTTTGGATTTCCCAGTCATGAACAGTGGATGTTTATGACCCTGTGTTTGAACAGAGGAGCTCAGATATTCTCCGCTTTGCAACTGTCATGTCTTCTGGGTTTTCCCTTTTTTCCTTGCATGTCCTTTGTCACAGATAGTCTTATTTTGTATGCAGTGCAGTGAAACATTTTCAGTAATGTGGGAAGTCTTTCATTCTTTCATGGCCTAGATGTTAATTTATTCTCTGACTGTTTTTCTCCAGACTCTCCTGTTTTGCAAATGACGTTGAAGCATTTCTTCCCTCTTTTAAGTCAGCATCACTTGCCTTAAAATCATGCAGTCTAACTGAAGTGACAAGCTAGATCCTTTTTCTTGACTGCAGATCCAAACAGCACTGCTCCCTGTGCACTCTTTTCATTGAATTCTGTAAAGAAGTTTTCATCAACATTAGGAGCTTTTCATGTTTATGAAGACTCTTCTGCAGTCCATTGTGTGGCCCTATATGTGACCTGATGTTAGGAAGGAAGGACATACCCATAGATTACACGAAAGGAATGTAAATACACAATTTGCGAATGTTAAGCAGCAGCTGTTTCTGTTACCAGGTGGATAATACATGGAGAATGTTCCCTGGGGAAATGTTGCTGGTAAGCAGCTGTTGTTCTTTTTAGGTGTTGCTGCAAATGAATATCTGCTATCCTAGCAGTCTTCGCACTCTGAAGTAAGGTTTCCATTGTCTGGTGTGAAGCACTGAGATATGTCTTCAGTGCATGAAGAGAGCTTCTCAGCAGCAGTGGCAATCCCTCATGGTCAAGGATGATCACACCTATGGGTCATGTAAATTTTGTAAATGAGTCCATTGATGGCTAAGAAGGCCAATCCTAGAGCTTCAGCCTTTCTGGGTAATGCCATAGAGGGTGATTAAAGTGAGGGTCAAAGTGCAGATTTCTCTGTCTTGTTCCCTTTGCTTCCGTTTTTGTTTTTGTTCTGCCTCCAGGGTGAGACAGTTTTCCTTAAAGTAAATACCTTCTCTTGCAAGGCATAACCGTGTAGCCCTGTCTTGGGCTAGTTTTCCCCAGTTTGTGGTGTCAGTGTCACACTTAATGCTTGTCTCTTCCAAAGGTAGCACTGGTAATGGCGTTCCAAGTTTTTCAGGTGGTCCCAAGCTTCACAGCCATAGAGAAGAATTGGGATTACCACAGCCTTATATTGTTCAAGTCCTGATTGTTCAAGTCCTGATGCTGTGATCACTGAACACACAATGATTCAGTCTTCTGAAGGTAGAGCTGGCACATCAGATCCTATGCTGCATCTCCTCATCAGTGTTCACCTTCTTTGAGTGGTGGCTGCTGAAGTATGCAGAGTGTTCAACATTGTCCAGCTCCTGTCCGTCAATGAGGATCTTTGCTGGAGGAGTTGTTTGGCCTGGAGCAGGCTGGTGAAGCACTTTTGTTTTTCCAATGTGAAAGGTCAGTCCCAGGTACTGGTATGCTTGACAGAAGCAATTAAGGGCCCTTTTAGGTCTTCCTTCATATGTGCAATGTCAGCACAATCATTGGCGTACTGAAGTTCCACAATAGAGGTCGAAGTAATTTTGTTTTGTCATGGAGGCAGGAAAGGTTGAAAAGGTTCCTGTCCATCCTGTACTCAGTGCCTATGCTGTGTGGGAAATAGTCACAGATAAGTATCTCGATGATCACAGAAAGATGGAAAACAAAATTGGTGTGATCATGCAGCCCTGTTTGATGCCAGTTTGAATGGCAAAGGGCTCCGTAGTAAGGCCACTGCATAGGATGGAGGCAGGTTGTGAAGGAGTCTCAGGATGATGATACATTTCCCTGGGCTGCCAAACTTTGATAAGATCTTCCATAGAGCCTTGCAGTTAACAGAGTCAAAGGCTTAGGTCAAATCAATAAAAGCCCTATACAGTTCCTGATGATGTTCTCAGCATTTTTTCTGGATCTGCCAGGCCTCAAAAATAATGTCCATGGTGCCTCTCAATGGTCTGAGGCTGCACTGAAACTCAGGAAGGATTTCCTTGGCAAGAGGGAGCAGTCAGTTCAGCAGAATTAGAGCCAGGATCTTTCCAGCAATGGAGTGGAGGGCAGTACCTTAACAGTTTCCACAGTCAGATTTATCACCCTTTTTAAAAGTGGTGAAAATATTGGCATTCCTTGGATCAGCAGGAATTTCCTTAGTGTTCCAGATTTTGAGAAACTGTGTTTTGGTCATAGTTTTCGTACCAGTGTAGAAGAATTTCATCTGGTATGCCATCAAGGCCAGATGCTTTGTTGTTTTTCATCTGTCTTATCACCTGGTAGAGTTCTTCAGGGGTTGGTAGACTGGCAAGTACTTCCTTTACTGGATGCTGCAGTATTGATTTGATGGTTTCATCCATCACCATCGATTCTTGGTTCAGGAGCTTTTTGTAGTGCTCCTTCCAACAGTTTTTGATGGGCTTATTGTCTTTGAATTTACTGCCATCTTCAGATCTAAGCAGGGTGAGTCCACAGTAGCTTGGACCATACACAGCCTTGACTGCATTGAAGAAGCTCTGCAGGTTATAATTATCAACAAACTGTTAGATTTCTTCTGCTTTCTCTGTTTTTGATTTTGCAGATCTTCTTCTGGGCTTCAGCTTTAAGCCATCAAAAGGTTCCCTGCTTCTGACTGGTCATAGGATGCTTTTGCCAGTCACAGAAAGCTTTTCTGTTCTGATCAAGGAGGTCTTTAATCTCAGCGTTGTTTTCATCAAACCAGTCTTTGTGGTGTCAAGTGATAAAGCCAGTTCATTTCATGCAAACCTCATGGTTGGTCTCCTTTAGAGCTTGTCAGTTTTTCTTCAGTCCAAAGATTGGTGAGTTTCTTGCTGAGAGATGTTTGTAGCGCTTTGCAGTGTCTAGGTGTCTGAAGGCATTTGATGTTGTACTGTCTGCAGACTGATTTGGGTTGCTTTCAGTGTTTCAGCACAACCCTGGATGTGATTGACCTCACTGAGCAATGATTGGTCCAGCAGCCATTAGCTCCTTTCATAACACATGTAATGTGGATGCCATGCATTATTAGGATGACATAGTCGAGCAGGTGCCATTGTTTTGAGCAGGGATATTACCATGTTGTTTTGTACCTGTCACGTTGTCTGCAGATAGTGTTAGTAATGAAAAAGTCATACTCTGCACACTTCCTGAGTAAGAGGGTGCAGTTGGAATTGGCCTTACCCACTACTTCCTACCCAGTGGTGCCCTTCCACATGTTAAAGTCGCAGCCAAAACTCACATTGACATCTCCAAGGAGGATGCTCTTGTCCTCTTTTGGGATGATAGCCAGGATTTCATCAAGGTCAAAAACTATTCTTTTTATTCTTCCACAGCATCGAGTGTTGGGGCATACACACTGATGATGGTAGCAAACAAATTGTTGGTCAGTTGGAGGCAGAGGGTCATGAGGTACTTGTTAATGCCAACAGGGAATTCAGTCATTCAGCTGACGGTCTGGTTCTTAATGGTGAAATCAGTGCTGTGTGTTCACTTGTCATTTGTAGGTTTCCCTTTCTAGAAAAATGTATAACCACCCCACTCCTCCCTCAGATGGCCTTTATCTGTGTGTCTGGTCTCGTTGAGAGCAGCGATATTGATGTTGTATCATGAGAGTTCTTGCACGACAATAACTTTTATATGTTCAGGTCTGTCACTGTTTGGGTCATCTAGTAGGGTTCATACATTCCAGAATGCGAAGGATAGTTTTGTGTTTCAACCAGAATTTGAGTGATCCCCCTGGAAGTGGCTATCCAGGTAAGGTGGGACAGCTTATATTTGGAACACTTTTTCTAGCCCCCTCCCCATGTGGGGGAGCAGAGGGAATCCTAAAAGGGACTGCTCAATCATGATCACAGTTGCTGAATCACTCTCCTGTCCCATTCCGAGGGTGAAGCAACCAACACGTGAGTGCCACCTGCATGTGGATCCATGACTAGGGACTCCTGGCAATCACTTCGTCTGTTCCTGTCACCACTGCTCCATCACCATAGGACTTTGCAGTGGTTATGGGTATTGATGATTGAATCCAGTGAGAGAAACCTATGTGTGACTTGTTTTATGTGATGAGTCCATTGCACATCGACAACTGCACAGATCTTGGTGGAGGAGAAAACCGTTTCCAGTAGCAAGAAAATCCAAGATGACTGGAGCTACTCTTCCACTATAGTCTTCATCTGCCTTTGCAGCCATTGAGAAGTATGCCTCCTTCCGCCCACTCCATCATTGAGGTCTTTATGTTTGTTGGACTGCTCTTTGTCTGATACCTCACCCTTGACCTTATCACCATGGGTGACTCTACCATGAGTGTAAGAGTCCTGATGGTGTTGCATGGAAACCTCTCCACCCTGTCAAGGTGGCAGTCCGTGGAAAAAAACTTTTACCATTGTATCGGACAGGTTCTTGGAAAAGGAGCTAGTTGTGCCCATGTAAATACTGCAAACAGATCCTGAACAGAGGAACTAAACTTCCCTGGGTGAAAAATGTGAGGATTATGGCAGTGTCTTGCCTACCTGAAGCTGTGGGTTTTTTTATTTTTTGTTTTTTAATTGATGAAATGGCAGCTGTAGTGAAGAGAAGACTTTTTACAGCTCTTTAGGGTCTCTAATGTCCTTGGTTCTTCATCCAAAAATAGAATTATGTCTCTGTTTCTGAACTCTGTACTACAGACAGAAAAAGCAGTATGTTTGCTCCAGCTCATTCAGGGGCAAAAAGAAGAATAAATCACATGAGTTGCTACACAAAGGTTGCTTCTTGCTCTTTCCACACATGCTTACCTCAAAACTCACTTGCCATAGAAAATGCAGTTTGAGTTTAAGGTGATGAAATTACTCGTCTTCCTGATAAAGGGGAAAGGAAAGGGGATATTCTGGACAGAAAAGTATTTGCTTCTATTTGTAGTGTAATAATAGCTATTTGTTAAGCTGTTAAGATATGGTTTCCATTACCATCTTTAGAGGGAAAATGAGAATGTTTGTGATCTTTGGCTGGATTCCTGCAAAATATCTTCCCAGCGGCCTCATTTCTGGAGGACAGTTTGTGGGGAAAAAATGATTGTAAGGGTTTCATTTGATGGCACTTACGCTTTTGCTGAGAGTATCTGCATCTGCTGTCCATGATTGCAAACATCTTCTAGATCTTGAATTTGCCTTCAGAAACATAGATTAAGATAGAGGAATTTCTCTTAGAGGGAGATGGATTATTAATTAATGGGTGAAGTCCTCAAGGGCAGAAAAAGGACATAATACACAGCCAAGTTAATGGGAATGCTCCAACAGACTGTAACAAGATTTGGTAAACAAAAGTTCAGTTATTAGAGGTAAAAGTACCCATCCCCTCGTTGTTCTCAGAGTCACAGATACTAGCAAGCATCATCCATGGCAACATTGACATTAAAATAAAAGAACTTTCAAGGCCTGTGTAAAGGTTAAACAAACTCCAGCACCAGTTTCTGTGCCAGTTTCAGTTATGATGTGATATCTGACAGTTCCAGACCACTTCCAAGATGTCTCCAAAAGGGGTGCATAAAAAGACAACTTACGTCACTTAAATGACAGCTAGCAGACTGTCATGGTTGATATTTGACATATTTACACAGAAGGTACCTTATCCAATTCCACTCCTTTCTTCGTCCCAAGTTGCTCAAACCTATTCTTATTCAGGGAATTTAGAGCTGTAGAAAAGGTACCAAAAGACTTTGGAGGCAAAGGATTTTATTCCAGTTACTTCTCTTTCTCCTTTGAATTTACAGGTTTGGGTCTATATAAGACTTCAGAAAAATCTATCGTTTCATCAAGAACTTCTCTGCCCATATGTTAAACTCATATCCATTATACCTCCTCTTTCAACACTAGACTGTTTTGCAGATGTCTGTCTGAAGCAGTGGTGCTCACCCTTTCTAATCCAGTAGTCCAGTGAATAGGGTGTAGCTAGTCCCTGAGCTGGATCAAGTGTGGAAGGCAAGGTCCATGGGCCAGATCCAGCGCAAGGACTGACCCTACTTGCTGGGTTCATGAATGAGTCCAGTCCCATGTGCTCTGTCCGAAACTGCAAACTGACAACCCTCCCCATGCTATATCTGGGGCCATGCGCGAGCTTTAAGTGCTGGCCTGGTCTGGCACATGGGATCATGATATATAGCCTATGGTATTACCCATAGGTCCAAAATTTAGCAATGGGGAATGGTAACAGTAATTGCCATGGAGCTCCCTGAACTGGAAGAATTAAAATTGCCACCTTCTCTTGCCAGTAAAATTTTCAGACCTCTCGGTAGCCACATGGGCTGGATGACTCAGCTCCATGGGCTGTATCTGGCCCTCAGGCCATACCTTGAGCGCCATTGGTCTAACAAATGTCTATCCTTCAATTATATTGTTACACTAAAAGTATTTTTACTTCCTTCTTACTCCTTTTTGTGTTCTGCTGTGCCCAGAAAGAAGTTACCTGTCACTGGGCAGGGTGGATAAAAATCAACATTTAAAAAAAAAAAATTTTTTTT
Source organism: Crocodylus porosus (assembly GCF_001723895.1). Lineage (NCBI taxonomy): Eukaryota > Metazoa > Chordata > Crocodylia > Crocodylidae > Crocodylus > Crocodylus porosus. The sequence continues at coordinate 46,137,142 of NW_017728886.1, forward strand.
AATGAATTTTTAATTTAAATCCATTTTTTTTATTTAATCATTTTGTTACGATGCTTTTAAAAAACTCTATATAAAGATAGTTTTAATTTTAAGATATGTTAAAACTCAAAGATATCATCATGGAATAGGAATTATAACTTCTACTTGTATACTATTTGAGACAATATATTCATGTAACCTTTTTAGAAAAGTTTCATAAATAGGTCATAATATATTGGGGCCCAATCTTATGGGGTTCCCAGAAGTTTCTCTATAATAGAGTAGTAAAGATTAAAGAAAACCACTCCACCCAATGGGACTCAGTGCTCAGTCTACAAGATCCCATTAAGCATCTCTGTGATGCTTAGTTCCAGTTTTCTAATTGTGGATTTGTGTCTCTAGAGCTAACATCCTTGTTAACAGCAGTATATGGAGATGAGAGATAACAGACTTGATTACCTACCCATCAGTCCTTGCAGTTTCTCTGCAAGTTTGTGTGCCCAGAGGCAAGCCCTTACCTTTCTCTAAAAGTGCAAAATTTCAAGAAGTTAAATGAATAAAGAATATCAAACAACATGAATGCACTTTTTGTAGAAAGCAGGGATTAAATCAAGGCTTCCTGACCAGTGATTTAAATCGATTTGATTTAAATCGAAACCATCCTATCACTAGAGTTCTTTGGGATGGATTCCACATATTCACACTCAACTTTCTTTTAATTTACTTGAGAATAAGATGGCCTGGCAATGGTAGAATCACATTATCATGTTGGATAGTGAAGTTTGAAGGTTTACAGCCTGTAGACTAGAACATCAATGGCCCATATGCCAAGGATTCAATCTCCAGAGCTGAAGGTGAGAGCTGTAAAACTTCCTCTGCAAATTTGGCATTCACACAGTGGACTTGCCTGCTCTTCATCTTAAAGAGAATAATCTTGCTAGTAATCAGATGGAGGTATGGCTAAGATTCCCATATTGATTCTGAAAACAGAACAGGAAAGTGTAAAAAGGAATCTCTGAAAGTGCTATGGAGGTTTGTCCTGTATTGGCCCTTGCATTTATACAGGCAGCCCGCACTTAATGCAGTTTCGCTATAGCGCCATGTTACTACATACCTGTTTTCAGTTAGCGTTTTGTTATAACACTCAGTGCAGGGCTGCAGAGAAGTAGCAACAGAGATGTCAGCGAGTGAAGAGGTGAGTGATAGCCAGTGGGGCTCAGGGCAGGGCAGCAGGAAAGTGGGGTTTGCTCCTGCATGTGGTGCTGGAATTGGTGTGAAGGAGTGGCAGTGGTGAAAAGTGGGGAAGGGGGATGCATGACCGCAGAGTCTGGGCTGGTGCCCACGACCAGGGCCAGAAGGACCCAGAGCGGGGCAGCAGGAGCCTGTGGCCAGCGGGCAGGTGAGGAAGAGTGGCAGCAAGAAGGGGCAGGTGGGCAGATGGTGGGAGCATGGGGCTTGGGGTCCCAGGACATGTGCATGTTGTCCCCTACCCCAGGCCACACTGGGGCCAAGCCTGCAGAGCTCCTCCCGTCCCCAGGCTGCAGTCCCCCTGCCCCTGGGCTGCAGCCCATGCCGTGCTCCAGTCACTCGCACACTAGCGGGGCATGGACACAATCCTGAGCCTGCAGCAGTCTGGCAGCAGCAGATAGTCCCAGTGCCAGGTGCCTTGGAGGGAGCCCCCGCTGGGCTGAGCAGAGCATGGGTACTGGTGGGTGGGTGGCCCCACTGCCTCCCACATGCCAGCTGGATCCCTGCTGCCTTCTCGCTGTAAATCCCTGACTGGCAGGGCCCGGGACAGGGTAGCAGGAGTGTGGGGTCTGGGCCAACAGGTTGTGCAGAACCAATTATATTTATTTACATTACACCCTATGGAGAAATGGGTTTCACATAATGCTGTTTTGCTTAGCACTTGGTTTTTCCAGAACCAATTAAAAGTGCTAAGCCGGGTTGCCTGTATTCATAGAACAGGACCCTATGGACTGTGGGCCATGTCTAGTTTGCAAAGCCAGGACATTTGTAGTGACTTGGCAGCAGATCAGCACTACAAGGGAGTGGGGAGAGAAGTGGCAATGGCATTGGATGGGGAGAGGGGTTAGCAGTGGCTGGGAGGGAAGGAGCAGCCCATCTTTGGACGTAGCTCCATTGAAGTGGCTCACCATTCTTAAGGGCTGTTGTCTGTACCCTAAAACAAAGGGCAATAATGTCTGCTAACTACATTTTGTGCTTTTGAAGTAAGCAAGCATTAATGGTTCACTACAGTGACATGAAAGTTAATAAGTTACATGGAAATGTTAAAAAAAAAAATCACATTTTTCTAAAAATGCCTATTGGCTGATAATGAAATGCCAGTATTCCCAGAGCCTGATGAAGGGTGTTTGAGCCTGAAACCAAATACATCCCTGAGGTCTTAACACAAGCATTCATTTCCATGACTACCGTCATAAAAAGCAAGCTGTAAATATGTTGGTGTAATTAATTATTATGCATCTTTTTAAAGTTATGCCTTGAAAAATATATGGATGAACCAGAATATGAAAGTAAACTATTCCTCAGTCACATGTAATGCGTTGGCATGACAAGAGGGGATTTTTTAAAAGTTGCACATGGTATGAGCTCAAACACTTTCAGTTTGTGCCATTATTGATGGCATTTTCCGAATGTGCATGACTTATTATACATAGTCACATAATTTTAGATATATGCAGTGTCTGAGTGAAATGTTTGCCCTCTTTTTTTGGCTTAACTTTATGCATAGTGTTGAGAAACTTTCTAGTTTAGCCTTGGATCTCTTCCTCCCCGCCATCTTCTTTTTATATGCCATCCTGACATTTATTACCACTAAGGCCTTGGTTTTAATTATTTCTTGGTATCTCAGAGGCCTGCATGATGTTTTTGTTGCTCTTTAAATAGCGTGTGACATTGAGTTAAGTCTGTAGGTTTTTAAAATTTGGATCCAAAACTGCTTGATACAGGAATCTTTAATTTATCACAACTAATGAGCATAGTTCAGTTTATAATAATTGTGGCAGGCCTGTGCCCCACTCACCGCACCTCCGGGTTCCAGGTTTGCATGTGGTTTCATCCTGCTTTCTGAAGCTGGAAGCGAGGCTGTGGGGTGGTCTGGCTCCTCAAAGCACCTGGAATAAGAGGAGCCAGCCAGACACACACTAGGGGGAGCAGGAAGGAGAGAGCACTGGCAGCGCCTCTGGACACCTTTCCCACAGCTGGCATGAGCCAGCAGAGCTGCAGATTGACGGGCTGCTGGGCAGCTCAGCAGCTTCAACTGTGACAGGGGCTTCTCCACTGCATTTGAGCTCTCAGCTTTTAAAGGTATGGAGTCCACCCAAACTGGATGTGACCCACAGGTACGCACAGGGTGGCTGGGGCAGGACAGAGACATCCCAGGACTCACTGACCAGTCCTGCCTGGGAAGCAAGCCCAGCAGGGAGCCAGGGCTCGGAAGTCACTACACCATAACGCCTTCAGGCCCTGAAACCCAAGAGCAGGCAATGCCAGGACTGTAGGAGAAGCAAGAGCGTGGGAAGTCATCCTATAGGGTGCTATCAGATGTGGCCAGGAGCCAGCCAATCCAGAGCCCAGTACTCTTGGGGTCACCGCCCTGAAGCAGAAGTTACACGATGGGCACACAGTATACCCTATGCGTAGGGGAGGGCACCGAGGAAGAGGTGTCCAATGCAGCGAGCATCATTGCCCTGATAGCATGCACCCCAGTGAGAAGTTCTGTTTGAGTATTGATAAGTTGTTCCTTTTCTGATTGGAAACACTGGTACCACCCAGGATCATCCCTGGGTGGGGAGTGAATCAGGGCAACCGCCCCAGGCCCCTGCTTTGGGGGGGGCCTGCAGAGCTGGGCAGAGAGGCCACGGTTGCAGTTCAGTCCATCTGCCTGCCCAGTGGATTGGACGGCTCTTTGCCTGTTCCAGCCAGAAGTTCCGGCCACCACCCGTCCCACCACATCCAGTGTGCCAGGGCTTTCGCTCCCTGGCGTAAGTGGGATGGGGAAGGGGGCCCCACACTGACTGCTTTGCCTTGGGCCCCACACTCTGCTGGGATCATCTCTGGTACCACCAGTTGGGTAAACGGGGTGGAGATGAACTGCCCAGGAGTGGATAGTGCCCTGCAGCGCATCCAGATTGCGCTGAGACCCAAGCCAGACACCCGAGTGGAAAGGGTAAAGGGGGAGGTAAGGTGTCCCACAGAAGAAACACCAGCCAAGGCACCCAGAGTTTGGGAGACACTGTACAACATCCTCTGGTGGAACCTCAAATAACACCAAGTCGTGGCGGGCGAGTGGAGCTGGTGCAACACACTAAAACAAGAGCACAGCAGGCCAGCAATGACCTGGTGAGTGCAGCCTGCCACAGCTTGATACAGGAATCTTTAGTTTGTCATAACTAATGAGTATAGTTTAGTTTATAATAATGAGCAACTAAGAACCGATTAGTTGGAGAGGGAGCAAAAGCTGCTAGAAAACAGCTATATGGAGGTTAGACAACAAATCATGAGTGCCAGGTTTGAAGGCATAGGAAAATACTATTTTTGAGATTCTTTTCAATGAGTGCTAGGGCCTCTCTACACGTGCAGATAAAGGTGCAATGGAATCTAAGTTGCAATTGTGGGATTGTGCATTAGATCCCATTGCACTTTATTGCTGGTTCGGTGTAGTGCGGGGGCTGGCATCATGATCCTTCTGCATTGGCTTCTGCGTCTATGAGCTCCGCAGCTGACAGAGCTTGTAGTGCTCTGAGCTTGAGCTTCATCGGCTTCAGGGCTAGCAGTAGGGAACTGTGGGGAGAACTCTGCCACCGCTGTGAGCTTCATGAGGTGTGGACCTTGCATCAGGGAAAACACTGCCCCTCCTGTGAGCTCTGCAGCTGACAAGGCTCACAGAGGCAGCAGCATTCCCAATGCTGCCACCACTAAAACCTCTGAACTTTATGAGGCTCATGGGGGACACACATGAATGGCAAGAGGCATGATTATGGAACCGCACGTTAGATTATATCATGCCTTATTATTGGTGCAGAGGGAGCCCAGGATCATGATGCAGGCCTCTAAGATACCAAGAAATAATTAAGATTAAAGCCTTAATGTCAGGGTGGCATACGACAGGGGTTTTCAACCTTTTTTGAGCAGTGTACCCCCAGTGGCCAGTCCAAGAGTGGAGGGGGAAGCCTGGCTTGGCAGGGGAGGGGAGAGGGAGTGGCAGCAGCTGCACACCTAGCAACAGCGTGGGGTGGTGGATGGCGGTGATGGTGCCCACATGCAAGCTTCTCCCCCTGTGGCTGGTGCACACGCTGCTGCCCTCACCCCACCCTGGCTCTGCTCCTGTGAGGAAGTGGTGCTTCGTCCCCACCTGCGCAGACCCCCTGGGACCTTTAAAATACAATGATTCTGAGCTCCAGTGGCTGCAAGCCCCACAGCTGATGGGGCTTGCAGCAGGGGCAGTGTTCCCCGCACGGGGGAAAATAGTGATTAAAAAAATTAAAGTTGGTAGGGCTCTCTGTAACTTGTTATTTTAATAAGAGAAAATCTGAAGAGTATGATTCTTGGACCTCCTATGGCCTCTTCCAGTAACTTGTCTTTTTTGCCATTCCTTTTCACTTGGGTATACAGTAGGGCCAATTATTTCCAAAATATTACTTGCTTGCTTCCATACTGTCTTTATGAAACACAGATTTTGTAGTTCACCTATAAAATAGTGTTAGGAAATACTGAAATTTTATCATTTTTTCATGGAGTTTCAGTTTGTAAGCTTTGCACTTTTTAACACAATTTTCAGTTATCCTGTTTTGATCTAGTTTAACTGAGATTTTAAAATTAGGGTTATACTGAATCCCAGCATTAGGGGATCAGCACTGTTATACTACTTAGAGGTATTAATAATATTTGGGAGCCTCGGTAACACCCTCTAGTAACATTGCTTAGTTTACTGTTTCCTTGGCAAAGAAAATTAGTAAATGTATATTTGTCCTCCCCTGTGACAGCTGAATTACATGGTGTATATGTTGAGACAGTTATAAAATATTATTTGACAGATGGTATGGTTGTGTTTTAGGATTTATAAAGATTATCATCTGTCTGGTGTTCAGGACACCCTGGGGTTAAATTGATACAAGAAACAAAAGAAGATATTTATAGTAATAACTTCAGTGCTTCATAGCTCCGTACTGTCATCTTGTAAAGCAGCTCATGTCTTATTTGATATCACACTTCTTGTTGATGACCTGACACACCCCCTTGAGCCAACAGATGTCAGCAGATTTGATGGGCAGAATCTGAGGTCCTAGTAATTGAAGGTACCAAAAACTAAGAGCCATATTTGGACTATAGATGAAAGGAATTTTTAATATTAATTTTCATGCTGTTTGTTCTTGTCTTCCCCCTTCATTGGCTTCATTCACCCCTTAAGTATTTAGTGGCTACTCCCCTGTGTATGAAGAATTTTTTGTACATTTTAAAGGGGGGAATAAAAATCCCTTAAGGGAGTGCTTAATCCCTCGTTATCCAATTTATATGTTGTTGTTATAGCCATTTATAATTATATACCTTTCTATGGCACTTATCATGATAGCCATAGTTAGGTACTGCAATTCATGCAGAACACTATGTTAGGAGTCAGTGGAATTTCTTTGAGATTTGGATGGCGTAAACTGTGGAAGCGGCAGGGAAAGAGAGTCTCCCTGATCTGGAGCAAATGTAAAATCTGTCTGTAATTTTGTGAGGTCCAGTGTTGGTAATGCAATATGCAGCATGTTGAAGTAAGTATATAATTACAATTGGAAAATTTTTGTAAAACCAAGCAATATAATACAAACCATATTTAACTGATCCTTTTAAGTCAATTTGAGACCTTTCCAGAATTCTGCAGCTGATGTGAATAGTGATTATTCAGGCATCATATTTGGAAGTAAGCCATTGATTGAAGTAGGGCTGGATATCGTGAAACGCAAGAAAAAAGGGAAAAAATGAACTTTTGGTAATAATGTCCCTTTTACTTGGATATTAGTGGTATTATCACATACTACTAATGCTGTTGGGGTTTTGACATTTTTGAGCTGGTCACTTTTTAATAATTTGTTTAGAGACTGAACTTTTCTGGCATATTTCCTCCTATGTTTGTTTTTAGTAGTGAATTATGCCAGGGCTGTCAGCTTGCCTAAATGATAACAAAGCCTGGCTGTCTCATATATCTGTTTTGTTTTTTACAAGTTAGTTGGGGGGTGGGGGACAAGGAAAATTATTTGTAGGATATGAGTGTATCTAGATTCACTCGCTCAACTCTTAGCTTGCCTTTTGAAAGCTCTGCTATATTCACTACTTTAGTGGTTAAAAAGCTTAAGATGGGAGTCAGTCCTATACTAGATTTGCTGTATGGTTTAAATCCAGTACATCTGCTTTGGGGAAATATGTTCATTATCTCATGAATGCTCTCTGATACCTTTTGTTCATGCTTGTTTTGCTCCATTTTGTCAATTATAATGGCTTATTTCCTGTCAACCATAAAAACATAATTAATATACTGAAAATGGTAGATAATAGTGCTGCTTAGACTCTGTTGGATAAAAGAATAAGCGTAGATTGGAATTCTAGTTATGGTGTTGCTGGATTATTTCTCATATGCCATGTTCATTTTGAGTGCTCCTTTTTGACCCACAAAGCCCTTAAAATGAGTCCCCATTGTCCCTCTGCTTTGGCTAGTTCTTTCAATTCAAAATACATGCTGAAGTTATCTGTTATTAGAAGAGATTGAAATGGGCCTGTCTATAGTGACCCAGCAAGCTGGTACTTCTCTTCAGATGCTACCAATTTGTGAAACAGAATTTACATTTTGATTTTACAGTTATTGTATAATCACTTCAAGCTGTTGCAAGTTGGAGTGTCGCTGTTTCCTTAAGTGTATGCATTGTGGTTTACACCAGCTCAGAATATGGTCTGCTGTCATTCCTTTATGATTGTGAGAATAGTAGTTAAATATGAAGTGAATCCAAGTCAGCCTAGTAATGTGTGCCTTGTTCTGTAGAGAACCTACTGCTGTAGCTTTGAAGGGTAAAAGCTGACCCTGTTAATCTTGTTAGGTTATTAAAAATGAAGACCTATGATAATTTTAATATTGTTATTGTTCTCTTTCACTGCTGAATAAACTATGCAAGAGGGATGTTCATACTATGAAGATCTATGCAATCTACTGGGATGTGGGGTAGGGCTGCATTTTGCAAGAGTACCACAATTTATTTTTCCAGCCTGACACGGTTATGCAGCTGCTTATCACACTGAGTGACAGTTGTTTCAGTCACTTAGCAACCTGTCTCTGCAACTTCCTGTGTAGTGTCCGCTACATCTAAGGGAAGCAGCATCTTCTGAGGCAGGAATATTAAATTCACCTGGGTTCTGGGTCAGATGTGGACTGCAGAGCTTGTTTTGTTTTCCCTTTCACATCTGGAATGGCAACCAGCAGCCCTGGTCCTGTCTTCTACTTAATACATTAGATGGTAAGCACCCTTACTTTGCAACTAATCCAGTTTTGCTGTTCCTGATAAGGCCTTCAAAATGTATAGACTCTCCTTAAAAACTTTTAGTGTCATCACATTTTGATGATTTTGGGGTGAAATGAACACACCAGAGGGTAGGGAACGGATCCAGGCAGATCTGGACAGGTTGGAAAAATGGGCAGAACGAAATAGGATGCAGTTCAACAAAGACAAGTGCAAAGTGCTGCACCTGGGCAAAAAGAACCACTGTCACTTACAGGCTGGGGAATGACCTTCTCAGCAGCACAGCAGCAGAAAGGGATCCTGGAGTCATAATTGAGTCCAAGATGAACATGAGTCGTCAATGTGACCAGGTGATAACAAGGCTAACTACACTTTATCATGCATTAGCAGGTGCATGATGAACAGGGCCAGGGAGGTGATGCTTCCCCTCTCTGCGGCACTGGTCAGGCCACAGGTGGAGTACTGCGTCCCGTTTTGGGTATCGCACTTCAAGAGGGATGCGGAGAATCTTGAGGGTTCAGAGGAGGGCCACACATATGGACAGAGGCCTGCAGGCAAGACCTTATGAGGAGAGACTGAGGGACCTAGATCTCTTCAGCCTGTGCAAGAGAAGGCTGAGAGGTGATCTTGTGGCTGCCTATAAATTTATCTGGGGAGGGCAGCAGGGAATAGGAGATGCTCTGTTTACTAGGGCACCCCCTGGAGTAACTGGGAACACTGGCCACAAATTGACAGAGAGCAGATTTAGGTTGGACATCAGGAAGAACTTCTTTACAGTAAGGTTGCTAGAATCTGGAATGGGCTTCCAAAGGAGGTGGTGCTCTCCTTTACCTTGGGGGTCTTCAAGAGGAGACTAGGCAAGCACCTAGCTGGGGTCATCTAACCCCAGGGCTTTTTCCTGCCCAGGACAGGGGGTCAGGCTCAGTGACCTCCTGAGGTCCCTTCCGACCATATCATCCATGAATCTATGTTCTAATACAACATTATGTAGCATAAAATGGCATCAGTGTAGAACTAATAAAGATGCAACCTTAAAGAAAGATTAAGCAGATTCTCAGTTTTTGCTTGGACTGGCAGCAAAAGGAAGAAGTACTGCCACATGAGGAGAAAAGTGTAAGTATACGCTGCCCAAGTCTAATTCCAAAGCATTCATGCAGTGCTGGTAAGCCAGGAGTACGTGTTTTCTGCTCAGAACTCCAGGTAATATGTTGCTTCTATAGCTTTACCAACAAAGGCATTTATAAACTTGCTCGGGGGAGAGCACTTTAATTGGAGCAGCTCCAAGAGGCACACTAATTAAAAGCACCCGGAGCGTCTTGTGTATCAACATCCTCGTGCTGAAAAATGATGGTGGGGTGCTTTAAACTGAAGTTTGTCACACAAGCTTTAGTTTAAAGCACCACCACCACCATTTTCCAGCACGAGAACATGTGATGCTGGAGTCCACTGGAGCACAGTAATTGCGATGCTCCAGCAGACTCAATTAATTGATTAATAGAGTCTACTCCAACACACTGTAAATACAGTTCACCAGAGCAGCCTCCCTGCACGTGTATAAGAGCCCAAAAGGTCGACATGACCATGCGTGTATTGACTTGGCTTTATCAGTATGAAGTATATAAAAACCCAGTCAAATTCTGAGTCTTCTCTATTTTGTAAACCAGTTTGCATTGTGTGGAAGTTCCTTCATTTTGATCTGTTCACTTGTTATATGTATTATTATAAGAAAGAACAAAATCGGTTCTCATTTTTTTGTTTTAATTCCATAGTTTAAATATTAAGAATTGAATGTAATGCACTTTTAGCTTTTTTAGTTGCATTTGGATTTTTTGAGAGCATAAACACCGATGCCCTAAGTAAAAAGGATGATTGGCTTGTCTTTACAGCTTATATTCCAAATACAGTAGACTTAGAGAGATACCTTAGGGTGAGCAGACGTACCTACCTTTTGAGAGAAGCTTCCTTTTGTTGTGATCCACTGTTCCTTAATTATTTTCAAAATCACCATATTGTTACTGCTTTGCCTTCCAAACTGAAACTAATTCCTATGAATGACCCTGGCTTTACATTGTATAAGTACAAAATCGTTTTTTTGTTGATCTGTTTGCTGAAGATGCAATGCGTTCTCCCATACTTCACTTATGCAGGGTAGGAGGGAAATACAAGAGGTTTCCACCTGGCTGATCTCAGCATGTGTGAAGAGGTTGACGTTGCGTCTTCGCGGGAGCCTGACGGCCCCAGCTGCAAGTTATCTGAGAAGATCACCACATTGTGGAGGAAACTCCTAGTGCATCCAAAGCCAGCTTTATTAACTCTACAGCTTTATTAACTCACCAATGCGATGCTGCGGCTAGTAAAGCGACCAAAA
>NW_017728886.1:46148439-46151874 GCF_001723895.1 Crocodylus porosus
ACTTCCTGCCCTTTGGGCAGGGGGCTGGACTCGATGATCTCCCGAGGTCCCTTCCAGCCCTAATGTCTATGAAATCTATGAAACTCGCCAGGTGTGCTGGATTAGCTCTCCGGGTGCTCCGGGAGGTATTTCCAGCCAGGAAGCCCAGGCAAAATGGGAGGAGAGTGAAGGAAGGCGAGCTGGGTGGAATTGCTGAACACCCAGCTCGAAGAAACCCCAGGAACAGTGCGGCAGACCAGCCACTCTGGGAGCTCGGAGGAGCTCACAAATCATAGCGGGGTTAATTGCTGCCATGATCCGTTAATTATCGTGGTGGCATTTCAATCACCTGATTAAGCTACAAAAAGCTGTGTGGCAGGAGTTGCAAGTGCCGGCAGGCTGCGGGTAAGGTAGAAGCTAAGCCTGCCAGACAGTTTTCATTCCTTTTATTTTTCTTCTTTTTCATTGTCTTTTTGAAGCTGAATTCCACTGGGGACACCTGCAGCCAGGGTCAGACTGGGGAAAAGATCATTCTTCCCAGAACCTAGAGAAACATCGAAGTCATAGCAGGTGAGATCTAGGAGGAACTCCAGTCCGACCAGGTGGCTAGCATTTTTCTTTGGTGGGGACAGGCAGACGAATGTCATTGTGGTGCAGAGGGCCAAGTCCTTATAAGGTATTCCCCAACAACATGTTGAGAGCATTCCTTGTTTTCTTCCAGGTAGTCATTGCTATTTAATAGTAGCTCTGTCCTTTTCAGCTGCACAATGAGAATTCTTGCAACCTCACTTGTACATGCTGTCCCATTGATTCCAGTGGTTAGCTAACATGAGAGAGGGCTGCAAAAATAGCTCCGTAGTTAGAAGTATACCAGACTACATCTAGAAAAAAATATAAGCTTTCTTTTATCTGGCTAGGCTCAGATATCATTAGTGTTACAGAAATCAAGATCCCTCTTTAAAATTATACCTTTTTGGGTGTTGTTGACACTCTTCAATCTGTCCTCTGTATGATAATTAGGAAAAGTCAGCCCAGTAGCTTTAGTGTTGGCAAGCTATCAGCAGCTGAAAATCAGTCATTATAAAAAATTGTATGAAAATCTCTATTCCAGTGTTACAACCAGTTGCTTTCTATGTTAATAGATAGAAGTGTCCTCTTCTTTGTTTTAAAATAATGACTGATAATGCTTCTCACTTTACAAAATATTTTGTGTCTTATATTAGAAAAAAATAGTAGCTTGGCCTGAGAGTTAATCTCCTAAAATGAAGCGGTAAAGACTAAAAATATTCTAGTCCTGGGGCAGTCATTGCATGTTGCCTTTGTTCATTACTTATTTGTGTCACAGCTTTAATTTGGGGTTTCTTTTTTTGTCACTTAAGGTACAGTTTCCTAGCATTGAAATTGGGAGCTCTCAAGACGAGATGGTTTTGGTCACTGGCATGCAAGCCCCCAGAGGGTCAGCTAGAGGTATCTGAGGGCTGTGCTGTCCCCCTCAGGTAGAGACTGGGGCCATTAGCAAAGAAAACAGAGCACAGTGGGGTCCTCCTGCCCCTGCCATCCCCACCTGGCACCAGCCTCTGTGCCTCCAGAGGCCACTGTCGCCCCTTTTGCCTCCTCCAGGGACTAATGACACCTCCCTCCCCAAGCTTCCCCACCAAGCCTTATGCAGCACTCCCTGTCATGCCTTCAAGGGTGCCCTGCTTCCCTGTGAAATAATTTAAGAGTGCTGCAGGGTGCAAGAAGGTAAGCACTGCAAGAAATAAATTAGTTTTTGAAATAGTGCGTCACTAAATTCAGAAAAGTTATTGAAGGATGCCATGGGTTTAAAATGCAGTGCATTTTCTGCTGTAACCAGATCATGTCATGACTTCTTTATCCCTCTGTTTTGGTTTTAAATTTGTTAAATGCAATTTCAGCGTACAGTATTTGGAAAGTAATGTTCATTCACATATTCTCCTCAGAGAACCTGTTAGACTCACTGGAAATGTTAAATAGATCCTTTTTCTGCAATATATTTAGGTTTTTAAATAACATATTTATTATAATAAGAAATGTCTTCTAGTAAAGTAACTGATCTTTTAGAGAGAGCAAATCTAATATAGCTGTAAGGTGGTGTCTACACTAGAACTGCTTTATTGGTATAGGGCAACTAGTATGTTATTTCTGGCTAAGTACATGTGTATGGAAGAAGCTGTACTGGCAGAGTTGTGCTTTGGACACGCTCTTCTAGACCAGTAGAAGCACAGTTTTGCCAGTGTAAGTGTGTCCCCTGTTGTTTTTTCCTGATACGCTTATGTCATTCAAGGATCTCACCTCAGCACCCCTCCCACCTCTTATTGATGTCCCTGTGTCAGCAGAAGTCTAGAGCTTACACCTGACCTAAGATAGTTAAGCTGCTTTTCCTCCTTTTTTATCCTTTTTGAATGTATTTAGATACCTCCATGAAGACTTATTTTCATCCTAAATTCATGAACTGAAGAGCACTATTGAATGTTTCCTGACAAAAACCTTTCCTTGTTTCAGAGGAATCTGTGAGATCTATAAATCAGTGTGCAATATTAGCACTTTTTAGAAATCTAAGATAATTTTCCCTATTTCTTCTAACTTTTGCTTTTTCTAGACAGACTCCTTGATAATTTTTATATTTGTTATATTTGTGACTGTCAGTAATAAACTATACCTGCTTTTCTTATTCCAGGGACAGACTTCATGGCTGTTGTTCATTAGTCCATAACTTGCTATCTCAATTAGGTAATTCAAGGAGATTTATTTATTTTCTTCAAACTATAACTTCCAATTTAAATTGTAGTAGAGGTAGCCTTTCCACATGGTGTAGGTGATACAGGATTTATTAGGTTGTTTCCCCCTTACTCAAATCATTTTGGCTAAAAGATTTTCCTTATTACCTGTGTTTTTAATTGGCTTTCCTTTTATAGTCCTTTTCTCAAATAATCTGCGTTTTTTTCTGTTCAGTCCAAACATAAGACTTTACATTCCCAATGGGATAATGAGAGAGAAAGCCAGATGTGTCGGTCTTTAACTCTCCTTGCCCATAGTTGGTCATAAAGTGGATCCTCTATTTCTGAGGAAGCTTTCTGTTTTCTATGCCACAGCTTAATACTATGTTGCAGGTTCTGGAGTCTCAAAGATTGGAAAAGGAGGAAAAGATTATTAATGGCATAAATGGAATGGGTTGGTGAAGTGCCAGTTATTCCAAATGAATACATTTTGCTGTCTTTAGTTCTTGCCCCTTGAAACAGGCTGTTTGTAAAAGCAATGGGATTAGGTAAACAGTGAGTGTTGTAAATAGATAAAGCCTAAATGACTTCATAGATAATTTGGATGCCATTGATAAAATTTATTGTAACATTCAATAGAATGTTCAGTTCTAAGACTGCAATATATTCTTTTAAAAAAGCCAACTTCCTCTCCCCCCCCTCCCCCCGCCCCCATTCA
>NW_017728886.1:46151885-46154896 GCF_001723895.1 Crocodylus porosus
AAAAGTGCACAACTGTTCCTGTCCTGGTCCCAATAGCACTATTTGCTAGTCAGAAACTACGTTTACATTCTCAGTGTCCAAAAAAATACAGTCACACCTGGAAATAAGTACTGTGTTGAAAGCTGCTTGAAATGGTAGTGGTGAAAAGTTCAATTATCTACTGAACTTCTGTATTTACAGCATGAAATGAAAACATAGTAGCAAAATAGATTCAAATACCTGATGCCTTCAGGCAGTACCAAAGTTGCAGCACAAATCTGTTATCAGCTTTCATCAGGCTACATATTCATTTATAATATAGTTGAATTGTCCTTCATTACTGAATCATAGCTATGAAAGCACCATTGTGTGATTGAAGTTACATATGTATATTTCTCTTGCTTTATAAATGTCAAATTAGCACAAGTCCAAGAAAATGCCTTTAGTAAGTAACCTTACCAGTAAAATATACCCCCTCCCCCAATCCAGATGGTAACTTCATTGATATGTGACATACCTGCAACTGCAAAACAGTAGGTTTAAATGGGAGAACAGTCTGGCCTGTTGCCCCATTGCATACGGAACTAGAATTAGTATTTCCTAAAACAAGCATAACCTGTCAGATGTTTTTCTTTACAAAGTGAATTAAAACATTGGGAAACCTTTACTATTAAGAGCATGGTAGAGTAACTTGGAGGAACTAATGAATGTTAGTTGACTGTAAATATTTTTTGATTCTTAAAAAGCTAATAAATATAAAGACAAAGTAGTAAGCATTTATGTAAAACTCAGAATGATTGCAGACAGCATAACAAAATAATACCACAGGAAAAGTTCAGAATAGGCTTCTGTCTGATGCATCCCAAGATTTTTCAGGTCCCATTTAAAAAGTGAAAGATGCATTCTGTCTGTGACCAAACTAACACTTAGTTTACTGTAAAAAGACAAACACAGTTACTTCAGTTTTATTCCCAGGTTTATATCTCTTCATTAATAGCTCTTGTCCACTTGTATTAGAGAGGAATAAAAGGTCATTTAAAATGCATCCTGTAATACAAGAAGGCATATTGTTTTCCATGTGGCCTATAGAAACAAAAAATGGGAATGGTATATTCTGTACCATTTAATCATAGGATAGCAATCACATTGGATGCTTCTTCTGACAAAGAACAAGGTAAACAAAATGATAAAGCACATGTTCATATAAATCAGTCCTTTCAAGGGAGACCAGCAGGCAATGGAAGAGTCCCTGTTCCCCCCCCGAGCACTACTGGGAGTAACAAGGAATAATGGCCATAAGTTGACAGAGAATAGATTCAAGCTAGACATCAGGAGGCGCTACTTCACAGTCAGGGCAGCTAGGATATGGAACCAACTTCCAAGAGAAGTGGTGCTCACTCTTACTCTGGGGGTCTTTAAGAGGAGGCTTGATGAAACACCTTGCTGGGGTCGTTTGACCCCAGCATCCTTTCCTGCCCATGGCAGGGGGTCAGTCTTGATGATCTGCTCAGGTCCCTTCCGACCCTACCAACTATGAAACTAAGCTTTTTTAAATCTCTTTGACACTGTCAGTATCTAGTTATTAAAAAAAATGTTATCCATAAGTGGGAGAGAAACAAACTTATGACCTTCAGCACTTAAGCAGTATAATTGTAGGCATCAGTCTGTGGAAGGTGACATGCTAGTCATTGGCATGACAACACAGATCCTTGCGTAGGTTGTGCGTTTACTCTAAATTCAAAACTGTGAAGATATAACACACAGGCAGAACCATGCAGTAGCAGTGTTAAGGTAAAGTTACTGTTTAAATTTTGCAATATGTACTGTGGGTTCACTAGACCTTTTAAATTGGTATTTGTGCTATTGTTGTAGCCCTCTTGATTTGTGGCAAGGATTAGTAGTGAGAAACATGGAAACTATCCTACAATTATTGATAAAGGAAATTATATTTATGTGGAAATGTAGATTTTCAAACCAGCTCACTCATTAGGCTGCAGAAAAATGCTATGATATAGTAACATGTGTTGCTATGTGATCGCTACATCACAATTCCTACATCACAAACCTATTCTAGTTTGGAGATTTTCTTCCTCCAGAAAAATTAATGCCTTTTTCCTTTTCTTTACCACATAAGCTTTCCTTCCATCACCACTCTCTTTGCTTTTCCTTTTTTTCCAGCTTTAAAAGCAGTAATTTATTTACTGATAGGCCAAAGATCAAGGCAAAAATAAACAAGGGACATCACCCAGCTGCCAGAGAGAAGGATGAATCGGGATAACTTCTCATAAGTGATTCCATATTAGATTTTGATTTCACTTGGATATGTAGTTTGTTTTGCTTTGTTAATGGATTTTCCAATATAGAAACAGTGTGCTCAGTGCATTATCTTACATCTTTGATGTATTACATAAACGGTTAGAGAGTTTTTTGGTTGCCTTAATCAGTAAATATACTTATTGAATTCAGTGCTAGTTCTCTAAGCACCCAGTAGGAAGTGAAAGGTAACTTTTTATTTATCTTCTGCTAAGTGAAGTAAAGAACTGGAAGGGGAAACACGGCAGTGCCTGGTGACAGGTAAATGTTCATCACTGTTTGGAGAGAAGGTTGGGTTTATCAGTTATGGAAAATCCTTCTTTCTAAAATGAGGGAAACATAGCTACTCTAGGATATTTCTGCCATGCGTAAGTCGTTATGTAGTGGGGATATATCTAAACTGCTGCCTCAGCAAGCCCAAGCACAGAGTCAAGTAATGGCTTGCCTGCCCTGTGCACGTCTGAGCTCACAAATGTGTGGAGTTAACTGGCCTAGTGCAATTTTTTATGCATGCCCTGGCACCATGGTCATGCTCTCTCAGTCAGAGACCCTGAGCATAGCATCAGGACACACACACAAGATCATGGTGAGCTAACAAATGGTTTCTAAGACCTGCTGAATCTTTATTACTGTTGGTCATGCACAACAGGAAAGAACCCAAGTTAATTCTCAGATAGAGCTTGCATGGGAAAATATTTTTATTTTTTAAATGAACCAAT
>NW_017728886.1:46154907-46185555 GCF_001723895.1 Crocodylus porosus
TATCTTGCTGGGATCCTATGACCCCAGCTGACTTCCTGCCCTTTGGGCAGGGGGCTGGACTCGATGATCTCCTGAGGTCCCTTCCAGCCCTAATGCCTATGAAATCTATGAAATCAATATGTTAGAGAAATGCAATACACATGCAGTTCCATGATGACATTTTATGCTCACATTTTGGGGGATAGAATTGCATTTTAAAAAGATAAAATTAACAAAACATGCCTAGAGATATTTTTAATCTGCCATCCTATAAGTACTCAATTGACGCGTGTAGACAGTAGAACAGTCAGATACATGAAGAGCTCAAATAGCATCTCAATAGTTTTCTCCTGTTACAAGTGATTGAGAGAGGGCAGAAGAAAAAAGGTTAAAAAAAAAGTTCAGAAAACACATTATCTTTTTATCAGAGATAGTGTGAATTAGCATTTTTTTTGTTTTTCAGAAATAAGATAATGCAAAAGTGCACATTTTATGTACACAGTGATAGAGTGTATGATAAACTATTGACATTAGATTTCTGCTTATTAAAAGTGATAATATAACAAAGGCACACATACCCTTCCTTGCAAGCTATCATAGTACCATTTGAAGGGCATGTTAATCATCATATATATGAGAACACACGCACAGTGCTTCTTTATTTAATATGCCAGAATCCTAAAATGAATTGTCCAAGATGTCAGAAACCTTAGCCTGGCTTCAGTTTTAGTGTGAAAGGAAAGAATCAAACTGCAAATATATGGTAAAGTGCTTGCAAAAGAAGACTAACGGGGAGAAAATATTTTAACTTAAAGGACAGATCAATACAGTTCTCTTAAACAAAAATTTTTGGTTGGTTCATTTTATCAACTTAGGTTTAATATAGCAAGGTCCATGAATGCCACAAATATATTGTAAAATATACCAATTTCAAATCCTTACAGCAGTGGTTACCAACCAGTCAATTGTGGAGCCTCTGACAGTTGATCTCAGTCTGTCAGAGGCTCCACGATCAGGTGTGGCAGGATGACCATGTCTGGGCTGAGCCATGCCCCGTGCTACCCAGTCCGGTCTGGGTGAGTGGGGTCGGAGCCCAGGCAGATTGTCTGGAGGGATGGGGGGCAGGGTGGAGGCTGGGGGCGGGGAGAAGATGAGGGGTGGTAGATCCTGCAGTGCCCTTTACTTACAAAAAGTAATCTTCACCATAAAAACATTGCAGACCCCTGCCTTACAGATATGATGGACCATTTAATGTGGCAGACTACCACAGACAAATCAGGAAAACTTTGGAAAGCGAGTCCAACAGAGATGCAACAGCCCATTTGCAGCTGCAGTGAGCATCACTTATAAAAACCTTTCTAATAAAATGGTCATACCCTGAATTGCAGTGTGGAAGTCTTCCTGGTGCCAAACACTAATATACACCATTCTATTTTTTGGCCACTTCCAGCCACTGCACTTTGAGGGGAAATGACCAGAATCTGTTACAAAACTCCAGTCAGATAGTCTCCTTCGGCCTGGTTCCACACTCCTAAAATAATTGCATTTTTGTGTCCCTACAATATGTTCTTAAGTATGGTGCTGACAGTATTTTTTTTGCAAGTCCCAAAAGAACAACATTTCTCATGATTGAACTGAATTTAATTTAGTATCTGAATATTTCCAAGGACATCAATACCTTCCTTGGTCTAGTAGTTTTCTGCTCTTATAATCCCCTCCTGTGGTAGACCATTACAGAAAAAAGATATAGTATGAAGTTTAGCCAGTGTCATGCTAATGTTCACTTTTATTCCTTGCCCTTCAGTAGTTTCTTGATCTTTTTATTCTGCTTTTTAAATAAGAAATTATAAAAATCAATGAGTTTTGTAGATGTATTTTTCTTTTTGGAGCACCTGTCATCAGTTCATTCTTATCTAAAGGTCAGCTAGTTTGTTACCTATGGTTATGCAAACTTTTGATTTTTTTAAAGGACTTACTGAATTCCCTTAACAGATATAAACAGACTGAAACACTAGCTAGGAAAACCAGGAAGACAGTCTCAAAAACTAAATAATGAGAAGGAAATATCAGCGACCATGTCTAAAACAGCAAAGAAGTCAGGGAGAGTGAGAATAGAGTAAAAGCTTTCTGAGATCTGGCCAGGAACATTTTCTTGGAGACCTTGGTGAGAATAGTTTCAGTAAAACGGGGAAAGAGAACATCTAATGGTATGTTTTCTAGATTTTCTCCATTCCATTTATAGCATTGTATTTTTGTCCTTGGATTCCTGTTTCCATATCTGGATGCTACAGCAGTACTAAGACTGGTCTTATATAAATGCAGAAGATGAACAGATAGGTATTGGTAGGTTCATTATTATCTTCCTGCAGTACCATTTGAGAATGTATCGCTGAGGGAACATGGTAGGTCTCTGGCTTTGTAAATTGTCTTGTTGTAGTCGCTTATCTGCTAACCAGTTTGGAAGACTGGACATACTGTTAACTAGGGGTTGGCAGTATTTTGGAGTAGATGGTCACTTTAATGGAGCTTAGCTCTGAGGGTGGACCAATTCCAATCTGGCCTGCACCATGGCAGCTGCAGTCACTGATCCCATCTGCAGTGCTGCTGCTATAGCTTATCCCTGTTGCCCAGCCACCGCATGGGAAAAGCTCCTTGCTGTTGAAACACCACAAAAGCCACTGTCCTGTCTCTGCTTGCCAGATAAAATGGTTCCATGGCCATAGATCACTGACCCCTGCTGTTACCTATTCCTGAATGCTGTGTCATCTTTTAATGAAAAATGTTCCTGCTGCAGAAAGATGATCATACATTACATAAAATGCCCCATCTTTTTGTTAGGGACTCTTGTTCAATATTTCACCTTATTATAATAAGTGCAGTGCTAATACAGGAACATAGAGCTGAAAGGCACTACCGGGATCCAGCCTTTCTGCATTTGCCAACAGCCATGTAATAGACATTCAAGAATATCCCCTCCAGCTCTTCTCACATGCAGCAGTCACAACAAAGCACTGCCTATATTCCATAAGAGACTTAATATCCTTAGTATGCAAAATCCCACTGAGCCTTAAAGCACTATAATGTGTCTGTAGAAAACAGCAACAGAGATAAAGGAACTGCCAACATCTTGGGGCCCAGCAACAAAAAGAATTTTGTTAGGATCATCTGGACATGTATTACCTAGGAGATAGACCATGTTTTCTGCTACAGAGCAAAGCAAAAATAAAAACCCAGGAGTGCTTGTCAATCTGGCCTAAAGGAAAATTTCTTCTCGTCCCCAATTCTGGTTATTGCTTTAACCCTGAACATATCCACAAGACACACCCACCAGGTAAGTAAAAGGGTGTTTCTTTTACACTTTTGACCTTCTAGCGACCTACTATATTTGAATCCCCCATACTCATCCTTGGAATTTCCCGTTGTCCAAGGCTGAACTTCTGTCCTACCCCATTCCCTCTTCACACAATACTCACTTAAAATAAACAAAATGGAAGCACAGGGGGACAAATTCTATTATACCCATTAGACATTTGTGGATTTAGATGCAGAAGTGTGATTCTGTTGCAGTTTTGAAGCCCTTGAAAACGAGTAATGCTTCTTTTTTGTGACTCAGTTTTACTGGTGAAATGACCATGTGTTACAAAAGCAAATGCATTCATGGATTTTCATCCTATAGATTCATAGTACTTAGGGTTGGAAGGGACCTAAACTGCCCATCAGGAATGAGTGCTGGGGTCATAACCCCCCAGGGAAATATCTATCCAGCCTCCTCTTGAAGACCCCCAAGGTAAGAGAGAGTACCACCTCCTTCAGGAGTCCATTCCAGAGCCTGGCAGCCCTAACTGTAAAGTAATGTCTCCTGATGTCCAGCCTGAACCTTCTCTTTAACAATTTGTGGCTGTTATTCCTAATAATACCTGGTGGTGCCCAGGGGAACAGAGCCTCCCACAATTCCTGCTGGTCCCCCCAGTGAGTTTGTAAACGACCACCAGATCCCCTCTCAGCCTTCGCTTGTGGAGACTGACTAGATTCAGGCCCTTTAGCCTCTCTTCGTAGGGCCTGATCTGCTGCCCCTTGACCATGTGAGTGGCCCTCCCCTGGACCCTCTCAATGCTAGCCACCTCCCTTTTGGAATGCGGTGCCTAGAACTGGACGCAGTACTCCAACTGCACCCTGACCAATGCCATATACATGGGCAGAATCACCTCCCTGGACCTGCTCGTGATGCATCTATAGATTCACAACAAGGTGCAGTTAGCCTTAGTGACCACTTCCTTGCATTGGCGGCTCATGTTCATCCTGGAGTCAACAGATCCCTTTCTGTCACTGTTTTGACAAGAGAGGTGTTCCCCAGCCTATAGATGTGTTGCTGGTTCCTTCTCCCTAGATGTAGCACCTTGCGCTTGTCTGCATTGAACTCCATCCTATTCTCATCCACCCACCTTTGTAACCTGTCTAGATCTTAGCTGGATTTTGTCCCTCCCCTCCAGTGTGCCTCCTTGCTCCACATCTTGGTGTCATCAGCGAATTTGGACAGTGTGCTTTCCACACCCACATCCAGATCGCTGGTAAAGATTTTGAACAGTACAAACCCCAGGACTGAGCCCTGGGAGACTCCACTGCCCACATCCCTCCAGGTTGAAAATGAGCCGTCCACCACCACTCTCTGGGTGTGACCATCTAGCCAATTTGCCACTCATCTGACTGTGTAGGCATCAATGCCACAGTCACGTAGTTTTTTTTAAGAGAATGTGGTGGGAAACGGTGTCAAAGGCCTTCTTAAAGTCCAGGAAGACAACATCCACTTCTATGCCCTTGTCCAGGGACTTTGTGAACTGATCATAAAAAGAAACCAGGTTAGTCAGGCAGGACCTGCCCCCAGTGAACCCATGTTGGTTGCCCCTGAGAATTACCTCCCCTGCTGGCCCCTCGCAGACATGCTCTTGATAATTTTCTCAAAGGTCTTCCCAAGGACCAAGGTAAGACTGACTGGCCTATAATTGCTGGGGTCCTCTTTTCTCCACTTCTTGTAAATGGGGACTACATTGGCCCTTTTCCAATCCTCTGTTTCTTGACCAGAGCCCCATGAGCACTTATACAGCTGTGCCAGGGGCCCCACTATGACCCCAACCAATTCCTTCAGCACCGTCAGGTGAACAGCATCTGGACCTACTGATTTAAATGCATCCAGCCCCTCCAAAAGTTCCCTAACTAGGTCATCCCTGACCCTAGGCATGGTGGTTCCTCCCCTGGGTCCATCCATTATCGTAGTGGGGGAAATGTCCCGATCCCTGTTCAGGAATATGGAAGCAAAGAATTTGTTAAAGAGGTCAGCTTTTTCCTTTGCTGCAATCACCAGATTGCCAAACCTGTCTTGTAGGGGCCCCACATTACCCGGTGCCTTCTTTGTACTCCCTACATATTTGAAAAATAACTTTTTGTTATCCCTAATCCTGGTCACTAGCCCTAGCTCCATCTCTGCCTTGACCTTCCTAACACCCTCCCTGCAATCATGAGCAACAGAGATGTAATCTGCCTTGGTGACAGCCCCTTGTGTACTGTTTGTACACTTCCTTTTTTCCCCTCAGGCATTCCTGCATGCCTTTTCTGAGCCATGGGGATTTTTTTAGCACTCCTGCTCCCCTTGATGCGCATTGGGACTGACTCCCTTTGAGCTCCCTTTGACTTTGAGGAACCTTGGAAGGTTTAATATGCCTTCAGCTCTATGTTCCTGTATTAGCACTGCACTTATTATACCTCCTTGAGGAACCAACCAAAACTTTTTGTTTGTTTTAAGAGAACTGTATTGATCTGTCCTTTAAGTTAAAATATTTTCTCCCCATTAGTCTTCTTTTGCAAGCACTTTACCATATTTTTGAGGTTTGATTCTTTCCTTTCACAATGAAACTGAAACTGAACCACCCGTCTTGGACTCCCAGTTCATTGATGCTTCAAGACCCCAGTGCCTCTCCTACTAATCTTCTTAGTTCATTGAAGTCGGCCCTCCTGAAGTCAAGGACTTTTGCCTTACTGCTTGCTTTCACCACCCTGTGCTGGATAGTAAATTCCAGGAAGCAATGATCAATGTTGCCCAGGTGGTTGAGCACCCACAGACCCCTCACCAGATCATCGCCTGTGGCAAGAACGAAGTCCAGCAAGGCATTTCCTTTGGTGGGACTATGCACCTCCTGAGTTAGGTGGAGGTCCTGTATCCCGGCTAGGAACCTACGTGAGCAGTCAGACTTGGCTGACTGCTTCTCCCAGCAGATGTCTGGGTAGTTTAGGTCACCCATGACTGCATCCCTTGACTTTACAGCCTTCATGAGCCAACCTGAGAATTCCCGGTCCAGCTGGTCCCCCCTGGTGAGGCGGAGTGTAGTAGATGCCCACTTTCAAGTCCTTTTCCCCACAACCCCCTTGCATTCTTACTCAGAGCGCCTCAGTTTGCCCCTCCTCTGACCCTATCCTGATCATTGAGGATGTATATTGCTCTTTGACGTAAAGCGGTACATGCCCAGTTTTTTCTCTGCTCTGTCTCGCCAGTATAGGCTGTAGCCCTCTATGTTCACTACCTAGTCGAGGGTAGAATCCCACCAGGTCTCTGTGAGCCCCACTCGGTTCGGTTTTTTGCTAGCTAGCAGGAGGGTGAGTTCCTCCTGCTTATTCCCCATGCTTTGAGCATTTGTGTAAAGGCATTTGAGGCCTTCTGTAGGTGCACATGCCGCCCGCTTGTTCCTAAGCCTGCCCTGGCCCCTGTCACTTACCTGGGTACTACCTGAACGTGCCCCCTGGCTTGACAGCAAAGCATCCTCCTGTTCCTCTGCGTCCCCATCCCCCCAGCAAACCTAGGTTAAAGCTTGCCGAATGAGATCAGCCAGCCTGAAAGAAAAACAGATCGGCCAGCCTGTGCTAGTACACAGTAAATGATGGACTGTTCTGTTTGAAATTATCTGCAGCACATGTGCATTGCATCTGTACACACAGACATTTGCAATAAAAGGCAAATGAGAATTATCAAAGTGAGTAGTGTAAAAATTAAAATTTCTCCAGTTTCAATTAGCAGTTGCTGGTTACAAGAGAAGGATAGCTACTGAAGACTCTCAAAAGTATATAGTATTTGTGTCTGCTACATACAATATAGTCTTCAGGCTTGAACTGTAATGGAACTTACCTCATCTGTTGCATAAAAGCATGATGAGATTATTTCATTAAGGTGCAAAAAATCAAGTTAAAGATTTTATATTTCCTTATTCCAAGTGAACAAATGAAAAACACTTATTCTTTCTGTCAGAGTGCAGTAACTATCTGATTGCTAACTATTGTGCATACCGCATATCTATTCTTTCCTGTTCATTTGGTTTCCAAACAAATGACACCTATTTTGTGGATAAGATGTTGAAACAAATATCCTGGTGGAAAAGAAACATATGGCTTAATTTGATGTACCTGTTTCTTTTCTTGGATTTAACTAGCTGTGGATCCCCTGCTGTTCAGTAAAATGTAAATGGTTTGGTGATATTCTAAGTGTGTTGAATTAATATTCGTCTTAGTTGGGCAATGTGCCATGACATTTGGCAGTTTTGTTTAGGAAATGTCCAGAGAATACACTTTGATGCATTGTACTTCAAAACATTGTGTAAGCTGGATAAATAAATTAGAAATTTAAGTAGAATCCAGTATGACTAATATAGGATATCAGATTTTCCAGACCTGCTGCTGTAAATAATGTGCTTGAAGAATGCATGCATGAAAACCTAAGCCATTTTATAACCTTGCCTTTGATTGTGCAATGTAGCTTTGTAATAATATGCACGTTATAACCAGCTTAGTAATTTTAACAAACCGATAAGGTGCTCTGCAAGGGCGTTCAGTTCTCTGTTATACTGCTAGACTTGGCATAAAATCCTAGTGTTGAGAGACATTATCCTAGGTCTTGTCACTGATGTTGTTCTCCAGAGTATGAGAGAGGAATGTGTTTAGTTAATTAGAGGACACCCTCAAGGTTTTGGGGCATAAAAATGTACCTAGCTAGATAATTGTCCTCTTTTGACTACCTTATCTAATCTTCCTTTTAAATGCATTCTGACACAGCTTCTCTGCAGAGGACCATGATTATATGCACCAAATACAACACACAGCACAGAAGAACATTTCTTAAACTGTGACCTCTTCAGGGCAGGGACTCTTCCCTCCCCACTCTCATGTCCTTCCTTCCTTGTGCATATAGTATCTGCTGCATGATGAACCGTGCCTTCAAAACAAATGATGATGGTAAATAAGGAAGTTGTGTTTTGTACTGAATATCTGAATGTGTTCAACAATAGTCAAGGAGTTAAGAACTGCAGACATAGAGCCATATTTTCAGTTCCCTGTATTTCATGTTACGGTGTGTACACAACATAAAGCAAATTTACACCTGTTGAAGGAATCCTTGAGTGAATTCCCCTGTGTGAAGAAAAACTCCATTTGGTTTAAAGTGGTGACTGCGTTGCCTGTTATCATCACCACCTATGCTGAAACTGCTCTGCTTGGCATAAGAGAAGGCATGTTAAGAGAGAGAAAAAAGCCAGATTACATGATTCTTCTTGAACTGCAGCACACTTTAAACCAATGATTCTCAACAAGGGTGATTTGAGATTTGTTTCTCAACACTGTTTGGGGTGTGCCACACAGTATTAGCTCTGTTAGTTATGCAGATATGATTCACAAGATAAACCCAGAGTCCGCGTCCACACCGTTTGTTTCCCCAGGGACAAGAAGCAGTGGCACACCTTGTGCTTCTGCTGCTTGTCTCCAGGGAATGCCTGTGCCATGCAGGTTACCCCAGGTTGGCATGCAGCAGATTACCCTGGGTTGGGTAAGGGAGGCTGGGGCCAGCACTGGGCTGGCCCTGGCAGCCTTACCTGGGATCCTGGGGGCTTCCTAAGACTGCAGCAGCAATGATCCTGTCACTCAGCCTGGCCAGCAGCTGGAGTGTGTTTTGCTCTGGTTTTGAGTAATATGCACAACTGCTTTTTTTTGTGCCTTTTTTTTAATCCCAGGATCTCCTGGGATCAAAAAAAACCTCCTGTGCTGCTACTTCAAAGTGTGGCAAACAGCTGACTGTGCAGTATGTGGCACCACAGACATGTCTCCGGTGCCACATACCTCATAACTGTGCACATCAGGACACAGATTTTGGCCAGAGATTTTAAATAGGAATACATAGTGTTAAAAGAATTCTGACCTGTTGTAGTCTTTTGGAGGTCTTTGCAGCAGAAGAATTGCTCTATTATTTTAATGTAGTAAAAAAAAAGTAGTGAAAATTTAGAACTGGCATTTTTCTGATGGTGAGCCTTAAGTCTAATAAAGTTGAGAACTACTGCCTTAAAGTTTCACTTGCAACTTTAATTGATGATGAGATTTGACAGAGTTGTTTAGATTAGGGAGTTGTGACCAGGTCCCTGTCCACTCCCCTGCTCTTATCTATCACCCCTGAGATTTTTATGGGTATAGTGGAGAATCGGACCCCATGATAGCATTAGGGGAATAGTTCTTTCCATAGTTATTAACCAATACATATGTTAATACAAACAAGTGAATGTGAACATTACAAAAAAAATTGCCCTCGATGGGTGGGAACCAAATCAGACATCTTGGCTAAATACACAGATTCAAAAAGTCCAAGGTGGAGTCGGTTTAATCTTCAAAGGTTTTTCTAATCCAATGGCAACCCAGGCCTGATGGGTGGCTGAACACATGCCTCCCCCTCCACCACTGTGAGCCATAGGGAGGAGAGATCCAGCAGAAAGTCTCTCCCCAGCTGTCTCTTAGAAGGGGGTCAAGGGGCAGAGCCTACCACCCAGCCCTGGCCCCCCAGCTGGGGTCTGCCTGGCACAGGAAAAGCCCCTACGAGGTGGCTTTTCACCCCCTGCAACCTGGGTAGAGGGGCTCTAATTCCCTGCCCCCTCCTCAGCCCCACACCTGTGAAAGGGGGTAGGAAAATGTACACACCTGGCCTGGCACCCCCTCCTACCAGGGTTTGCCCAGCCTTGGGAAAAGACCCCAGCATTGGGGAAAGTTTTTCACTTTCCCACAGCCCAACTCACCAGGCTGAGATCAACTCAGTCCTGCCCTTTTCTCAGGCCGCACCTGTGAGATGTGGGTGGGCTGGGGGGGATGAATGCACTGAGCCAGCCAGGCACTGTCCCAGCCAGCTGGGGTCTACCCAATGCAAAGAGGAGGGGAGCCCACAACAGGGGCTTTTTGTTTCCCTGAAGCCTAGCTCGCTGGGCTGGGATCAGCTCGGCCACACTCCCTCCAGAACCCCCCACCTTCAAAAGGGGTGTTAGGATATGGGGGGAATTCAATGGCCTGGCCTAGCATCAGACCCCACCAGCCAGGATCTGCCCACTGTGGAGGGAGGGGAAGCCTTTACTGGGAGCTTTTTACTCCCCTCCAGCCTGGCTCACCAGGCTGGCATAGGCTCAGCCCTACCCCCACCTCCATCTGTGAGAAGTGGGGGGTGGGGAAGGAAGTGCACTGCCCCCCCCCCAAGCTGTGATCTGCCCAGTACAGGGCAGTGAACGTCCCCACTGGGGGGGTTTCATAATCCCGCAGCCTAGCGAGCCAGGCTGGAATCAGCTCAGTCCCACCCTGGAAGGGGTGGAGCTGATCTCCACCTGGCTTGTGGGGTTACAAAAAGCCCCCAGTGGGGGCTTTCCCGCTGCTCTTGGCTGACCCTAGCTGGGGGACTGGGGCCAGACTGGTGCTCCTCTTCCTCTCTCCTAGACTATGGAGAGGGTGGAGCTGAGTTGATACCAATCCCACTCACCTGGCTGCTGCATGGGCAAAAAGACCCCACTGTTGGGGTTTTCCTTCACCTTGCCCTGAACAGATTGGGGGGGGGGACTAGGACGGTCTGAGGATTCATTCCCTTGCCCCCATCTTGCTGGGATGACAGGTGCTGACAGGGAGCAGAGGCTTTAGTGCCTTAGCTTTATGATATCTGGGGGAGGAGCCATTGGAGCAGACAGCACAGCCCGTGGCTGCAAAGTATTCTGGGATGCTGGGGGACTGTGAGTTAACTTGAATCAGGAAGAGACCTGGAACAGAAGTTCCATAAACCAGTTTGACCTAAATCAGTTAAATCTGATACTACATCCTACCAGGTTTATTATACCAGGTCATTTAAGAGCGGTTTATGTGCACTGAACTGCTGTTCTGTTATGGGTTTAAGCCAGTTTCAGATCACTTAAACCAGTTTATGTGCAACTTCTGCCCTTGGGTCCTGTTTGCTTCCTGGTTACCGGCTCTCTTAGTCATATTCAACAGACAACTGGGTCGCTCTGTGAGCATAAACTCCCTCCATCTTGTACTGTTAGAGGGAATTTCTTAAAAGACAACCTGAGCATACCCAGTGGAGTCATGGACAGATACTGCATTTGTCATAGGAAGGTCAGTGAGACCTCCTTAAACATGCTCAAGGGGAAATGGGGAGAGCTGGCAGCCATGTTTGTACCTCTCCTGGGTATGGGTGTACCACCATGCCCAGGAGAGGAAATGCAACCCTAGCAACCAGCTTCTATAAAGTACAAGAGAGTCCATGATGCCTTGTTTCTACTAGAAGCCTTTGTGTAGGGGGAAACGGCCTTCTGCCAGGGAGTGACCGCAGCAGGAAGCTTAACTGTTCACTTCGTTGTTTCTAGTTTGGTAATAGAAATTAGTGTAATAAAAGTTATTGTGTATGGTGATATTGTAGGTGCTATTTATAATCAGTACATTGAATGTTGTGAGTTGGTTTCCTGAGATCCATCCTTAAGATAATAATAAGCTGTAACTGCTGGTTTTGTTATCCAAGCTGTGGATAAGTACAGTGGCAGTTGGAGCCACAGAGTTCAGTTCTGCCAGAAGGCTCTGTGAAGAGGGAGCAGCTTTCTGTCAGGGACTGACTACAGCTGTTCAGTCTTTGTTTGTAGAGAAGTAAGAACTGAAACCAGAGGAGACATCCAGGAGCAGCTCTTTTTCCTGTTTCCCGTTAAGAATACTAGGAGTTCTCAAGGACCGTGCGTGCATCTCCAGTTTCCGGTTCCCACAGAGAAACAATCTAACATATAAACTGTATTTCTCAATATTTTCTTTATACAATTTTAATTTATTAGCTGCTGTCCATTTTTGTTATAATAAAAGGAGTTGATCATTTTAGGCACTTTCTTGTTTCATAATTAATCATTGAGGCAATTTTAATGACAGGTACTCCACAGTAGATGTTATTGGTCTTTATAGTGAACCTGAAGGGGTTTCACACTTTACCCTGAAAAATCCTTATAGGAGTTTCAGTTCACCCATCTGTAACTATAGGCTGTCTTCCTGCTGGAGCCAGGAATTAAATTATTTTAATAGCTGATATTCTGTCCCAATACTTTTCTTTCTGATCCTGTCCTTATCATGATGCTTTGCTCCCAGCTATTCAGAACTATACTTATGTTACTGTTTAGTATTATACTGATATGCCATATCTGTGGAATATTGAAAGACCTTAAAAAGTTGATGTATTAAGTCAAAATGTTCAGATTATGGATATGGCAAAGTAGGATTAAGTAGTAAATGTTGCTGGTTTATTTCTTCCTCTAATCCATCGATGGATTGGCAAGGTTTTTAGGCTTTTATGTGAATCTTCCACTACCACTTCCAATCTGTCACCAATTTGGCACCTTTTACAAGCACTCAGTGTATTAACAAGGAG
Organism: Crocodylus porosus; assembly: GCF_001723895.1. Lineage (NCBI taxonomy): Eukaryota > Metazoa > Chordata > Crocodylia > Crocodylidae > Crocodylus > Crocodylus porosus. The sequence goes on from NW_017728886.1 coordinate 46,167,611, forward strand.
AAAAGGGATTTTGTAGTGGTGTTTCTGCACCGTGTGCTCTCTGCCTTCATTCTGTTTGTTTGTTTGAAACTGGTTTTGCCATATGACATTCTGATTTGCATCGCAACTGGAAAAACATTCATTTTGTGGGGGAATTAAGATGAAAAAAGGTGTTCTTAATAGTATAGTCATCCAAAGAGTATAACCATAGGGGTGTAGGGATTTTAGATTATCCCCTAGACTGGGGGGAATGGCACAACAAATGAGGTGTCATTTTTTCCCTTGGAAAGTAAGAAAAAAATTGTTCTCTGAAGGCTCTGATAACCAAACTCTAATAATATCCCTTTTCCTAACCTCCATTTACTGTGTTCTGACTCAGATCTTTTCTTCGTAGCATACGCTGCCTAATACAGGCAGATACCAGCATCTCGGCAGGAGCTTAAACAGAGTGGTTATCTGGAGGGAGGGAGTGACAGGCTTGTGCTGAGACAATTAAAGGGGCAAGTTACCTTTTTATTTATAGATGTTAAAAAATAAGGGACTGATCTCTAGTATTCTAACACTGTTATAAAAAATAAAATGTAATAATTAGCATTAAATTGTGTGCTTCCTTCTGATGGTCAAATCCTCAGTGAAAGAGCATGTCTTCATAGGAAGGACAGTTCTATTTGAGTGTGAATTCTTTCACCATGCACAGCTTGACTACTTACCTATTTGTTGATGGCAACAGGAGACTTCCTTCTCGAGTATTATCAAATGCTGCAGATTCTAAGCCCCCCTTTTGAAAGACAGTTACTGTCTTTACAGCTGTGAAGATAACCATCAAAATTTGAAGTGAGCTTAAACCAATACAAGAATGTCTTCCTGAGTTTGCAGATGTGCATTTCTGCTCCATTTGCTGTTGCTCAGTACTTTACAAAGAAGTAACATAATGAAAACAACCAATTCTCTTACCAGTTGTTTTTATTTCCATTGTCTGGAAGTCACGGGGAAAGCTATGAAACCAACTAGAAACCTGTCGGTTTCTTGCATCCAGCAGTCATTCTTTCATAAGAATGGAAAGCAGACAGAATGCAGAGTAGACTGAAGAATAATGAAGTGTCTCTGTTGTGGTAGCTAGAAAATATAGTAAAGCGTTAAGAGCAGAGATGCATCCATGTTGAGATATACACAAGGCTGGGTTCAAGTAGCAGAGAACCAGCCTTTCTATTGCTGGATACCTCTGGAATGACATAAAAACCAGAGGCAAAATGAGCATGTTCTCTTTCTTTCAGCATGCATAAGTGTGGGGGCTTTATACCTACCAATGAGAAGTTCGCCTGAAAAAGACTGCAAGCAGGATTCAGAGGTAGCTGCTTGAATTGAATGCAGTTGCTGGATGGGGATGTAGTCTAAGTAGCTGAGTGTGATCTGTGGTTAATGAAGTTTGTCTTTTTCTTAATCTATTCTGGCTAGTAAGTTTATTCATCTGCCTAACAGATATGAGGTAAAATCAAAAATATGATGTGGATGTATCTAGTAAAATAAATACTTCCACTGTTGGAAACAACTAACTGGGTGGTCTGTCTTATCTTAACCCACTCCTCAGGGAATAACATCCTTTCATTTTTCCCATCTTATTAGTCAAGGCAGGGGAGTGCTGAGGAAGAGGGAGTGGACGGCAGACTCACTCCTACACTAGGGAAGTGATAATTTCCCTCTATGCAGCATTCGTCAGGCCACAGGTGGAGTACTGCATCCAGTTTTGGGTGCCACACTTCACGAGGGATGTGGATAACCTCGAGAGGGTCCAGAGGAGGGCCACTCGCATGGCTGAGGGCCTGCAGGTGAGACCCTATGAAGACAGACTGAGGGACCTGAATCTCTTCAGCTTCCACAAGAGGAGCTTGAGAGGCGATCTTGTGGCTGTCTACAAACTCATCATAGGGGGTCAGCAGGGAATAGGGGACACTCTGTTTACCTGGGTGCCCCTGGGGGTTACCAGAAATAATGACCACAAACTGAAGGAGAATAGGTTTAGATCGGACATAAGAAAGAAATTCTTTACGGTGAGGGTTGCCAAAATCTGGAATGGGCTCCCAAGGGAGGTGGTGCTTTCCCCTACCTTGGAGGTGTTCAAGAAGAGATTAGACAGGCATCTGGCTGAGGTTACTTAACCCCAGTTAGCCTCACCTCTATTTTTAGCAAGACCCTAGAAAAAATCATAAAGGATCACATTTGCAGGTCCCAGCGCTCTTTCCTGTCTGGAGCAGGAGGTCAGACCAGATGATCGACCAGGTCCCTTCTGACCCTAGAAATCTATGAAATCTTTGGATTCCGTGGCTGTGAATTTTGTGCATTAGATCCTGGTTTTAAATGTGTTGCCTTTATTACATATAAGAAAAAGTTCTGAATATGAACCAAATGCAGCTAATGCTGAGCTTCCTTCCCAACTCTGAAACAGTGCCTCAGAGATGGGTGAAATTCTTTATTCATCTTACTAAGTTGTTAAATCTAAAACATAACAGGTTTTAAATGTTGATGTTAACTGTTTCACCAAAACAGTTGGTGTTTGCTTATGGAGGAGTTTGTGTTTGCTTATCCTTCAGGAGCCGTTAAACACAATAATTACCACATTTACTCAAACCTAAGACAAAGTTCCCCCCCAGTCAGCACTGGAGGGGAACGGGGGAGCTCCTTGTCTTAGAGGGTGGGGAGCAGGTAGCTGCTGCAGCTCTGCTGGTGCTGAACCCGTGGCTTGACATATACGCAGTCTAATTACTGGGGGGTTGTCTTAAATTCATGGTTGACTTAGATTTGACTAAACATGGTAGAAATGTAGTTTCCTGCTTTGTGAGTGGAAAGGTATCACAGCAGATGCCCCGTTTCTAATAGTTTTCTAAAGCATCTATACTGGCCCTTGTTAGGATACCAAGCTAGGTAGATCCTTGGTCTAACTCAGTACAGCAATTCTTAGATTCTTACCCATCATTACTGTATGCAGTGGTGGATATTGGAGCAAATGGCAGCTATTTCCTGCAGATTGCTCTGAAATCACCTCTGGCCTTGCCCAGAAGGGGCATGTGCTGTCTCCTTTCTCTTGCTAAAATGCTCGGCCGCCTCAAATGCAAAACAGTCCCCATCCTAGGTTGTCCATTCGTTCAGCTTCTCTACAACAACTACAGATGTACTCTGTCAGTATGATCATCCACCATTGCTCAGAACCTTAACTGCATTGCTCGTTTTGAAGTCTTTGGGAGCTGTGCAACTAAAAACCTGCATAACTGTTTGAAACTTGAATGTTATTTTCATTCTTGTCCTCCTATAGTAACAAGCAGGTAGTCTTTGGGTTCTTCCATATGTCCACTTGCTTGTATACAAGATTAGTTTAAGGAGAAAGCTCAAGGTCTAGAATCTGAAATTCCTGTGTTCTCATCTTGGCTCTGCCATAGTTCACTCACTGGATTTGAACAAGTCATTTAATGTATCTTTGTAAGTTTGTCCTTCTGTAAAAATGAAGTACTTAAAACAATCATTTACTTGCCAGGGATGGTGTGAGGATTAACTTATGTTTGTACAACATTCTGAAGATATACATAGACATATAATGCTTAGCTCCTGTAGAGCATTCTTTATATAGAGATTTCAGAGTGCTTTATAAAGGAAGGGTAAGTATTGTTATCATTGTTTTAAATATGAGAAAATATGGGCAGAGATTAAGTGACCTATCAAGGTCATGTGGCAGGCTAGTGTCAGAGTTGGGAATAGGAATCTAATCTTTGGCTCCAGTGCCCAGTCTTCTGGATCGTAATGAAATTTATATTTGTTTCTTCTCCTTGACAGGTTTTATCAGTCTAGATTTGTTTTTATCAGTGCTTTCTTAATAATCCCTGAAGGTCATGTTGTGCAAGTATGTATTTTTTGTTAGCACATATTTGGCAGCGCATACATCACCATGTGTGGTTTGGTAGAGCATGTCCAAATAGCTGAGCAATTTCAATTTTAAATGAGAAGTTTATACTGGTATATTTGAAGAAATTAGGAGAAGGTTTCTAACTATCAGACCAGTGAAGGTCTTTTGGAAGGAAGAGTAAGCACATGAACCGTTTAAGTTGTAGCTTGATCAGTTTGTGTAAGGAGATATGTGATGTGGTTGCTTGCAATAGCAGGAGATGGGCTTCAGCGAAGCAGGAGGTTCCTTCTAGTCCTTTCTTATTGTGTAGTAGGACTATGTAGCCAGAAATACCTTGCCAAATTCATTATTATTACAGCCCTGGCTGTCTGGCTGGGCTCTGCTTGATTCAAGGAATTATAACAGCTGCTTTAAGGATTTCAGTTTCGATCTGTCCCAGCCAAACATCATACCTGCTTTTACATTACTTCAAGTGGAAAGGCTAAATCACAGAATTTACAGTGTCTAAATAATATGTCCTTTGTTTTCTTTAGATAAATACCGAAAGCCAATCACATTTGACCATACCCGGTGCTGAGGTGGGAAATCAGACAAGTCAGAATTTGGAGAGCAGTCCTTTCATGTCAGAGCTCCTCAATGATATACCCTTCACCCTGGCACCACATGTACTAGCAGTACAGAACACCTGTAATGAGCTTTCAGACCAGTTGGCTGCCTGCAACATCCATGACAATTTAGCAAGATTTTGGTATGATTTTACCCTTGAGAATTCTGTGCTTTGTGATTTGTAATGTCTTAATCTCTGTCTCCCTTAGAATTTGCACCTTGTCTACTTGAAGATGCATACACAAATATCCCAAGTTCTTAAATATTTGTAGTTTGCCATTTGCCTAATACATGTATAAAATGTAAAAATTATCCTGTACCGTTCTGTATTCCTTAATGTCATCTTTTATTGCACTTTAACCTTACGTATTAAATTTGTTCTCAAAATAATCAAGCAGATCTATTAGAGTTTTGTTTAATCCTGAGTAAGATATCATGTTGATGATATCAGTTCTTGACTTTCAACAGGTAGACTGCAAATGTGCACCACATCATTATTTCTACCTGTGAAGTTCATGAACTTCTACAGTTAACATTTTACTGATACCAAAAATTCAAAGCCTATTATACATGTTTCTTTTATATTATCCATGGTTTTCCAGGGATTGAAATTAAAATTTATTGTGAATAAAGTACTGCTGTTTTGCTAAGAACAGGCAGCCAATTCTTCAGTCTCAAAAGCAACTTTTTGAACTTCTCCAGAATGTTTACTGGCTTCCATCTTTAACATGCTTGAGTAGACTCTGCCATATGCAGTATAAAACTAAACCTAGTCAGCCGGTCTCTTTCATTAGACATTGCCATCCGTTTTATTCTGTCACTTTTGCATCTCTCTCACTGTCTTTCTCAAACATTCTGTCTTTGACTGCTCTTTAGTTGCACTGTTTTCACTGCCACATATGTTCTTGGTTTATGCATAGATCAGTTTTTCCATTTTAACCTCTTTGCCCCATAAAGAAAGAAATCTCAGGATGTGTACTTTTAATGGTCACACCCTTCTTTTTTTTAATTTGTGGCCAGAGATATAGATGGCCATGCTTAACTACTGGAAAATATTAAAGTGTTTCTTCTTCAACTAAATTAAATGGCAAAATACCTAAACTTTTCTTTCAAGCCTTGAATATATATATATTTTATTCCAAGTACAACCTTGCTAAACTGCTTTTGCCTAGTGAATTGCTTAACTTGTAATGTGTGTGAATAATTCTTCACATGCAAGATTAAATGATTTGACTGTAGGGATAAAAAATATGCCAATTGTAAGTGGGTATTTTCATAAGGAATGTGAGATACAGGATATCTAAAAATGTTTATTCAGGTTTTCAAACTTGTGTGGTTTTAAGATATTTGCAATACATACTATAAATAATAGAGAAGTTATATTGTAAATAGATATTGGTTTGTTAAAAGGTTTATTTTGATTTTTTTTTAAAAGATTTGCATTTCCTGAAGTTTTTTAAACTGTTGGTATCTATGTTTATACATATGATTTGAAATGCTTGTTTTCATGTAAAATTCCTATACTGCACTTAAATAAAAACTGTGGTTAATAATATTGAAATTTTGGAAACCAGATACTATAGCCTTTACTATTCTGTCATCGTGGGGAACTCTGAATCGGTCTTGAGGATCAAGAGAATTTTCAATGTTGTTAACAAACATCAGGACTGTCTTGCATTCTTAATGATATGGGGTCTCTCATAGGTAACATTTGAGATAAGCTGGTTTGTAAAACCATATTTACTCGAATTTAAGACAAGAATTTAGGACTTTTTTCCTCATTCATCATGGGAAAGAGGCCCTTGTTTTAGATTCAAGTACAAGCCAAGGGAATGAGTGGGGAGGCAAGCTGAGGTTGGAGTTGGAGCCATGGGCACTGCCCACCGCAGCCTCTGCTCCCCTCCATCTTTTCTGCCCACCACCGCCTCTGCCACTCCCCCTCCCCCACTGCCCCACTTACCTTCCCATCACAGCTCCAGCTGGGTCCTCACTCTGGCCAAGGGCCTAAAGGACAATAATTGTTCTTTCCACATTTCTGGGTTTGTAAATGCACTTTTTTCCCCGTTTGCTCTTTTGCTTACAAAAGATGAATCAATACATTTTAAATATATCTTACTAGAATCCTGCTTTACTTAACTGTCAGAGACTAATAGACTGTCCGTTCACAAGAAAAGAGCACACAAATACAATGGGAAGTATACACCTATGTTGTGAAATGCAGCAAGTAGCTCAAAGATTTGACCCACGCCCTTAACCATCTTTCTTGAAGGATTAAATTTGCATATACCAATGCTACTATTAATATACCTCATTGTTACCCTCTCACTTAAATGCCTGGTGGCTAAAAGCTCTCTCTGTCTTGACATCATTCATAAAAAGTGAATACTGAAGCCTAATGTTATCCTGACAGTAAAGGTGCATTTCCCCATTGGGACAGGAAAAATATACTAAAGAAATCTACTAGGGAATTAGATTCATGGAGCTGAGTCCCAGAGCATTTTCCCACTGCAAATATGAAGATGTTATATCATCTTTAGAAAATTAAGGTCTTCAGAATGCTGCCTGTATTCATACCATACAGTCTGAAGATAGTGATATATACTTCTATATTTGTTTAAAGATCCTATATAGATCTTATAAACCCCTGGGGTATATCCATTGCTGGTGTGTCAGTTACCAAATACAAAATTGTTCCATGTATTGTGGCTTGCATATTAGTTGTCTGTAAATAAAGAAATAATTTAAGGCAGTGTGCAAAAAGAAAGATTTTAATAATTTCTAAATAGGCATGATTTGGTTACTATTGAATACCAAGTATTAAAACACACCATAGTTGCTTCTGTTTTGTATATTCAGTCTAAAAATAAGAATCCTGGAACAATTCAAAACAACTTGCTATATACTTATTGTGTATATAGGTCAATTTCTGATAGTTGTGAAGTATTTGTCATTTACAATACTAAACATTTTTCAAGGTAAGACAAGTTGGGTTGTCAGTTCAAGAGTTAATGACACATGTTTAGGGTTTGAATGTGTGCCAGTGAAGTAAACAAGAGGCTGACATGGACATTAGTGAGTATGCTAATAGGCCTTCTTTTTAATAGGCAGCTTAGGCAGGCTTTTGTTTTGGATATTGAGTGTTATTTGTAATTAAGTCACATTTTACAAGAGATATGTTGGTGAGTCCTGGCTTCCTTATGGTATTTTCTAACATAAATTTTCTAAAAATATCAAGGCACCTTTTATTTCTTTTGAAAAAGTTGGGAAGATGGGTCTTTGTAGAGGCCCATGTTTAACATACACAAAAAATAGTTAATTCCACATGTGCAAGGTAAATCAAAGAATAATTGTATCCAGAACAGCTCAACAGCAGGTTCATTGTGAACCAGTCCCTATAGACAGCTCCTTAGTGACAAGCAAATTCAGAAATGGAACCAGACAATAGGGTGCACAATAGGTCAGCCAAGAAGACGGCTACAGATCTAGTTGCTGCTCTTTCTTGCTAAGTATGCTCCAAAGTCTGACAGCTCAGTGCTGCAGATGCCAAACATACCCTGGTGTAGATACAGGTGCTGGCTTTGATGCTCAATAAAATAGGGACAATAAAAGGATGAATGCAAAAACCATATTCAACAATGTAATTTTATAGTTTCCTAACAGTAAACCAATGTATAGAGAGTTTTACCAGGTTTTCATGGAAGAAGACCGGGCTCTTTGAAAATTAGCATAGGATTTATATCAGAAAAATAACTTCTTTCCTGATGTTCATTGACAATTCTTATTTGGATATTCTGTTCTTCATCTACTTAGTAGGAAGAAGAACCAGAACTCTAAGCATGGGGAAGACATCCTTCCCTTCGTGAGAAACTACAGAGTCTTCTGTTAGCAAAAATCCTGTTGCAACAAATTTACAAGGAAGCATGTGGCTTTGGAAAAAGACTAGCAGGGAGATTGGTTGGTTGAGATGGAATTAAGAAACAACCTTCAGCAAAAATGGGGGATGAAAATAAATCTCTATATTTGCGGGCACTATGGCAGTTAACACTGCCTCACTCCCCCAGTGACAAATTTTTGGACCTGTGGAGATCCTCCTGGCCAGATGACATGGCCCTGCATGCCAGATCAGTCAGTGACCAGACCCAGCACACAGCCTCAGATCCAGCATATGGGGTCAGCCCCAGACCCAGCAAGCCAAATTGAACTGGTGCATGGGGTCAGTCCATGTCTGGACCCAGTGCATGGCTCCTGACATGGCATGTGGGTTAGACCTGGTACGAGGGTTCAGTCTTGTGTGGGGTTTGTCTATGGGCCTCATCTGGCATCCAGGGCTGGCAACAGGCTTGGGAGCAGGCGTGGCTCCCTCACTTGAGGCTAGTCAATTACATACCTGTACTACAAGGTAAGACCTTTCTTTTTTTTCCCTTCATGCTGCCTTTCAAAAAACAAGGTGTGCTATAGGCAAGAAACTATGGTAATCATACCTTATGGAGACCTTTCTGTTATGGGTCAGAACATCCCTGACAAGGTACAGGAGTCCTACTCTAGTTGGAAGAACCATCCAGCATCTAAGTGCTTAGGTAATATGCATGCAGGTCCAAGTAAAGTGCTCTGCCATTGTTCTGAAACAACAGTTATGGAAACAATGGGAGAGGGGATATGGTGTGATGTAGGCAAGGAAGTCCTGAAACCATAGTTATCTGCACCAGGCAGGGGCCATCAGGATAGTTTAAGCCAGGTCTTGCCGCACCTTCCTGATGACCATCAGAATCAAGAATATAAGAGAAAGGTATGCACTAGACTTCCCATATGATATAAGAGATGGAACCTAAACTGAGGCAGGCCCTGGAACAGAAGAGCAGCCCTTCCTGTTGCATTCTTTTGCAAACAGGTCTATCCTCAGGAATCCTTAAAAAGAGAATAGCTGGGAAAGAAGAAAGGGTGTGCAAGTGCATCCAAATGGATCCAAACAAACTTTGATTCCTTCCCTTTTGGTATAAACCTAGCATGCCCTTCATTTAATTAGCATCTCTGAGAAGAGGAAGGAATTCGATGCTAATCTGGAGCAGTTGATTGAAATAATACCAATGAAGATGATGGGAGATCAGATAAGGTGGTGCTGGATAAGATCAGAGGGCAGTTTAAAGAATTTTTTAAAATAAAAGATATTTGAAAAATCGTGGTGCTCGGGTGAGGTTCCGGAAGACTGGAAAAGAGTCAGTGTGGTCCCAATCGTCAAGAAAGGAAGGAAGGAGGATCCAGGTGATTACAGGCCAATCAGTCTGATGTCCATCCCTGGAAAGATCTTGGAGAAAATCAAGGGATCCATCGTGAAAAGGCTAACAGAAAGTAACCTTCTGAATGCTAGCCAACATGGCTTTGTTACTGATAGGATTTGCCTGACCAACCTTGTCTCCTTCTATGACCAGGTGATGGATTGCCTGGACCAGGGAGACAAAACTGATGTCATACATCTGGATATCAGGAAAGCCTTTGACTTAGTCTCCCATGATCTCCTCATGTTTAAGCTGGGGAGCTGTGGCCTCAACCATCATACGGTCTGATGGCTGGGGAACTGGCTCCGGGATCAGACCCAAAGAGTACTAGTTGATGGGAGTGAATCAAAGTGGCGCAAGGTGACTGGTGGCAACCCTCAGTGCTCAGTACTTGGGTCAGTACTCTTCAACATCTTTATTAATGATCTGGATTCGGGCGTCTGATGCAGGCTGGAAACATTTGCAGACGACACTCAAATATGGGGGAAAGCAGTCACACTGGAAGACAGACTGACCTGGACACACGTGCAAGGTGGACAGACCAAAACCTGATGGCTTTCAACATAGAGAAGTACAGGGTGCTCCACCTTGGAAGGAAGAACCAGCAACATACTTATAGGCTTGGCAGTGCTATGCTCACTAGGACCATGACCAAAAGAGATTTGGGGGTCTTGATTGACCACAAGATGAATATGAGCCACTAATGCGATCCTGTAGCTGGCAAAGTAAACCAAACACTGGCTTGTATCCACTGATGCATCACGAACAAAACCTGGGATGTCATCCTCCTGCTTTACTTGGCCTTAGTGAGGCCGCAGCTCGAGTACTGCATCCAGTTTTGGGCCCCCCACTTCAGGAGGGATGTGGATAAGCTTGAGAGAGTCCAAAGGAGAGCCACCTGTATGATCAAAGGCCAAGAGGGCAAGGCTTACAAGGAGAGGCTGAGGGAATTGCGACTCTTTAGCTTGGGGAAGAGAAGACTCAGGAGGGACTTGGTAGCAGCCTATAAGTGCATCAGGACCTGAAAGAACAGTTGTTCACCAGGGCCCCCACAAGAGATAACAATGAGAAAATGTACAAGAATATCTGTGGCTTCTTTTTTCCTCTTCACTGTACCAAAACTGCTCTTGTATAATCTCTACCTGCCTAAACTTTCCAAGACAGAGACCATGTCTTGTGAGTTATCTATACTGGGGTGGGCACAATAGGGCCTGTGGGCTAGATCTGGGCTACCAGTTGATTGCATCTGGCCCGCCACTGCCCCAGTGGTGCTCTGCATGGGGCCGCGCCGCACCTACTCCTGCATGGGGCAGCCCGCCTCACCCTCCACCCACACCCACCCTGCACTGACTGACAACACCACCCCAGCCCTGGCCAGTGCTCACAGCTTCCTGGTAAGGCTGTTTCCACTGCTACTGCAGTTGCTCAGGTACTGCTTGGCTCCCCCTGCCTCCAGTGGCTCTTCCTCCTCCTGACCCTGCTGTGCTGTTCAGGTAGTAGGTGCAAAAGGAATTGGCAGTGGCCGTGGGAATGCACGCCAGGCATCACATGCCCAGCCAGGCAGAGGGGAAGCTGCAACCAGGTGGCTCCTACCTCACCACACAGGGCTTCAGCTCCAACTCCCGGTTGCCTTCCATTCACTCTGCCCGCCCAGGGTGTTGAGCAGCCACCTGCAGGTAGCTGAGTGGGTGAAAACAACTTAGAGCTGGAGCCCTGGGACAGGATCCACACAGTTGCAGCTTCCCTCCGCCTGGCTGGGCATGTGTTGCCCAGAACATCCCTGTGGCACCAGTGCTTCCCCACAATACCTGATGCCCAGAGCAGCACAACTGGGGCAGGAGGAGGAGGAGGAGCTGCTGGAAGTGGGAGCCGGGCAGTACCTAGGCAGCTGCAGCAGCACTAGGAGCACCCTGCTGGGAAGCTATGCATGCATACCGGCTGGGCCCAGGGCAGTGCTGTCAGGGGGCATGGGGCAAGGTCCACATGGGAGCATAGCATAGGCTGTCCTGGGTAGGAGCAGATGGAGCTCAGCACCATGAGGGCAGCTGTGGGCCAGATAGGGATGGGGCTGGACTACACTTGCATCAGACTACCAGGAGACACTATGCACCCCTGCCAACCCTGCCCCCCCCCCCGCTTCCTCCTCTCACCCCCAGCCAGCTCCTGAGACCTAGCATGTGGGTGGCTTCCCACACCCTCCCTGTGCACACAGTATACAAGAGTAAGACTATTTTGAACTATTATGCAATCGCCTGTATATACACTACTCAAAAATAGGTTATAGTAGGTGTTTGATTTTTAGTAGATGATTTGTTCTTATCTATAATTTGTTAAAATGATATCTTTTGAAAATTTTATATGTGCAGCCCTTGACAGCTCACCAAAACTCATTAAGTAGCTTGCTGAATGAAATAATTGCCCTCTCCTGCTTTATACCATGCCCAGTAGGGCCGTGCGAAATTTTGATGAGTGTTTCATTTTTAAGCTCTTTCAACATGTTTTGAGCTCAAAACAGTGAAATGGAAATGAAACAAAAGACTTCAAAACAGCTTTGAAACTAAACGAGGGCACTTGAATTTCGAAAGTCAAGTTTCAAAGCAGCCCAGTGGTGGGAGGCAGGGGAGAGCTAGGGCTGCACACTGCCTCCTGCCACTGGACTGAGCTCTGTGGGGCTGGTGGAGCCACTCAGAACACAGCCCTGGCTCTCCCCCACCTCCCACCACCGGGCTGCACTCCAAGCAGCTCTGCCAGCCTCACAGAGCTAAGCCTGCTGGCGGGAGGCAGGGAAGAGCTACTGGCCAGGGCTTCACTCCAAGTGGCTCCACCACTGGTTCTCCCGCTGCTGGGCTGAGCTCCGTGGGGCTGGCAGACCTGCTTGGAGTGCAGCTTGATGGCGGGAGGTGGGGGAGAGCAAGGGCTGCACTCAGACTGGCTCCGCCAGCCCCACAGAGCTCAGGCTGGCAGTAGGAGGCAGAGGAGAGCCAGGGCTATGCTCTACCTCCTGCCACTGGGCTGAGCTCTGTGGGCCTGGTGGAGCTGCTCGGAGTGCAGCCCTGGCTCTTCCCTGCCTCCCACTGCTGGGCTGAACTCTGAGTAGCTCCGCCAGCCCCATGGAACTGAGCCCAGTGGTGGAAGGCAGGGGAGAGCCACTGGCCAGGGCTGCACTCTGAGTGGTTCCACCAGCTCCACGGAGCTCAACCTACCTTCCCTGCACTGCTGGACTCCTCCTCGGGGCGCAGGCCCCCCGACTTGTGTGCGGGATGGCACAAGGCTGCCATTGCTGCCTGGTGCCAGTGGCAGCACTAGTCTTTCTGGTGCTGGGCGCAGGCTGCACCCAGTGCCAGGCCCAGGCAGCAACCTCCTGTCATCCCAAGCTCAGATCCAGGGGTCTGCACCCCCGGGAGGAGTCTGGCACAGCCCTCCCAGGGGTACGGACCCACAGATCTGTACATGGAATGACAGGAGGCTGCTGCTGCTGCCTGGGCCCAGTGGCAGTACCAGTCTTCCCGGTGCTGGGTGCAGGCTATGTCCAGTGCTGGTCCCAGGCAGCAGCAGCAGCCTCTTGTCATCCCAAGTGCATATCCAGGGACCCGCACCCCTGGGAGGAGTCTGGCATAACCCCACAGCCCTCCCTGTGGTGCGGGCTCTCAGATCCGCATTCAGGAAGACAGGAGGCTGCTGCTGCCAGCAAGTCACAAGAGCTTTGCTTGTCAGCACTTTGAGGTGCAGTTTCCCAGAAACCCCTGCACCTATATCCTTGAAATTTGGCAGGCTTCATACCCTCAGAAGGGGCTACTGTCCCTGCAATTTTCAACCAAATCGGGCAATAAATGACAAAGTTATAGGCATTATCATAATTCCCCATTATAGTCTGTGGGTGAAACGTTGAAACACATCGAAACAGTGAAACAGTTTCAACGAAATGGAACGGTACTTCGAAACTAAGCAAAACAACGAAACGAAACATTGTCCCTTTGAAACGGCAAAACAGAAGTTGAAACAAAATGATGCTGTTTTGCACAGCCCTAACTGTTGCCCAGAAGAGCCCTTTGCGTATTCACTCCCAGCCAGCATATGTAGAAGATGAGATGTTAGGTAGTGTAGACTGTTTAGAATAGACCTCAGTCCACACTCCAGCACCACTGTTAGACTCTGTTTTGGACGTGCTTCATAGGAGTTGTTTTAATCTTCAGGCCTCTGTGTTGCAGTTCTTTGTCGTTTGAATACCTTTAGCATACAAGAACACGAAGATAACTATTTTAGTAAGATTTAATTTTTACATATAAACAGAGTTAGATGAGCAACAGCTAGTTTTCTTCAATCTTGATGTATGTAGGCAGTATCTGCGAGAATTTTAGAGATGCAAAGCCTTATGGACAGCATCAGCTGTGAAGATTTGAGCATTATAGCACAGGTTATGCAAACAGGTTGGAAAGGCTTTTTCTAATTCTACGGCAAAATGTAGCATCTAGTCATGTGTCTGGAAGTGGTGGAAAAGCCTAGAAGTATGGAGCAGCTGTAGTGCAGAGAAAAGAGAGGGCCTGGTTCAGCTAGCCAATTCAATTTAGTTTTATTTGTTACAAAGATAAAATAAACCCTTGAGATCAAAGATCTCATTTATGAGACTACCCTCTTAAGTCAGTCAACACATACACATCAATAATAGGACATAAAAGAAACTGCCTACAAGCAAACAAAAAATGAGTCTCATTAATCTACAACTTGCATGATATCCATTTGTGGTTATCACCATTGCATTCAGAACAGCACTCAAACCCAAATGCTCATATAACAGTTTTGAAAAGGTCAACTCTGGATATCCATCTAAGTCTCACTAGAAAGACATGCTGAAAAAGATGAAGTACTGCATTCAAAGAATCCTTGGCTTATAATAGAAGGAGCCTAGATAGGCCAGGCAGAAAGGCCTATTGCAGTGGTATAGTGTTTGGTCACTTAATGAAACTGGCATCTATTAGAATTAAGGAATTCTGTAAAATCTGTGAAGTAGACATGAGGAAAGAGACTAAGGTCCTACTAAAAGATTGTTACCCACTACTTATTAATCTTGCTGAATAGGCTGTTGCACCATCCCTTTAGAAAAAATAACAGCTAGACTAGTATAGACATTCAAAAAGCCTGAGGCAGAATCAGTCTAAGTTATGCAGTTTTCTGTAAGCAGCATAGTTTAGATTGGTGGTGAACGGAACACACATTTGCCTTTTGGTGGGGGGACACAAATCTTAGACTGGGTTTCGCCATGTTGAACCAGTCTATGTGTGTCGAACTTCTGTTCTGTTACAAGTATGGACCAGTTTTGTGTGCCAAACTTCTGTTCTCTTATGGATAGAGACTGGTTTCCGATCATTTATACCAGTAAAAGTATAATGTGTGTACTGGGCTGTATAGATCCTTATCATCAAGTAAATTACGCAGGGTGCATCCACACATGGATATTAATGCGCTGGAGTTTATTACTCCTGGGCACTGCATTTACATGTATGCCCAGGACCGCAGCATGTTGAGCTGGGTCAGAGCAGCCCTGGCTGGCAGGGAAACGAGGGGTCAGCCTGCCAGACCAGAGCTGCTCTGATCTAACTCGATGTGCTGCAGAGGGGCTGGTTGGAGCACAGAGGTGCTTCAGTGCAGGACTAGCCAGCAGCCAGCCCCCACACTGAAGCACCCTTCTGCCCTAGCCAGCCATGTCAGCGTTTACACATAAGTTGCTGCACACACAAAAAAACTCCACAGCAGGATAGTATTTGTATTTATAGGCACTAACCTGCTGTGAAGTTTATTGGTTCCCTGGGACTAATTAGGCCGCACGTGTAGACACCAAGACATTTTCGGCAGGGCTAATTGGGTAACTTCTCAGTAAATGTCTCATGTAGATGTGCTCACAGTGTATTACACTTTTGTATTGTCCTATACTTTCCTTTTTTCCCAGCTGGTAGTAAGGACTGTTTATGCATCAGCATAAATTATCCTGTTTGAAAGATGAGATGGTTTTAATCTCAGAAACTGATTTTTGTTTTCCTAAAAATGTTAAGATACACATTTTGTTCAAGATTTGGTATTTTAATTTTCTAGCTAAATGCTGCTCTGGATCCTCCTATTGTTACCTGTTTTTCACTTGCCTCGTCAACAGTGTCAGAGTATAGTTAGCTCTTTTTCCATCATCTTTCCATAAATTATTGTTGTTAAATATTAATTTACATCTTTAACATTCACTAGGATGGAATAGATTTAAATATATATCATTAAAAAAATACCAAATTTTTAATGTATTCTAGCATTTTAATCTTACAGTTAAAGTTACAGAAAAATGTGTAGATATGGTGCAGCTTCTGATGTCAATCATACTACTGTAATGAAGATTCATATCTGTTCCACATCATTAACTTACTCTATAACTTTTATTGTTATAGGAAAGAGAAGGAGTGGCAATGGATGTTGGAATAGGAATGGGATCTAAAATAGTTTCCTAGTCCTTATGTTTCTGGAGCTGAGAAAACTAGGAGGGCAGAAAGAAAACCTCATTTATAAAGACATTTCTTTATTTTCTTAATTTTATTTAATCATTGTATGTATTGTATGGTAGAGTCATCCATTTTAACATATAGACATCCAGATTTTTAAAAGTGATTTTTAAAATTTCTTTTTTAATGTGCCAATAATAATGAAAAATATCAAGTTTCCATTTTGAGTAGGGACCTTAAAATGTCTTATAACACCAAGTAATAAAAGAGTATATTAAACTGGAGAGTTCAGCAAAAATAGTATACAATATCATACTTAAGTTTTAAATCTTTTATCACTTTCAGATACATTATTAAAATGTTATGTCGAATGAGCAAAGGTGATTAATTAGGGTTTGAGGGGGGTTTTTTACTTTAAAGAAGATCAGGTGAACTGTCTCTACCCATATTAGGTTTATCACCACAGTAATTTAATCTGATTAGAAGTATTTCTTTAGAAGTTTTTGTTGAGATGGATATATGTAAAAGCAACTAGGAATAAAAACTTTGTATATCTAAAGTTGTCTTTTGTCTATAAATGTTTTCTAATCACACTTAGGAAGCCAAAGCCAACCTGGTTTTGATAAGGCTCCTCGCCTTCCCAAAGGATAAGAAAATTTCTCCTTTATAGAGCCATTCACAACAAATAGATCAATAATTCTTAAATTCATGACCTATTTTCTGGAATCCAGCAAAACAGACCAATTTGTAAACAACAAGACATTCATTATTTTACCTTTGAGCCTTGAAAACTAATTTAACAAAGGTTCAGCAGTTTTTCTGTCCCAAATGCAGTGAAAGATCTGGTATGTTGATAGCCAGTGGGAAATGCACTGTTAAAACAAAAAAGATGTGCAGAATTCACATATAGAAATTCAGGTAAAAACACATTTTTTATTCATAGTTAACATTTTGCACTCTAAAAATGTATTGGGCACTGTTACAAAGCAGAAAGGTTAAGCAGAACTAACTTCTAATGACTGTATTGCTGAAATATATTCACTCGGGGTTTGAAAAATACTGATTTACTATTTGTAACTTCAAGACTTACCAGTGTTTGCAGTCATGGGGTGTTGATTTTTTTCAAAGGTGCCAAGCACTTGCAGACTCCCTTTACACTTCGAGTTGAGATTGTTTGCTACAAATCAGAAGGAGCACCTATATCTTTTTTTCACCCTTGCGAAAGAGAACATATTTCACAAGAAAGGAACAGCTTCATTCCAACTCCAGTTTGGCTTCAGCAGAGTTACTTCAAATGCACATTGGCATAACTGAGATCAGAATTTGGCCCCAAGTGTTTTGAGGCTTGGACCATATGCTCTATATAGGAAGGTATATAGTTTCATAGTTTCTAGGGTCGGAAGGGACCTGAGCAGATCTAGTCCGACCCCCTGCCATGGCAGGAAAGAATACTGGGGTCAGATGACCCCAGTAAGATGTTCATCTAGCTTCCTCTTAAACACCCCCAGGGTAGAAGCCTGCACCACTTCTCTTGGAAGTTGGTTCCAGACCCTAGCCACCCTGACTGTGAAGTAGCGCCTTCTGATATCTAACCTAAACCTACCCTCTGCCAGCTTGTGACCGTTATTCCTGGTTACTCCTGGCAGTGCTCGGGGGAACAGTGACTCCCCCAATGCCTGCTGATCCCCCCTGACTAGTTTATAACAGGCCACAAGATCC
>NW_017728886.1:46186030-46188797 GCF_001723895.1 Crocodylus porosus
GAAGTCCAGGAAGACTATATCCACTGCTACCCCTGCATCTAATGATCTGGTGATCTGATCATAAAAGGCCACCAGGTTGGTCTGACAGGACCTGCCACTGATGAAACCGTGTTGGTTGCCTCTAAGCATGCAGTCCCCTACTGGCCCCTCCTGGATGTGTGCCAGCATAATATGTGAGGGTTGTACGAATGATTTCTTATGAGAGATACGCTATGCATAATAAGATTAGAGAACTGGCTCCCAGTTTTCTTGAGCAAATTTTCTAACAACTGATTAAAAGGAATGTGTAAGATGCTTCATATGACCAAGTTAGCAGAAGCTCTGTTTTGCCCTACATGCTACCAGTTGCCAACTAAGCCACAAAAAAGCAAACTTAAAAAAATTATTGTAAAGGAAAGTATATTTTAGAACTTTCTAACTTTTCACTTGTTTGAATATTTGTTGTACACAGAGGTGCAATCAAGATGCTTCACTTTGTAACTATACCAGTTACAAATGAAAATGTGTCTTAAGAATACTTTACTTCCTTTCTTGGAAGGCATCATCTGGGTTATTCTAGATACTTAAATTTCTTTCCTTGGACTGAAGAGGTCAAGTTAACATAATCAGTTGACAGCAATTTCCCATGTTAATCGTAATAACCAGGCAGTATTTCTAGGTGGATTTAAAAAATATAAATATATTGAATGTATATTAAAAGACTGTTGATCTCATAAAAATGCAAAAATATACAAGATTATCTTCAATTTATGTTAACTTATACATCAGGAACAATTTTCTCTAACAAGGAATCAAACTGATCATTGAAGGCTTGATTCTCCCCTTACATTCTTTGCATTTCATCATTCTAGCACATTTGAAATAAATGCGTGCCTATACACATGCAGCAAGGCTGTTCTGATGCACTGTACTTACAGTACATCAGAGCAGACTTGATTAATCAAGTCTGCTGGAGTGTGGTAATTATTGTGCTCCAGCAGACTCCAGCGTCATGTCTTTTAGTCCCCCACACTGCAAAATGGCAGTGGGGGAATTTTAAATAAAGCTTGTTTGACAGGGGTGCTGATACACATGATGCCCCAGGAGTTTTAATTAGAATGCTTCTCACAGCCGCTCTAATTAAAGTGCCCCCTCACACACACTCCCGGAGCATATGTATAAACCTCCAGTGAGACTGTGCAACAAGAGTGGCAAAATCTGATCAAAGGTACAACAGTCATCACTTACAGGCTGGGCTAATACCACTCCCTACAATTAAGGTCGCCCAACACTTCTCTTTGTAAGACCCATTTGTCATTTGCTTATAAGCTTTGTGATACGTTACTGTTTGGGCTGAAATTTCCAATGCAAGGTGTTTGTCTGCAGCAGAATTTTGCTGCTCTTGTTGTTTGGAAATGTTTAACCAAAGTGGTATGGTCAGTTTTAAGAACAGGGCTAGGGAAAAATATTTTCTTTTGTCAGTGTTAAAAAACTTATGGATTCTGGTGAACTTTTCTTTTAAAAGCTCTAGCACTCTGGTGCTTTGCAGCGGGGACTTGTAATTTGGCAGGCTAGTGTAGCCTTTGTAACAGGGAAATGCCATCTCCAAGAAGAATCTCCTCAGATTTGCTGAAGTTATTTGACTTTAAAGAATTGCCATTTGCACAGGCTTGATAGAGACTTATTAAATTTTAACAGCCTTCAAATGGGATTTGGATCAGGCCCTGAGAACTGCTGAGCAATCTTGCCACAAAACCACAAATACCTGGCAAGGTGTGTGGGCTGCTAGACAGCAATAAAGCACCAATATAATTAGAGGGAAAAGATCCATTCTCTAAAATAAACCAAATAAAAAAGGATAGAAAGTTTTTAAATAAATTCTGAGTGTAAATCAAAAATACCTTTGGAAAACGAAAGTTTCTAGGTATTGCTTAAAAATGAAGGATGGACTGAGCTTCATGTCATGGGCAAGCTAGTTCTACGTGCTTGGGGTCACCATGGCAACACTGCAGTCACCTGAATACCTTAGGCATAACAGTGGGATCTCTGAATGGTGCTAAAGTTATGCCCGTCAGCATGAGGCTCAAGAGGGAAACTTTGCATATAGCCAGGGCCAACCCCATTAAACAAAGTCAGCAAGGCCAACTTAAAATCAATCTGCTGCTTAACAGGCGAATAAGTAAGAGAATGCAGGACAGATCCAATATCACAGTTGCCCAACCCAGCTAGTCAGTGTACCTCTGCATTCTCTACAAGAAGCAAATGGTACAGAAGTAGTGTTTGAAATCTTGCTGGGAAGGCATTAGTGCATTGAGGCATGTGGTATAAGGTCACCCAAAGGAGATAGGGGCACCAGGGCAAATGTCATGCCATCTTCAGAACCTCATTCCAGGAAAAGGGTGTGATTGAACAAGATGTCTAGATCTTACCCTGAATTGCTACCTCAGAACAAATTTCATCCACGTATCAATGCTTCTCGCCATATTTTAGACACATTCTTACCCTGATGGCTGTTGGAGGATAGGACCAGACTTTGAGAGAGACTGAATTTGATTGAGGAGGGATTTATACATCATTCCTAATTAATGCTTGTCCACCATGGCTAGGGGCAGACATTACACATAAACCAGTTTAAGCAATCAGAAACTGGTTTAAACCTGTAACAGAACGCATGCACGCAGTTTAAAAGGGCCTGCCAAACAGAGGGGGGAAAAAAAAAAAAAAACTCAGTTAGGCTCCGGGGCGGTGAGAGACGCGCGGGTGAAGCCCGCTGCGCCCCCGCTCCCCC
>NW_017728886.1:46188808-46194394 GCF_001723895.1 Crocodylus porosus
TCCCTTCCAGCCCTAATGTCTATGAAATCTATGAGATGTTCGGTGCACATAAACGAGTTTGAAAATGGCTGAAATCGGTTTGAAATAAACCTGGTTGAATGTAGCATCAGACTTAATTGATTTGTATCAAACTGGTTTATGAATTGGCTGTTCCAGACCCCTTGCTGATTTAAATTAAATCAGACTCCCCCAGCATCCCGGTATGCTGTCTGGGCTGAGCTGGGCAGGGCTCTGTGCTGCACAGCAACACTGGCCCCTCCCTGCAGGCAACTGCCTGGCTTCTGCTCCCCTACTCGCCTCCCCACTCTCTGTTAAGCAGGCATTCCCCTGTCCCTCTCAGTGTTAGCTAGCAGACTCCATGCTGGCCTCTGAGCTGTGGCACACAGGACAAAGGCAGAATCAGCAGGTAGCTGGTAATGTCCCTCTGTTGTTTTCTTAATAAGCTGATAAACACTGAGTTAGGGATGATAAATATTCCCTGCTGGGCTGGTCAGGAGGCGGGGAATCCCTCCCTAACCAGAGCATGCTGCTGGGACCTGGCCACGCCCCCCAGTTCTGTGGAAGGGAAGGGAGGGCTGCTCTAATGCCCCCCAGCTTCTAGTCTGAGCCACTGCAGGCATGTGCCTGCATGTCTGGGATTTCTGTCTGGTTACAAAACTGATTTAGCCAAACCAGGTTAGATTAACCTACAAAGAATGAATCAGTTCAAGCTCAGGCTTTATGAATCTCTGTCCCTAGCCCATTATAGAAGAGTCAGTGTACCTGGGCAATGATTTAATGCAGAGGATCATATTGTTCCTCTAGATTTCTCCAAATCCTACTTGTTTCCTTTTTTTAACTCCATCTTGTTTGCAGATCAGCAAGAGTACCCCAATTATTTGCCATGAAATAGCTCTTAATCCATAAGTGTTTTGCCTCTATATTCCAAACTAGAGGTGTGCACGGACCATATTTTACATTTGATAGGAAATTCCAAGTTTGTTTTTTTTTCCAATTCCATAATGTAACAAGAAAATACCAAACATTCTTACATTTTCTGTGAAACAAAATTTGAAAAAATCATTGTGGGTCTATAAAACTTTTGTTCTGCTTTCAGAACATATATGTTTCTGAACAGAATCGTTTTGAAACAAAAATCTGAATATTCCATTCCAAAAATGTTAAAATAACCCTGATTTAACAGTTGTAAAGGTCTTTGTGTCTTTTTTCAAAATAGAAAATTGTCTGAATCGATATACTTCTTTCCCTTGGAAGGAATTTTAACTTTAAAAGAGCTGAAAACTTTTGCCCTCAAGAGATGAAAAGTAATTTCACATTAGATGCCAATTGCTGCTTTGATCTCACTTACCTATGTTCCTCTAGGTGTTCACCAGAAGCCCTTAACAAAAGGACATATAGAGTATAGATAATGTAAAAACAAATACTATATTATTGAACACTAATCTCCATGGTTACTAGGCTTCTCGTGTTTCAGCTTCTTTTCTATATAATTAAACCTTTCATCACAGATAATACAGGAGAAATTAGAAAAAGCTTCTGGGTATACGAAGATGGTTATAAAAAGTGAGGAAGTACATTTACTTCATTGTATGGCTTTTACTGTTTCGCAGCATGTTTTCTACATGTGACCAATTGGTGAAGAGAAAGTGTGTGTCCCTCTCAAATACCAGATAACTGGCAACTTACAAGTATCATGGCAGTGGAGTGAATGAACCAATGATCAGATCTCATACATCAGTTCCTAATGCCTGTTTTCCTAAGTCCATGTTTTTATGACCATTGTGTTCCTTTCATGGATCATTTTAATGCTAGCTTGTGTTAGAGTACTTAGGACTTGAAGGGGGCTCTCAGCCTACTATCAAGTTATTTTCTTAAAACGTGTATTTTAAACACTTTCAGGAATTCTCAATCACCCTGTCATCTTTTGTGGCTGTACAGTCACATTATCTGGTGATATTTTTTTGGTTCCCAGTTGCTGTTGCAGACTCAAACAAGTGGACAAAAGTGTTATATAAGGGAAGCAATGAAGCAATACAAGGTTTTACTTTCAACAACAGCAGGTAAAAATGTGTCTCAGAAAAGTGCAAATAAATGTATATTTGTTAGCTCTTTAATTATGCATCTTTCAGCTACCCTTCTTTTATCTTTTTTTGGCATTAATCTGAACTTTTTACTATTTACTTCCAGTTATAGGTCCAGATTCTTAAAGATATTTAGACATCTAAAAATGGAGACAAGTGGGATTTCAACAGCAACTAAACATTGATCTGTATCACTAGAAATTTAAATACCCTCAAAATCTTGTCCCTTCACCTTTCCTTTGTGCTCCCTATCAGACAATTACTGACTTCCATTTAATCTCCATTTTTTTTCCTGGACTTAATTTCTCCAGATGTTTATACATGGATCTTCCATACTGCTACAAGACACCCCCCGAGATTTTGAACATTTCCTTATCAATCCTACAGAAGCAGAGCCAACTATTCACAGTCTATTATGAAAGAAAAATAAGGCATAGGCCATGTCTACTCAAGTGGCAGATTGCGCAGTTGTTCTTACACAGTACTGTCACTGCAGAGGTTTTTAAGTAGACGCAGCCAGCGAGGAATAAAACTGATAAGTAGTTTGTAAAGTGAAGGACTGTAGCAAGTTATTGTGAGATTATATATATATATTATATATATATAATCTCCATATCATAACCAATCAAAAAGACTGTTTGAGCCTTCAAATTATTAATTTTAATAAGACTAATAGATTTAAAAATAAGCAAAGCTGAATAGGATTAAAGAAATGTCGTAAGATGCACATTACATATTCAGACATTAAACTGTTAGTAAGACAGGACTTTAGAATGCAGGTTTCAGTTTCCAATTTATAAATTTTCATTAAAATAGTTTCCTCTCATTACATGACTTAATTTTTCAATGTTGATGTTTTTTTCCAAACTATATAATTGAATATTAAAGCTGCCCCAAATTGAATTCATGTGCAGCCATTTTATTAAGGATTGTTGAAATGTACTGCTAGGCATGGTTCTGATTTCTTCTTCTTGACTACACCTTGATGTTTATTTAGCGTATTAATTTTTGTAAACGTATATTTTTTTTTCCATCACAGGCTTAGCCACATGAGCCTTTAATTAACAAATTAACCGGTGTGTAATAATTAATGTAGGTCTTCATCAAAAAGAATTTGTCTGTGGGGATGAGTAAAGGAACAGTGATTGCAGTGTCTAATATGGCATTGTTTATGAGGGCCACACCTAAAAGCAAAATCAAATATTTGGAACATGCCTAGAGAGGAAAACTAATGCTATGTAGAATGAGAAACAAAAAACCCTGCCTTTTGCCTATTATTCTTACACAAATATTATAAAAGATCTTAATCAAAATTCATGAAGCTGCCAAACCAGAGGGAAATTATTGATCTTGCTAATACAATGCAACAACTTTAGACTGTAGAGAAAGGACCTCCACAGAAGGGAAGAGCAGAAGTCTCTGGGGGGAGGTCTAGGTAGCAATGACTTGGGCTGAATATGCCTACTTCCTCTTGAACTGCCAGGGCTCAAGTGTCTGAAGATATTTTTCCTCCTCATATAGTTTGGAAACCTGCATGCCACAGCAACAAGTTCTAATTCTCCAAACCAGTTAACCTGTCATTTTTAACATTTTTTCTTGACTAACATCAACAGGGTTTTAATTAACTTATGAGTCTGAATTCTCTCTTCATTTCAACCCCTACAACCTCACTGAAAACAAAGGTGTGGCATAGGCGTAACTGAGATAGGAATTTTTTTAAATGTTGTGCACAGGTGTAACTGATGGCCTAATTTGATAGACACAGCTTTTAGTTCTGTTGGTACCAATGTGCAATAAGAAAAGACTCTAAGTTGACTTTTGTATCCAAGGCTGCTTATTGTGAAATAAACCCACTCTTTTACCTGTAAATTGTTTACTATTGGAATGATAATATTAAGGAACAATAACCATGGAACAAGAATTGTACAACTGATTGTTTTTGGCTCAGCTTCAAAAAATTAGACACACACATTATATAAATGTAAAATCAGTTTGGGTCAAACTGTAATGATTTTTTCTAATTCTTCTCCATGAAATAAAAAACTGAAAATTTTCATTTAATGAGATGTTGTATTTGACACAAATTAAATGCTTTATTTTGGAGGCACCAGCAACCAAAAAAAGAAAGAAGACAAAGGACTTGATTCACAAAATTACCACTTTCACCAAAATTATTCAGAGGGTAGGCCTTCACCTAAAATACTGTAGACAGTATACTGTAGACAGGGGATCTGAATCCACATCTCCCATGTGAATCCTTCAGTCATGAGGTTTTAAGATATTTAAGGATGGACCTCACCTAATCTTTCCTGATGAAGGTAAGTGAGGCACTTGCATGCCACTCCATTTTTTATTGAATAGTTATTACTTAATATTCTCATTCCTGCCTGTGAGCACTTAAGAATTTGTAACATATACAGTTCTGTCTCTTTTATTGTAAATGTCCTTCTTTTTAAAAAATCAAGTTAATCTGTACTATAGAATCCTTTGAAATACAAATAAAATATCTACAAATGCTGGACTGTTTAGGAGATGGCCTTTTTCACAGTTATATTTGTGTGCACAGGTGTAGATTGCAGTTATATAAAGGAAGTGGGTGGTTTAAGGGCAGATTTGTACTGTGCCTTTAATTGCCTTGTTTCTTTCTTAACGGTGTTAACTTTTGGTTTAGTGTAGTCTTAGGCATGCATTATATTATTTAGCATAGAAGGCTTCTGGGAAGAGTATGGAACTGTAGGCTACAATTTGGTGCAAGGGGAAAATGAACCTATGTGCTTTCAGTATTCATAACTTGATGAGTTATGTGTAAACTAAAGAGGGCCAAAACTTCATATTACTTAACGTGCCCTGGGTTATGTGTATTGTACCAAAGGGAACCCCTCCACCCAGCTTTTTTTCTCATATTTAAAACAAGAGGACCACAACTGTTTATTAAAGGTTTTTCAAATTGCCCCATTAATATAAGAGTAACCATTAACTCTGAATAGCTGACACACAGCTGGTCGTTACTGTCCTCCTTCAGGAATCCAGATGAACCAGCAAAAAATTTGAATATTCAGAAATCTCCTTTCCCTAGTTCTCTAAAAATAGCTGTTCTTAGGTAGCCACATGCATGTGTTTCTATCCATTTTACAAAGCATTTAGCCAGAATGTAGAGGGGATTGTTGGGCCAGCTCTTCAGAGGATTATATTTTCTTGTTAGAACAAGGTTAGGGTGGCGAGTGCAAAAGGGAATTGAAGCCACATTTGCTAGTTCCCTTCTTCCTAGGATTTTTCTAACATATGTCCAGCAGCCAGTGATTACACATGATTATTCAGAAAAACGGTTTGGGGGACATATAAGTGCCCTATCAAGCTTACTTACCTCCATGAACTCCACTGGCATTGTGACCCCAGGGAGATGGGAGTTCAAGAAGAGTGGTTGCTTCTCAAGGAAGTGATCCTCAATGCACAAGCTAAATCTATTCCAACACGGAGGAAAGGCAGCAAGAAGGCACATCAGCCC